>NC_084486.1:50925828-51231306 GCF_030035675.1 Rhineura floridana
TACCTCTTCCTTTTAAAAATGTGCAGGAATTTCCATGCTCACACTGGTCTATTTTAAATATATATGTCTTAAAGAAGTGGGAGGATTTGACGTTTTCTACACCTGAGATTAGCTTAGACAATTTTAATAATTTCAAAATTTGACTTTTTCAGCAATTTCCCCCTAATGCACTTCACAATATAAACATTTAATCATGCTTGCCTTTTGAGCATCAAATTGGAGAGCTGACGTTGTTGCTCACTTTACAAGCCTATATTCCCTCTGAGCTGTTTTTTAGCAGAACTAGAAGCTGCCTTCCTTCTCTTTTGGATTGTTGACAAGATAGTTTCTCCCTTAATCTAATCTGATCTTTTCTTTTTTGACAGCTACATATCCATTTTTGGCATGAGGCCAAAACTACTTCCAAACAAACCTCACAAACAGAAACTTAAGAACAACCTTAAACAGGTGATGCAGCACTAGGTGATGCAGCCATTAGTCTCACAATTAATTTAAAAACTACAGTGGATAAGTCAACTGCATGGGAGTCAAAAGTATGAAGCTACAATACAAAGATGAGAGCCTGAGGCTCTCCAGATGTCAGTGAAGGATGGTGGTCCATATCACTGGGGCAGTGGAATCTGCTCCGGGTTTTAGTTCAAACTTTCAAGAAGCTGTTTAAGGTGCTTCAACACTTATTGGACTCCATCTCCCATCAGCCTCAGACATCATGGCCAATAGTCAGGAATGATGTGAGCTGAAGTTCAGCAACATCTGAAGGATTGCAGGTTCACCGTCCTTGCTCCAACACAAGAGGGCAATACCTTTATCAACACCAGACTCTTGCTGAAAACTTTTTATCAAACAGAAGAGAATATATTACATTACGAAAAGGAGCATTATAAGAAATGATTGCCCAAGCTCCAGGCTTGAATTGGTTCCATTCTAAAAAATGGCTTGACCATAAGATGTTTCTGAACATATAGATGAGCCCTTAGGAAATGGAATAATCAAGTGCATAAAGTGAAGATATGTCTGAAGTATTTAATAGGGCACTGAGGTAAGAGAAAGCGCAATGGTTCACTATATTAATTCTTAGGACACAAAGGAGTGGTTTAAAATAGAAGACAGTAAAATGAGGTTAAGTATTGCAGACAGCATCCCTCCTGTAAAAATAAATCAGCACTGTAATTAGCTGCCTGGAAAGTGTGTGGAATTGCCTTCCTTGAAGGTTGAAAAAGAAAAGTTGGGGAGGCACCTATCCAGGAATGATGCAGATGTAGATTTTTCTGATCAGGAAAGAAGTTTGCACATAATCACCCTTGGGCTCCCTTTCAGCTTAAGCTTCCAAAAGAAAAATATATTTCTGAGTTTATGCCTTCAAGAACTCTCTGGCACTCTGAAAATTTAAGCTGTTGCTTATTAAAAATTAATTTGATCCCCCTTCCTGTTGCTAAGATACAGCCATCAAGATGCTGCTTGGGTTTTTCACTCAGTTCGCAGAAAACTAGCCCCGGCGATAATAAAATGATCTTTTTTCCCTTGTGCGAATAATTTCCCCACAGACTGGCATGCAGAGTAGCCTAATTTGACACTTAAGGGGCCATTCTCACAACTTCCAAGTTGCTTTCTTTCTATTCATTCCCATTGGTTTCTGCAAAGGTAGTTGGTTAATTCTTTTCTAGAATACAGCAGCCTTGGCTGTTACTGATTAGTACTTCTGAATATTTTATTGGGAGCCTTGTGCCATTTGCCTATTTTTAAAGAAATTAAGGCTGCAATTCTATACATAGGCACTCTTACCTGGGAGTAAGATCCATTAGAAACAACAAGATTCCTTTGAGGATTGCACTGTGAAGGAATTGCACTTTTTAAATTTGTATCATTAAAGGGAGAAGCCCCTGCCCCAGAAGTGGAGGTCTGCCATTATAAGCCTCAAAATTCTAAGGCTAATAAGAATGGTAGCTTCAAACTTTGCAAACATGACCTACTTAATGAGATCTACGAATGTGCCAAATTTCAAACTGATCCAATAAAACAGCTACCACAAGTTAACAAGTGCTGAAAATAGACAGATTGATCCTTTTACTCCAATTGGTTTTGAAATCCAACAGCACTTGGAGGGCCACAGGTTGCCCATCTCTGCCATACATTGACTAAATTAACAGTTGTGCATTATCCTGTGGACAGGGCCAGTTCTAAAGGGTGGCCAGGTTGGGCACTGGCCCGAGGCCCCCGGAGCTACAGGAGCCCCTGAGGGGCCCTCTGCTTCCCTTCCTTGATCCGCACCCCCCAAGCCCCCCACTTACCTGTCAGCTGGCTTTTTAGCATTGCCCTTAATGAAGATGGCGGCCACAGCTTCCCTAAGGTACTGAAGCCGCTGCTGCCATCTTAGTTGATGGCAGAGATGTGCACGCGTAGCACGCACATGTGCCATCAACAAAGATGGCGGCGGAGGCTTCATTCCCCGAGGGAAACTGCGGCCGCCATCTTCATTAAGGGCAATAGTAAAGACTAGACAGGTAGGGGGCCGGGGAGGCATTGGGGGACCCACACATGCGCGTGCACACATGTGCGCACACCCACCCACCGGGGGCCAGGGCAAGCTGATGCCCAAGGACCCCCGCAAGCCTGGAGCCGGCCTTGCCTGTGGATGTTGGGATACTGTTCCAGGATCACCCATTGTGTAAGGAGCATGGCATAGGAGCTACTGCAGCACTATTTGTGCAGCCATGGCAACAGGAGAAGCCCGCATAGTGGCTCCTCTTCACAACAGTGCAATCTCAGCTTCTTCAGAGGCAACTCCCATGGAGGGAGGAGCTGCAGAATTGTTCTTCCCACATGGAAACCCTTTTTCTGCATGATCCAGGGCTTCCTTTAACTCAGGAGTATTGCAGTGCAAGGATAACATGAGGAGGCCTAAGGCTTTCAGGCGGCAGGGTGGTGGTGAAGAGAATAGCATTTTGTAGCTGAAGTTTGAACTCTCTGGATGTGTTTTTCCTTCTGCAGTCATTGAATACATCCCTCAATAATTTTCCATCAGGTAAAAACTGCACTCACTTCCAAATTAATATCAGTAAGTAGTCCGTTAAATAGATTATTCCCAGTGGCCAATATCTGAATCATTGGCCAAACACTTTTGCTCTTAGTTCTTTGGAACAGTAATGCACTTGAATCTCATTATACTCTTCTGTAGTCCAATTCCAAAAGTAGCGTAATCATGGGCAAAGATGGAGAATCTATAATAGTGTAATGGTCAACTGTGAATTGTTTCATTTTCAGGACTGTGAGTGATATTTCATACCACTTTAGGCTATGCCATGCCATTTTTTAGAGTACATTAAGTATAAATTATAGCAAGAGCAGCACTCAGTACATTATTAAGTGACATTACAATATATGTCAGGCTTGGGCAAAGTAAGCCTCAACCTGGCTCCTCGTTCTTAAGCAAGCCCCTTTCATGCGTTCATCATGCAAACAGTACTCCATAAATATAAGGGGCAGTGGACTTCTGCTGCTGTCCCTACTCCTGACATTGCCCAGCTCTCCTGCTCTTCCATCCATTGAGGATCGATATCTGCACAAAGGAAGCCTACCTGCATAGGCTCTATGGGATCAGGAGCCCTATGTGACTGGGGCTCCACATGTTGCGGAAGCCTACACATTGAGAGGTCTGTACACTTAGGCTCCCATTTTGCAGGTGGCTATTCACTCAATGCATGGACAAGCCAGGAAAGCTGTGCGTTAGGCTAGTCACTAGGCTGCCTCTAATACTTGTGGAACTCTCTTCACATCAGTACTGGCTGGTGGCTACATGTTAGTGGGGCAGTGGAATCCACCCAGGGGTTTTCTCTGAGCTGTGCAAAGTGCTGAAACCTATTCTGGGACTAGGTTTCAGCACCAGTAACAAATCCGGGGAAAAACCAGAGTGGATTCCACTGACATAGAGCCACCAACCTCCTCTGGTTTACATGATAAATGCATGAAGTGCGTGTTTTACAGCATAGGTTCTTAAGCAGGATGCTGGGGAAAGCACAATTGTTCACCATGGCAGAACTGAAAAAAAGGAACTAATACCAAGCCAGATCTTTGGTCCATCTAACTCAACATTGCCTGCTCTAACTTTTCTAATGAGGTTTTATGTTTTAATTTTGGTTGCCCTGAGCATCAGAAACATATACCTGACAGCTTTGTATATCAGAAGTGCTAACATTTTTAAGCCTTTTTCCTCTTTACTCAATATGTTAGGAAATTAAGAAACTACAGCAAGATGCAATGGGGGCTATACTGTATATTAAGTTAGAAAAATGCATATATTATTGTACCTTAGCTACATTAGCAAACCTCCATGTTCAGAAACTAACTGTGAGCAGTGCTTGATTCACATATGAGGGGCCCTCAACATAGGGCCCTCTGAAAATGGCTTTGAACCATCTCTTTCTTGTACAATCACAGGACTGAGGGCTCTTGCGTACTCCCCTAGTTCGTATCTACACAGACAACTTATATGACAAATGTTGTGGTCACCTGACCTTCCATAGTGGTTGTGAGTGTGTGAGTGTGTGAGAGAGAGAGAGAGAGAGAGAGAGAGAGAGAGAGAGAGAGTGAGAGAGAGAGTGAGAGAGTGAGAGAGAGAGAGTGAGAGAGAGAGAGTGAGAGAGAGAGAGTGAGAGAGAGAGAGTGAGAGAGAGAGAGTGAGAGAGTGAGAGAGAGAGAGAGAGAGAGAGTGAGAGAGAGAGAGAGAGTGAGAGAGAGTGAGAGAGAGTGAGAGAGAGTGAGAGAGAGTGAGAGAGAGTGAGAGAGTGAGAGTGCGTGAGTGCGTGAGTGCGTGAGTGAGAGAGAGAGACAGACATAAGTCTCTGGCCATAGCGAGTGAATCAGAATTATATAGGTCAGGGTCAAAGTCCTGAATGGTTACAAGCATATAATGGCATTCATAATCCTTACAGTAGCCTTATCCAGGAGTTCTCTTATAGATTCTAGCTTAGTGTTATATCAGACTTATATAATATTAGGCGTCTACATTTAATATACATTTAAGAAATCTTACAGTATAATGTGCTATTACTTCAGATTTAGACATTATATACATTACATTGCAAACAACTTTCATTATCAAAGAAGTTACATTTCCCTGAGCACATTTCTATCTTTTATCTGGAAAAAAATGGAATAATTAACCCTTGTGTGCAGCAGACCTCTGGTTCTTGACAGCACCACAGCAGTATTTTGGATCAGTCTGCAAGACTGATACTGAATGCAAGAACTTCTCTCCCTTTTGTAAGAATTCTTAACTCCTTACGATCTGCCTTCTCCCTTTCTGCCTCCTGCCAGAGACAGCAAATGGGACCTTATCATAATAACTAGTTAGTTTTATTAGAAACAAGAATTGTCCACACCATATAAGGAGTTTCCTCCTCTAGTTCCTATATGTCCAAAGGCAGCTGCAGCTGATAGCTACATGCCATTATCTGTACATTGGCTGACTGCCCAGAACTAGACAAAGGAGGGGGGAGCAGAAAAACTTTTCCCTTTTTACCTTTTTTGAGGCTATAAGGAGGTCTGCATATCTGGACATATAATAACCTATACATTGGCTTAAAACCTGCATCGTAAAGACTCTTAGATGGGAAATACATACATTAAACATGGGGCCAGCCCACAACACTCTGATGGGACCCTTTTAGATTTCTGGCTGCCCCTCTGAGGGTCTTGGCAAGCTTACCTGGTGTGGGTAGTAGCAGCAGCTGGGGTCAGTGCATCAGCTATGTTTTGACATCAGCTGTGATGGATTGGAGAAGTCCTTTAAATTATCAGTAGTGTCCTGGAGCATCTCCAACATAATGCTTAGTTACAAATTGAAAAGGGAGCTTCAGCTGGCCATGCTCATTGGAAAACCAGAAATGGGCCTCCATCTACCTGTGTGAGTTTCTGCAAGACCTGCTCCCTGCATTTCTGGCTGATCTCCACCTGGCCTGGAAGGGCAGGGCCCTGTCTCTCTCCAGCTACAAAAGCAGCAACTGCTGAAGGGGCCAGAGACCATCTACCTGTGTGAGTTTCTGCAAGACCTGCTCCCTGCATTTCTGGCTGATTTCCACCAGGCCTGGAAGGGTGGGGCCCTGTCTCTCTCCAGCTACAAAAGCAGCAACTGCTGAAGGGGCCAGAGACCATCTACCTGTGTGAGTTTCTGCAAGACCTGCTCCCTGCATTTCTGGCTGATTTCCACCTGGCCTGGAAGAGCGGGGCCCTGTCTCTCTCCAGCTACAAAAGCAGCAACTGCTGAAGGGGCCAGAGACCATCTACCTGTGTGAGTTTCTGCAAGACCTGCTCCCTGCATTTCTGGCTGATTTCCACCTGGCCTGGAAGGGCGGGGCCCTGTCTCTCGCCAGCTACAAAAGCAGCAACTGCTGAAGGGGCCAGAGACCATCTATCTGTGTGAGTTTCTGTAAGACCTGCTCCCTGCATTTCTGGCTAATTTCCACCTGGCCTGGAAGGGCGGGGCCCTGTCTCTCGCCAGCTACAAAAGCAGCAACTGCTGAAGGGGCCAGAGACCGTGTGTGTGTATGTGTGCGTGAACCTGCTGCTCGGGATGTCTATAGACTACTGGGGTTTTGTTTTGTATTATATGTTATATTTTACTCTATGTTATATTTTAGTCTATGTACGCTGCCTAGAGTGGCCGTTAATTCGGCCAGATAGGTGGCCTAGAAATAAAATAAATAAATAAATAAATAAGGAGGGGGGGCTTGGCAGTTTCCCAATGATGACAGGTGCTAGCTCCAGCCCTGGCCATGAAAGCCTCTCTTTTCAGGAATATCCCAGGATTGTTTGTTTGTTAAAGTGTATCTCTAGCACTACTTGGGGAGATAAAAGGAAAATCATGCAGGCAGTACTCTACTCAACTGAACCTGGTGAAGAAAAACAACTAAAACATATTAGGCTACTACGATTTCAATAACTTAAGAGATATTAAGCTGCATGTATTTACGTTCTGACTCTTCTCCCATGATTCTTCATTCCACCCCCTCCCC
Organism: Rhineura floridana; assembly: GCF_030035675.1. NCBI lineage: Eukaryota > Metazoa > Chordata > Lepidosauria > Squamata > Rhineuridae > Rhineura > Rhineura floridana. The sequence goes on from NC_084486.1 coordinate 50,932,839, forward strand.
GTAGCTCCTTCCGCCAAAGAATATCTTGCACTAGACCTGCCTGAGATGATGTTTGGGAATCACTCTTCAGTTCTATTTTACAACACGAGGCCTTGCTAGCCCATAATGGATTTCTTAATGCAGAACCTGGCTATGCAGCACAGACAGCTCTGCTCCAAGACAGTGCCTTATTTTTGAAATTTTGATCTGGTAACCCTTCTGAGCATTGTGATCAAAGAAAGCAGGATTGCATTCCTCGGCTTTAATACTGAAGCCCAAGGTGTTTATTTTACATAAACACATCGTCGCTGTCATTCAGTGTTTGGCTTTGATTTGTCTCCCTTTACAGAATCTTTTAGAAATTCTGAATTAATTCTGACTTTACTAATTCATGAAATGAAGAGAAATGACCTTAAAATGCTTCTCCCAAAGCTGAGAGGATAAAAACAACAAACCCCATTACCACTTTCACTTGTAATGGAATGTTTTTCTAGATGCCTTGTTGTATTAATATTGTCCACAGTCACACTTAACAATTACAAATGCTCTCCTCCAAACATCAAGGCAGCAGTAGCCCTCTAGAGCAGCCTTTCCCAACCTTGGATCCTCAGATGTTGTTGGACTACAATTCTCATCATCCCTGACCATTGGCCATGCTGGCTGGGGCTGAGGGGAGTTGTAGCCCCAAACCATCTCAAAAACAACCCAAGGTTGGGAAAGGCTGCTCTAGAGACATACAAATGAGACCTGCAACAAAATGTTGCAACATATGCTCGCCTTCCAACAGGAGTCTTCCTATTCAGGGTTTCAGCCAGCCATGCCAGAGATGGGGAACCTTCAACCCAGGGATGAAATTGGGCCCTCTAGGCTTCTCTCTCTGGCCCTCTGGAATCTCCCAGCTACACATCCTCCTAAGCCACAACCCTCACCAACCCTACTTTAAACCCTAATAATGCTTCTTGCGTGCTTGGATGAATGGATGGAGGATAGTAGGGGTGTGTGTGAAGAAACTCACCTACGGTATACTAGTAAAATACACATTCATTGCTCTGCCCACTTTTGTCTCTGACCATGCCATCTTTTGCCTCTGGCCCCACCCACCACTGGCAAATCGTTGTTGGAAAGTTGCCTAGAAGGAAATATGGCCCTTAGCATTTACAAGTTTCTTGGCCTCTCTCCTGCTCCATCCTCACCAAACCACCTCATCCTCTGTCATTCTTTCCCAATTGACACTCAACATTTCATGGATGCTAAGCACATTCAGTCCCCAACAGATTGGGCTGAGGTTTTGGTTTTTTTTGGAAGCTTGCCCATTAGAGGATCTTTTTAATGTACTTTTGCAAACCCCAGGATTCTCCAGAGCATGATGACATATCTTTCTCGTTTCTCTGTGGCCCTAGTTTGGCTCCAGTCTTATCGGCACTCACCACCTGAGTTCACTACTAGAGAAAGAGAGAGATTATAGATGGAGTAGATAAAGAAAGAGCACAACAGCTTCAGGGACAGGCAGATCACTTTATTGGGCATCTTAGCATGTTTTGTCTCTAGGTACGGGATACTAGCATCAGATATTTGTATACACGTGTTGGTCATTTGATAGTAGCAACAGCACCAAGGGATGGCTTCCATGTTTGAATGGACCATTACAGGCATAATATTGCTGCAGGAGTTTCATCTAATCTTGCATCCCCTCAAACCCCGTGCTTTTTCGTGGACTTCGTTCACACACTTAGCCATCAAGTGCTCAGTTTCCAAGAGTAAAGAAATCAACTGATGTGACATTCATGTGAACCATTCCCCCCCCAAAAATATAATAGGATCCCTTACACATAATCAGGATCCATTCCCAAGTCTAGTACGCAGAAGGCTGCTTTGCACTTAACAAATTTCCTGTAAGGTCCTAGAGCATGGATGGGGAATTAGATCCAGCTGGTCAGATGATGATGATGATGATTTACCTGTCCTTCACCCTAAGGTCCAAGGGTGGGTTACAACAACTTAAAATACAACATTAAAAACGGTTTAAAACAAATTGCAATCACAAAAGTAAGGTGGGTCCTAAAAACATACATCTCAGGTGTCAAAGGTCAGTCAATCTGCTTAGCAAACAATGATATGCATAGCTCAGTGGTAGAATATCTGTCTTGCATGCGTTCACCAAAAATTATAGTGTGAATGCGCCAGGGGCTGCTACAAAAAATGCCCTCTCCCAGGCCACCATGCCCTGAGTTTCTGAGCACAGAAGAATTACCAAGAGGTCTCCCTCTGCTGATCTTAACATCCAAAAGGGTCTGTAGGGATGGAGGTGGTCTCTCAGATATTGGGGCCCTACATCATTTAGGGCTTTAAATGCTAGTGTGAGCACTTTAAATTGAGCCCAGAAATGAGCTGCCAACTAGTGCAGCTGTTTCAAAACGGGTATATATATACAGTATGAGATCTAAATGCAACCCCAGCCACTAATCTGGTCACTGTACTTCGGACCAATTGAAAGTTCCAAGGTATCTTTATGGGCTGCCCCACATAGAGTCCATTGCAATAGTGCAGTCTGAAAGTTGCCAGAGCACGGAGTGCAGCAGGCAAGTCATTTCTTTCCAAAGCAGTTATAACTGGCAAACCAGTCGGAACTGAAAAAAGATACTCCTAGGCACCAAGGCCACTGGAGTGACTGTGGTGAATCCAGGAGCCCCTCAAGCTACTGACCTGCTCCTTCCAACATTCAGAATGGCTGTCTCCCTACCTCCCAGATGTAAGAAAGGAGGACATAGCACCTCTGTCTTTTCAGGATATAGCTTCACATTATTGGCCCACATCCAGCTCACCATCACCTCCAACCATTGGTCTATCACCTCAGCTGCCTCTCTCAACTCAGACAGAACAGAGAGACAGAACTGGGTGTCATCTGTATATTGGTGACACCTCACTCCAAATCTCCTGATGACAGTTCCCAGCAGGTTCATATAGATGTTAAATAGCATGTGGAACAAGGCAACTCTGCAGAGCACCAAAGGACAGAGGTGCTGAACAGTAGCCTTCCATTACTACTTTCTGGAAATGGCTTTGGAGGTAGGAGTGGAACCACAGAAGTACAGTGCCTCCACCTCCCTAACACCCTCCAGGAGGATGTCATGGTCAACAGTATCAAAAGTTGCCAAGAGATCAAGGAAAATGAACAGGGTAATATTCCCCCCATCTCTCTCCCAACAAATGTCATCAACCAGGGCGACCAAGGCAGTTTCAGTGCCATGGCCATGCCTGAAGCCAGACTGGTATAGATTATCTCCCCCACCTCCAGGGGCCAAGTTTGGCAGGTGGGTGGGGATGCCCACAATGACAGCTGGTGACCACTCACAATGACAGCAAGTGACCCATTTTTGCCCACATGGTTTAAAATCAGGTAGAAGTGTATAGATGCTCCATGTGATCAGCACTCCACAATCACATCTCTTGTATTGACACCTCTAGACTGACAGGAAGCACTGGGGATGGAGGGATGGCATGTGCAATGTAGAGGTCAGGATCAGATATATGATCCTGGTCTCCCTTATCCACATGTGCATTCTGCACATGGCCAACATGTGAAGAGGGCTTATCTTTCTAAAGAAAAGCATCAACCCCCTATGAAATCCTACTGCACTCAATTTCTTACTCACCACTTATTTTATTACTTATTACATTTATATGCCACCCTTCCTCCCAGAAGGAGCCCAGAGCAGCAAACAAAAACACTAAAAATACTCTAAAACATCTTAAAAACAAAGACTTGAAAACACATTAGAACACAACATCTTAAAACATCTTTTTTTTAAATGACTTTAAAAATATCTTAAAAAGAAACTCCAGCACTGATGCAGACTGAGATAAGGTCTGTACTTAAAAGGCTTGTTAAAAGAGGAAGGTCTTGCTGAAGGAAATTGCATGTTACTTTTCATGGGGTTCCTTCCTGTGCTGCAGCAGAAGTACAGGTCACTGAGGAGGGAGCCATGCTGTGGCTCCTCTCCTCATTCTTGTGCTTCAATATCTGTGAGGAACAATTCCAAATTCTGAGTTTCTGACATCTTCACAGCATGGAAAAAAGCACACATTAAGACAATGTGAGCAGAGGACCATAGTCAACATGCTTAGCAAACAATGATATCCATAGCTCAGTAGTAGAGCATCTGCCTTGCATGCAGAGGATCCCAGGTTCAATCCTTGGCATCTCCAAGTAGACTGGAGGAGGCCCTTGTCTGAAATCCTGGAGAGCTGCTGCCAGTCAGTGTAGACAAAACTGAGCTAAATGGGCCAGTAGTCTTACTCAGTATAAGGCAACTTCCTATATTAAGTTACCATTTACCCCAAGTTACTCACACTTCGAAAGCATTTCTTTCTCATGTTGAACACAGAGAGAAAGAGGGAAAGTTGCACATTGCAATCCATGATTATTCCCATCCTGTAACCCACAAGAGCATTTTGGCTTTCCGTAACAGGCACAGTTTTAGCATTAGTGTAGGAATTAAACATCTGATAGTAATGTTCATAATAATGCACATTATATCTCAATTAGCTCTTCAGCAGAAATCAGAGTTCAGTGAGTTAGCAAATGACAAGCGAGGAAGCTATAGGGTTTTTTTTTTAAAAAAAAGAACAACCCACCTTGGAATATAAATGGCAACATTTACTGCAAGGAGGAAAGAGTTGCTGTTATTTGCATCCCTGTCCTTGTTCTGTCAACATCTCACACAGATAGCTGCATACATATGGTGATGCATTCTGGCAGTGTAGGGGAGGGCTTCCATTTCCTGCTGTCTGTACTAATTTAATAATCATAGGCTGATGTTTCTGGCACATAAAAAATTAATATTGAATTAATTTGATTCAAAGATACATTTTTTTTAAAAAATGCACACATACGCACACTGAAGAAACCTTTCACAATCTTGAAATTCTCCTTTAAAAGGAAAAAACCCAAACCCGTTAGGTTGAATCATCTAATTACCTAAAGCCAAACTAAATGTTTCAAAATATTCTTCTATTCTTCTCTCCCCACCTACTTGCAAAATGGTTACCCCACACACACCGCAAGCTTATATAATAGAGAGATGATACTCCAGAATTCACGCTTGGCAAACAATTCCTTTAAACAGCTGCTTTGTTTTGCTGTTGCATATTAAATAATATTGATATGTTCACAAGAATGTGTCATACCTTTGTATTCGCAGTCTTGCTGCTAACAGCAATTCTTTTTTGGCTGTTTAATGTAAATCATTTCTAAACCATCCATTTTTAAAGGGAACGACAACATGAAGGTTGTTGTATGTGCAGATGTGATTGCAGTTGATCTTACAACGAAGGATTTGCTAAACATTCTTCCCATAAAATAAACCCTTTGCTTTTCTTCCTGTCTTTATTTTTTTTCCCTTTCTACTTAATTTACAGTCCCATCCTAAACATGACAAGCGAAAATAGTATTCACTAATAGGCAAAAAACCTTGAGGTTTAAGAATGTAGCTATAGACAACAGACATTTCTATCAAACTTTAAAAAGCAGGGAAATTGGGCAGCTATAGTGAATGCACCAGGGGAGCAGGGGACCTGCCCTCCTCTCTGAGATATTGGACTACCCTACACAATTTAGGTTGGTCTTTCACAGACCAATCCACTTAAGAACATAAGAACATAAGAAGAGCCTGCTGGATCAGGCCAGTGGCCCATCTAGTCCAGCATCCTGTTCTCACAGTGGCCAGCCAGGTGCCTGGGGGAAGCCCGCAAGCAGGACCCGAGTGCAAGAACACTCTCCCCTCCTGAGGCTTCCGGCAACTGGTTTTCAGAAGCATGCTGCCTCTGACTAGGGTGGCAGAGCACAGCCATCATGGCTAGTAGCCATTGATAGCCCTGTCCTCCATGAATTTGTCTAATCTTCTTTTAAAGCCGTCCAAGCTGGTGGCCATTACTGCATCTTGTGGGAGCAAATTCCATAGTTTAACTATGCGCTGAGTAAAGAAGTACTTCCTTTTGTCTGTCCTGAATCTTCCAACATTCAGCTTCTTTGAATGTCCACGAGTTCTAGTATTATGAGAGAGGGAGAAGAACTTTTCTCTATCCACTTTCTCAATGCATGCATAATTTTATACATTTCTATCATGTCTCCTCTGACCCGCCTTTTCTCTAAACTAAAAAGCCCCAAATGCTGCAACCTTTCCTCGTAAGGGAGTCGCTCCATCCCCTTGATCATTCTGGTTGCCCTCTTCTGAACCTTTTCCAACTCTATAATATCCTTTTTGAGATGAGGCGACCAGAACTGTACACAGTATTCCAAATGCGGCTGCACCATAGATTTATACAATGGCATTATGATATCGGCTGTTTTATTTTCAATACCTTTCCTAATTATCCCTAGCATGGAATTTGCCTTTTTCACAGCTGCCGCACACTGGGTCGACATTTTCATCGTGCTGTCCACTACAACCCCGAGGTCTCTCTCCTGGTCGGTCACCGCCAGTTCAGACCCCATGAGCGTATATGTGAAATTCAGATTTTTTGCTCCAATATGCATAATTTTACACTTGTTTATATTGAATTGCATTTGCCATTTTTCTGCCCATTCACTCAGTTTGGAGAGGTCTTTTTGGAGCTCTTCGCAATCCCTTTTTGTTTTAACAACCCTGAACAATTTAGTGTCATCAGCAAACTTGGCCACTTCACTGCTCACTCCTAATTCTAGGTCTTTAATGAACAAGTTGAAAAGTACAGGTCCCAATACCGATCCTTGAGGGACTCCACTTTCTACAGCCCTCCATTGGGAGAACTGTCCGTTTATTCCTACTCTCTGCTTTCTGCTTCTTAACCAATTTCTTATCCACAAGAGGACCTCTCCTCTTATTCCATGACTGCTAAGCTTCCTCAGAAGTCTTTGGTGAGGTACCTTGTCAAACGCTTTTTGAAAGTCTAAGTACACTATGTCCACTGGATCACCTCTATCTATATGCTTGTTGACACTTCAAAGAATTCTAATAGGTTACTGAGACAGGACTTTCCCTTGCAGAAGCCATGCTGGCTCTGCTTCAGCAAGGCTTGTTCTTCTATGTGCTTAGTTAATCTAGCTTTAATCATACTTTCTACCAGTTTTCCAGGGACAGAAGTTAAGCTGACTGGCCTGTAATTTCCGGGATCCCCTCTGGATCCCTTTTTGAAGATTGGCGTTACATTTGCTACTTTCCAGTCCTCAGGCACGGAGGAGGACCCAAGGGACAAGTTACATATTTTAGTTAGCAGATCAGCAATTTCACATTTGAGGACTTCCGGGAAGGGTGACTTAGCCTGTGCCTGCTTTTGAGACGGGCTCCTGCCTCAAAAGAAGCTTATTCAGATATATCAGTCAGTTTTTTCTTTTTTTTTGACTGATTAAACTTCTCCCGGGTAGGGAGAAACGAAGAGATTAACCTCAAAGCCTATTTTTGTTGGGACGACCAGATCTCATTAATTTATGGGACGAGGTCCAGCCGACGAAGGTGGGACGGATTTTCAACAGCAAGCTCTATCTGTTAAAGCGAACGTTCATCTTATCTTCTAAGAGAGAACGCACTAACAGGCAAGCACCCTTCTTTCTATATTTTTCTTTTACTTGACTTAAATTGTTGCTGTTTAAAAGAGATTTGCCAGATTGATCGGTTTTTGACATCTCACTGGGGAGCCATAACTTCTCTCTGCTACGCACTAATTAATAGCTTATCTCTGTTTTTGTTGCAAAAAGCTGTCCTGGATTTGCATTCTAAAGATATACACAGAAGAGGGATTTCTATTCCAGATTTTTATTTTGAAGAATATTATATTGTCTGAGACTACTCTCTTTTTGGTCTATTTTATTTTGACGAATCTGTTTTCTGACGACTGCCATTAATTGTTTCGATCCTGGGAACTGCATTTTGTTTACTTAACTATGGAGAGATAAGGCTGTCTGCTCTGTTTATACTGTGATGTCACCAAGTTTGGAGTATTAACCCAATTGTTGCTGAAATAAGAAGTGGTTTTCCTATATTTTTCTTTTAAAATGGCAATTAAGAAAGTGGCTGAGAATCTGGAAATAACTATGTTTCAGAAAATAATGGATGAGATTGAGATAACGAAACAAAACCTGCGACAGGGTTGTAAGGAGCTGAAAATTGAATTGAGTAAAATGACGCAGGAGATTAAAGATATAGGGGTCCCTGTGAGAGAGGTGACCCTGGAAGGGGTCCCTGTGAGAGAGGAGACCCCGGAGATTGGAACAAACGTGGAACAGGAAAAAGATTTGGAGTCTATGGACTTTAGAAATAAAATCTATTGTTTGGAGACACAGGAGATTAAAGACATAGGGGTCCTTGTGAGAGAGGAGACCCTGGAGACTGGAACAGGGGTCCCTGTGAGAGAGGAGACCCTGGAGACTGGAACAGGGGTCCCTGTGAGAGAGGAGACCCCGGAGATTGGAACAAACGTGGAACAGGAAAAAGATTTGGAGTCTATGGACTTTAGAAATAAAATCTATTGTTTGGAACTCAATGTTATCTCTGAAGAAATTAATGAAGATTCTAGAGATAAAGTTATCAATGGCATGGATAATCTTCTGGACTGGAATGATGTGATGGAGCCCAATATAGAGGAAATCTATGGAATTAACTGCAGCCATGTGACAATGGAAAAACTTTCAAGAGATGACCCAGTGTATTTTGAAAAAAAGAACAGAGATATGATTTTACAGCAGTATTTCAGCAACCTATTCAGAATGGATGGCAAGAAAATATTTGGGATAGAGGTAATTCCCATCAGACTCTTACTATATGACTATGGCTTTGACAGCAAGATTATTATGGAATACTGATAATGGAAGATTGGATACTGAAATTACTGGACTTAACAAGACTACTGAAGATGGAAGATGGAAAATGGAACTAATAGGGATAATAGAACAATGGCTACTGAAATTACTGAACCTAACAGATTCTGATGTGATGGATTAATTGAAATGTTTATTTTGACTATGGTTATGACAATAAGATTATCATAATTAGTAATGAGATGGATTAATCGATATGCTTATCTGGAAAAAAAAATTGATAGATATATTTCTTAAAGAATTGAAACCTCTCTTTGACTTTTTGTGGAAAGAATAAAGTAATGTTTATGAGATTTGATGATTAAGTAAGATAACTATTGGAGGAAAGTGATTTTATAATATGACTTAAGAGACAGGATTGTTATATATTATAGACTTATAACTGATCTGATCTTTGACAAATGGGAAGTCAATATTTTACTCTTTATTTTTTATTTTTATTTTTATTTTATTTTTATTTTTTTTGTTTAACTATTTTTGATTTTGTTTTTTGTCTTTGAATGTTTTATGATTTTGTCTTGTATGTTTTATGAAAATTTGAATAAAAATTATTGAAAAAAAAAAAAGCAATTTCACATTTGAGTTCTTTGAGAACTCTCGGGTGGATGCCATCCGGGCCCGGTGATTTGTCACACTTGCTGTGTAGCTTGGAAGAATTTAGTAACATGTGTCTCTGAGCATATCATGAGTGGTGGCAACACCTTCCATCTCCAAAGATGGAGAATTAAATTTGTGTATGTTTGTTGGTGTTCTTATTTTGCTTTTGTTTTTTTTCTACTACTGTTTCTACAGAGAATCCAACCTAGAACATTATATTTCTCTCATTATTCATCCTAGAAATCTGTGTCAAATTTATTTCTATTAATTTCAACGCCTATTTATTGGTCAAAGTCATATGATGGTGAAGACAGCCTTTTGTGTTTCAAACTGGGATGTTCTATTTCTATTTTGGGTGTATTAACATTTGAATCTGAAACTGCATTTTGGTGTAAAATCAGATGGATTACAATATGTTGCTACTTAAGCAATGACTCTAGCTGTTAGAAAAACAAACTTGGCCTGCCCAAGATTCATGTTTTCAGCCTGCTATGCTTAAACCACTCCACTTAAGGAAAGGTGGACACGGTCAATTAAAAACATAGAGCACACCTATTTTGCTAGAATATATTTCACCTCTCCCTGTTTTATCTTGTGCAAACTGAGACACTCCTCATGTCCATTGGAAACTATTCTGCAGAACAGTCAGTGCCATTATTCCACAACTGTTTTTGGAGCTTTTCTTTAGTGTTGCGAACTGTTGCTGTACTTCACATATTCACAGAAACAGAAGCAAAAGAGAATGATTTACTATAGGAAACTTCACTAAAATTGCTAAGTAAATCAAATATATTGTTGCTTCCTTCCTGCTAAAACAAGATCAGCACAGCACATGTCCTGTTTCTGTTATTTGGGCTGACTGCAGGTTTGCCCACTACTCACCATATGCTCAGAGGCACATGTTACCAAATTCTTCCAAGCTACACAGCAAGTGGATTGGACTGTGAAAGACCAACCCAAATTGTGTTTGCATTTTGACAAATTTGTAGGACAGTACAATATCTCAGAGAGGAGGTCAAGTTCTCCTGCTCCCCTGGTGCCTTCACTATAGCTGCCCAATTTCCCTGCTTTTAAAAGCTTGATATAAATATCTGTTGGCTATAGGTCCAGTCTTAAACCTCAAGGTTTTTTACCTATTAGTGAATTTCCCTGTTTTTTAGTCCAGGAGGTAAGAAATGGGATCCTGTGCAAGTTTGCTGAAAATGGATTGATCATTTGCATGCTTATTGAGTTCAGTGGGATTTACTCCTCTGCAATCATGCTTAGGATAGGTGAAACTGACCACAGGGGATGGGGAGGGGAGCAGGGGGAGGGGAGCAGGCAGCAGGAGGAGGTTAAGTTTGATCATTTGCACATTTATTGAGTTCAGTGGGATTTACTCCTGTGCAATCATGCTTAGAATAGGTAAAACTAACCATGGGGAGGGAAGCCTTGAGTGGACAGGGGAGGAGGAAGAAGGAAGAGGGGATGGGAGGAAGAAGGGAGAAGGAAGGGAGAGGAGAGGGAAAGGAGGGGAAAGGCAGCACTGATCATTTGCATGCTTATTGAGTTCACTGGGATTTACTCCTGTGCAATCATGGCTAGGATAGGTAGAACTGACCATGGGGGAGGAGGAGGGGGAGGAGAGAGTAGAGGAAAGGAGGAATGGGGAGAGGGAAGCAGAAGGAGTGGGAGGGGGAAGGAGGGGATTGGAAGGGGGAGTGGTGAAGGAAGGGGGAGAGAAGAGGCAAAAGGGAGGTGATGGGAGGGAGGAGGTGGGGAGGGCAGGTTTGATCATTTGCATACTTATTGAATTCAGTGGGATTTACTCCTGTGCAATCATGCTTGAAAATAAAATGGACTGCCTTCAAGTCGATTCTGACATATGGCGACCCTGTGAATAGGGTTTTCATGGTAAGCGGTATTCAGAGGTGGTTAACCATTGCCTTTCTCTGAGGTTGAGAGACAGTGACTGGCCCAAAGTCACCCAGTCTGCTCCATGGCTGTGTGGGGATTTGAATCCTGGTCTCCCAGGTTGTAGTCCTAGGATAGGTAAAACTTACCAAAATGGGGGAGGGGGAGTGGAAGGGGAAGGAGGGGATTGGAAGGGGATGGGGAGGGGAAGGGAGGGGTGAAGGAAGGGAGAGGGAAAGGACAAGAGGGAGGGGATAGGAGGGAGGAGGAGGGGATGGGAGGTTTGTTCAGTGGGATTTACACCTGTGCAATCATGCTTATGATAGGTGAAACTGATCTGGGGGAGGAGTGAGGGGAGGAGGACAGGAAGGGGAGGGGGAGGGGGAGGGGGAGGGCAGGAGATTGGGTGGGTGGGCACTGGGCAGAGGGGAAGCCCCTTTCCTTTTCAAAAGGAAAACATTATCAGTATCATTCTTTTTCAGGGTTTCTCCCACCTTTTTATTTTACAGCAGGCACATGTAACCTCCCACCCAAATTTAAACCAAAGCTGTTCCTGGCCACATCCACACCAGACCTTTATTTCACATGAGACAGTCATGGCTTCTCCCAAAGAATCCTGGGAAGTGTAGTTAGTGAAGGCTGCTGAGAGTTTCTAGGAGATGCCCTGTTCTACTCACAGAGCTTCAATCACAGCAGCTGACTGTTAAACCACTCTGGCTACAGGAGCTCTGTCAAGGAAATAGCTTTCTCCTCTCAGCCCCCTTCACAAATTACACTTCCTATGATTCTCTGGGGGAAGCCATGACTGTCTCACGTGAAATCAAAGTCTGGTGTGGGTGTGGCCCCCTGATTAGCCAAGCCAAGCGAAGCAGCTGTGAGTCTGACTTATAGAACACTGACAGCTGGTTCTTACTGAGCATGCCCGACATTATCATTGAGTGCAAGCAAAATTTTCTTAAATTACTTAAAAGTTAGCCAGACTTTTTTTAACTTTTAAACTGGAGAAGATGAAGTATGGGGCAAGGTCAGTATTAGGATTACAGGTACTCTGTGAACATGGCTGATTTTTAATTAATTTCCACAGATTATGAAAACTCTGACAGAAAAAAGTCCAAAAGGGGTCTGGTTTTTCTCTCTCTCTTTTTACACCTTGAACTCTTGATTCTGTCTGTTTTCTGAATCACCTTGAAGATTTAGAGGGTTTTTAAGCAACCGTTTTTGAGTTCAGGACTATAAGTTTTGTAAGGTTTTATTTTGAAATAAGCTTATGGGAAGCATCAAAATGGCATGGGGGTGTTTTCAGTTTGGAAATGGACTGCCTTCAAGTCAATCCTGACTTATGGCTACCCTATGAATAGGGTTTTCATGGTAAGTGGTATTCAGAGGGGGTTTACCATTGCCTCCCTCTGAGGCTAGTCCTCTCCAGCTGGCTAGGGCCTGCTCGGCTTGCCACAGCTGCACAAGCCAGCCCCTTCCTTGTCTGCAACTGCCAGCTGCGGGGCAACTGGGCTCCTTGGGACTATGCAGCTTGCCCACAGTTGCACAGGTGGCAGGGCATGTAACCCCTGAGCCACTCTCTGTGGGGGTGATCTTTAGCTGGCCCTTTACACCCAAGAGACACAAGCGGGGATTTGAATTCACAGACTCTGAACTCTCAGCCAGACTCTCATCCCCACTGTGCTATACCAGCCTATTTTCAATTTAACATTGCAGAATGTGAAAATTCCATGCTGACTATAGTATACAGGCACTCTTGTAGCTGTATAATATACTTTGTTACACAATGTGTAAAGAACATCCAGAATACAGGAACATGAGATGTGGCAATGGTCGCTATTTCAGATAGCTTTCCGAAGGATCTCACAAATTCATGCAGAATGAATTTGGGACCATCCTTAAACATGACAGCTTGACTGAACCTTTCTGTGCAGAGCCAGTATATCTCTCAGTATCATATGATGGTGGAGGTGAGGGAGGACTATACCAAGATTATGAGTTCTCAAACAAATCTGGCTAGCCGCTTTAGAGACAAAATCCTAGACTAGATCAAGCCAGCAAAACTTTGGCCAGATAAGTCAAAATGTTTGACCTTGGGGCTCAGTAAGCTCCCTCAATTTCACTCCTTGCTTGGAACTATAAGCACAAGCTTCTGTCAAGCACCTAATAGGGTGCAACAAATGGTTGGTGACCTGCATTCAGTGGTTTGGTCAAAACTGGTTGTACTAGAAAGGTGAACATCAAGATTCTGCTGCTGGGGAGGGGGTGGCAGCTGACCATTTTCCCTTGTGCTGTTTTCTTAGCTCTTCCTATCAGGGCACAGAAAAAGAGGAGCTCTGGAAAACCCACATAGGAGAAAGGCTTAACCCTCCTCTGTTCTAATTTGCAACCCCTGTATTTCAACCTATTTGGTATTTTATGTATTTATTTTACTGAACACCACTTAGATACAACAGTTTAAAGTGGTATATAAATAGCAACAAGAGACTGTGTGGCGTAATGGTTAGAGTGTTGGACTACCCACACTGCCATGAAGCTTGCTGGGTGACCTTGGGCCAGTCACTGCCTCTCAGCCTCAGAGGAAGGCAATGGTAAACCCCCTCTGAATCAGAGCTTGGAAAAGTTACTTTTTTGAACTACAACTCCCATCAGCCCAATCCACTGGCCATGCTGGCTGGGGCTGATGGGAGTTGTAGTTCAAAAAAGTAACTTTTCCAAGCTCTGCTCTGAATACCACTTACCATGAAAACCCTGTTCATAGGATCGCCATAAGTCAGAATCGAAGGCAGTCTATTTCATTTTCATAAATAGCAACAACAGCAGCATGGCAGGGTTGACCTAAGACATCTGCCTGAGGCAAAGGAGAAGATGATGTCCATGCACAGAAGCCAACCAGAAATGAAGATTAATCTTCCTTCAGCCCTTGTGATGGGACAGAATTCTGAGGGCAGCCAGGTAGCTTAAGGGGCAAGAGGGAGCCCACACAAATAGCTCTGTCCTCCAACGTGTCACCACCATTCACTCCCCACTAGGGATGTGCTAGAATTCTGCCCAGTTCAGATTTTGTACGGAATTTTTCACTAATTTGTTTATCCTCTCTTGTTGCAGATTGGATTTTAATGTAGTGATTTTTCACGGCTATTTTCAAAAACAGATTTTTTTTAAAAAAAATTGCCTCTAAAATATTGATATCAAGTATGATAATTTTATTGATATTTCTTTTCATTTGTTGATATTGCCTTTCAAAATATCAGTATTTCCTTTCAAATGATCACCATTTCCTTTCAAAACATCAATATTAATAGCAATGTCTTTTGGAAGGGAAAAAACAGATCAGAAAAAACAAGAGCGGACTTGAATCAATACTGGCCTGTTACATCGGAAGACTGCTTTTGAGCCAGCACCGGCCAACGGTTCCCATCCCTACTTCCTGCTGTGGCTGGTGCCTGCTCACTGCCCACTCAAGCAAATCTCTAATGCATCAGCAGCTGCCCCAGTATGTGTGTCTTGTGAGCAGAGCAATGTATGAGCATGCACATGCACATGTGCAATGCCTGCTGGAGTGTGTGGGATGGCCGCCTGCAAGAGGCCAACAACGAGCAAGCATTGATCCTTTCTGGGGCACCTCCTCAGTAGAACAGGGACGGATGAAGAGGGGGACTCAGGAGGAGTGGCTGGGGAGTCACTACTGCTACTCCCCAGCTTTCACTGTCTCAGGCAGCCGTCTCGCCATACCTAATGGAAGGGCCAGCCCTGGCAAGGGAGCAAGCAAAGCATGAGCCATGGGTGGGGGAGAACTCAGTATCACCTTCCTGAGCATGAGAATTTTTATCTTTAAATATCTGTAAATCCCTGTTTTATATGAGACTGAGGAAGCCCCACTTTGTTAAAAGGGTCTCCTGCCCTCACCATTTGTTTGAACCTTGGACTTTGGTGCTGAGTCAATGAAATGCCTTTTAACATAGTGATTAAATGCCAAAGATAGGGTGCACCTGTATGTAAATCTTATGTGTCAGAAATGCTCCATTTCTCCGTTTAAAAGGAAGCAGGTGCCAGGTACAACTGCCATTTATAGAGCACTCTAGAGAAAACTGTGTAAAATAAATTGAACATTTTTCACCAGCAATTTCTGCTGGAACAGCTGGAAAAAGATGCAGGATCTATTCAGTTCCTCCCTTATGTGCACCACAACCCTGTGGAAGTCCATGCAGCTCAGTATTGTCTACATGGTCTGGCAGCAGCTCTCCATGACAGCAGACGGGGTACATTCCCAGCCGAGCCTGGAAATGCCAAGGATTGAACTTGGGGCCTTTTGCATGCAAAGCAGATGCTCTGTCACCAAGCTACATCCCCTCCCCTGGGAACGGGAAGAAGGTTGTTTTGCAGAACAAGAAAAGGAACGCTGAGAGTAGATTGCTCCTTTAATTATTATGATGATTTTCTCATGTTGCTCTCCTCTACTGTCTTATGTTTCTTTAAGGTTCAGGAGAAGATTTATCCCAGAATGCAAAGGAAGCTGTGGAATAGGCATTGCTTCACACTCACAGCTGCCAGAGGTCATAAAAATATCCCCCAGGTAAGGTTGGCTTGCGAGTGACTAAGAGCGATTCTTTGTCTCCCTTCATTGGATTCTCCTTGAGTCTCTTATCTCTGTACTCTGGTAGATGCCTATTTGTGACCCAACTATACATTCACAACCATCATGCCATACACCACTTCCCCTTCAGACTTTAGGAGTGGTCTCATTTGTTTAAAAAATATAACTGAGCCATTATATCCAGATAGACTGCAGATGTCACTAACTGAAAGTGTTACAAGTCACTCTTTTCAAATATATGACACTTCTCATTTTGGAAAAGGAAACAGGGTTCTTGAAACCGGTGCAGCCTCTCTTTAGTTTGTCCTCAGAAAGCCTTCAGGGCCTGGTCTCTCTGTCCGATACAATGTCTCAGATGGAGAGGATGCAACTCCCTGGCTCCCAAAATAGGAACGAGTCCTCAGGACCAGATGCTGTTCTTTGAGAAGCTGAAAGGATTTCCAAAATAGAATGCTTGTGGTAAATTTGCTTGACTTCACTATGGAGCATCTTTTGACTTCTGCTGAATTTGGATCAGGGCAGCCGTGTATAACAATTAAACCTACTTAGGCCAGTGCACCTTAGCTGTGTGAAATGGAAATGCTTGATGTTGTTGAGCATGGACAGCATCCACCAGTTACTGCTGGTCTCAAATATCCACTGAAACAAATAGGCAAATTGCACAAAAGAGACCGTTTGGAGGGTAAATTGTGAAAGCATCCACTGAAGTTCCTCCAGCATGTCTTAGCTAGTAACTGCCAGTGAAGGCTTGCATTAATAAAAGGATTTTAAAAAACTGATAAATTTACAGGGAGAGAGGAATGTCATATGAAAGCTAGTTTTCAGCATGTCATCCAAATCTCATTAACTGTAGTACCATAACAGCAAATTCACAAGTGCAGGGTCGCTTCATGTTAGTCACAGCCACATACCCTTCCCCCCTTTTTTTTTGCTGTTGGTTTGAGAATGAGATCCTTGTTAATGCCTTATCACAACAGACATTCCTAGGAACCAATAAGCATAAAAGGGGAGAGTTAGCTATTGAGAAGAGCCTTCTCAGTTAATGACTCAGCTCCTTACACTCTGGTTGGCTCCAATCAGCAGGAAAGGTCAAGGAAGCAAGTTAGAAGACACTTCTCAGTGGCTAATACACTCCCTTTTCATGTTGATTGGCTGGTAAGATGCTGGAAACATAGGGACCCTACTGTGACTTGGCTCCCCACAAAATACAGGGTCTAAGACTCCCCAAGACCCCAGACGTCTACACCTTGATTAACTGTCCATCTCATTTTAGAGTGACCAGGAATCAGAGCACCCCTTTTTATTTTCTCCCATAAACCAATGACAGCAAACAATTTTTTGATGTGTCTGATTGTTTTGACCAATAGATTTTAAATGCAGTTTTGATTGTTTCACTGCATTTTCATTTGATTACTGCAAGTTTCTTAGGGATCCAGGCGTCTGAAAAGAACAATAGAAAAATTAATATAAAATATATTTAAGTAGAAATATTTCCTTCTTAAAAAACAAAATTAAGTTTTCCATGCTTTAATGTGAAGCTTTTATGCCACATTTAAAGGCCTGCTTTAAAAATTATTAGGTGTAACACTGTACTCTCTCAACAAGCTCTGCTATTACCCTTTAGGATAAAAGAAGCCACTGACCAGCTGCAACCCTATGCATGCTTATTTGTACTCCTTATTTTAAAGCAATTATTACCTCCATACTATAGCACATAGCGGAGCTTTGATCAGAGCTTTTCTCAAACAGAGAAATAGAAGAACTGTGATCACTCAACCAATCCATTAACCAATATATTCAGTTTGCATGTTGTGTAATTTTAGATTATTAAATTACTCTCTGGCAACAATTTGCATGGTAGTATAATTTTAGATTAGGAATCAACAATCGACCTCTCTTTTTTTTCATCACTGAATACCAACATTTAATTCTAGTCAACACACACACACACATAAACACACACACAAATCCAGACCAATTTCAGAAGGAGCTGCTGCCATCTGTTAATCTGTTGAACCAAAAATGTAATAAAGAGAAATTTAAATTTAAAAGTTTAGCTTGGTTAGTAGTAGTATTTAAACTGCAGCGATTCATTCAAGAGTGAAAGATATAATTTTCATGTTGTTTAATTTACAACATATATTCTTTAGCTAATGGATCATAATTATTTCTGTATACTGTAGATCACTTGATTTGTTTGTTATATTTATCCTTAAATGTCTTATTGTTTGTCTTTCTACGTATATTGATTTTTTCCTTTTTTAAAAAATAGATTCTTTGTTGTATTAATTGCTATTATTTCTATTTTTTCTTTATTTAGTCTGAATCCTGCTACTGTACCAAATTCTATTATGATATTGTTGATTTCGTTCTTGCAACAGGATTTGTAACAGTTGAAGCTGGATCATCTGCATAGTTCTGCTTTTTCTGTATGTGTACCTATTTTATACCCATTAATTTGACATTTCCCCATTAATCCTAATGAAAAAAATGGACTGCCTTCAAGTGGATTCCGACTTATGGCGACCCTATGAATAGGGTTTTCATAGTAAGCGGTATTCAGAGGGGGTTTACCATTGCCTTCTTCTGAGGCTGAGAGGCAGTGACTGGCCCAAGGTACCCAGTGAGCTTCATGGCTGTGTGGGAATTTGAATCCTGGTCTCTCAGGTCATGGTTTTTTCATCTTAACATGTAACATTTGGCATATAACACCAGTTAGTTTCTGGGCTCAAGTCAAACGTTGTTTTTGACCTCTAAAGCCTTATGTGACTCACAATACCAGTACCGCAAGGACCACCTCTGCCCACGTGAATGAATCAGGACACTTCATTCATCATCTGCAGCCCTTCATGTGACTCTCCAAAGGAGGTGCAAAGGATGGCAAGACAAGAACAGGATGGCTCCCCATCTGTGGAATACTTTTCTCAGGGATGCACACCTGGCACCATCATTGTCGGTTCTTAGGTAAATATATATATACACCCAGGCCTTTAGTTTTTAATTGGGAAGGTAGCTAACTGTGTCAGTGGCCTTTTTTGTGAGGTGGGTGCAACTAGTTCCTTCTAAACATATTTCTGATGAGAATTTTAGTTCTTTTTATTGCTATTTTTACATCTGATTTTAATGTCTTTGTAACCTCTGTTCTTATTGTTGCAAGTTGCTTTGCGACACCTGAGTGCAATACTAATACTAATACTAATAATCATAATAATAATCATAATAATGGGAAGTTTTACAGATATACTATCAGAATAGCAGAAATGTATGCACACATGTAGCAAAAGCAAAAGAAATTAGGAGCTGCAACGCAAGGTCTGAGTGAGTGATATCAATGAGATTAAACGGGAAACCTATTAACATAACCATCATCCAAGTCTACGCTCCAACGTCAAATGCAGAAGAAGAAGAGTTGGAGAGATTTTACGCAGACATACAAGAGGAAATTGATCACACACCAAAACAAGATATGCTGATAATCATGGGGGACTGGAATGCAAAAGTAGGGAACAGAGAAGGACTAGGAATTGTGGGGAAATGGGGCTTAGGAGATAGAAATGAAGCAGGAGAAAGACTTATTGAATTCTGTGAAGCTAATAATTTGTTTCTTGCAAACACATGTTTTGAGCAACCGAAAAGACGACTGTACACGTGGACATCACCAGATTGTCAATGTAGGAATCAAATTGATTATATGATTGGAAACAGAAGATGGAGATGCTCCATACTTTCTGCAAAAACAAGACCAGGAGCAGACTGTGGTACAGATCATGAACTGGTCGTATCGAAAATCAGAGTAAAAATCAGAAAATCAGAGTAAGGAAGAACAACAAAGCACTCATAATGCCAAAATACAATTTAAATAACATCCCAGAAGAATATAAAGATCAGATAAGGAACAGATTTGAGGCTTTAAATTTAGTGGACAGAGAACCAGAAGAACTATGGAGTGAAGTCAGAGACATTAACAAGGAAGAATGCAAAAAGACAATACCTCTCATTAAAAAGAGAGAAAGACCTCAATGGATGACTGAAGAAATTCTCAAAATGGTTACAGAGAGAAGGAAAGCAAAAGCAAAAGGAGATAGAAACACGGTTAGAACCCTAAATGCAGCTATACAATGACTAGTACGTAGGGACAAAGAAAACTATTACAATAGTTACTGTATAGAAATAGAAGAGGACAACAAAAAGGGAAGAACAGCAGCCCTATTCCAAGATATTAGAGAAATGAAAGGGAGATTTAAACCAAGAGTAGGGATGTTGAATAATCAACAGGGGAACACACTGACTGGCCGAGATGAAATAAAAGGAAGATGGAAGCAATACACTGAAGAACTCTATAAAAGAGATGCAAGGATGACAGATTTATTCACAGAGGAACCATATGATGAAGAACCAGAAATTTTAGAATGTGAGGTGAAAGCTGCTCTTAAAATACTTGGAAGAAACAAATCGCCAGGAACAGATGGCATACCAATAGAGTTGCTACACACTGAGACTGAATCTGTCCAAATTTTGACAAAAATCTGTCAAGAAATATGGAACACTAAACAATGGCCCACAGCCTGGAAGCATTCAATAATATCCCAATTCCAAAGAAAGGAGATCCCAGAGAATTCAGTAATTATCGAACTATTGCCTTAATATCCCATGCAAGTAAAGTAATCCTCAAGATTGTACAACAAAGGCCCTTACCATATAAGGAGCGAGAAATGCCAGAGGTCCAAGCTGGATTTAGAAAGGGAAGAGGCAACAGAGATCATATCGCAAACATACGTTGGATAATGGAACGGAGCAAGGAATTTCAGAAGAAAATAACCCTGTGCTTTATAGATTACAGCAAAGCCTTTGACTGTGTAGATCATGAAAAACTATGGAATGCTTTAAAAGAAATGGGGGTGCCACAGCATCTGATTGTCCTGATGCTCAACCTATACTCTGGACAAGAGGCTACTGTAAGGACAGAATATGGAGAAAACGATTGGTTCCCAATAGAGAAGGGTGTGAGACAGGGGTGTATTTTATCACCTTATTTGTTTAATCTATATGCAGAACATATCATACAGAAAGCAGGATTGGACCAAGATGAAGGAGGTGTGAAAATTGGAGGGAGAAACATCAATAATTTAAGATATGCAGAAGATACCATACTACTAGCAGAAACCAGTAATGATTTGAAATGAATGTTGATGAAAGTTAAAGAGGAAAGCATAAAAGCAGGACTACAGCTCAACGTCAAAAAGACTAAAGTAATGACAACAGAAGATTTATGTAACTTTAAAGTTGACAATGAGGACATTGAACTTGTCAAGGATTATCAATATCTTGGCACAGTCATTAACCAACATGGACACAATAGTCAAGAAATCAGAAGAAGGCTAGGACTGGGGAGGACAGCTATGAAAGAACTAGAAAAGGTCCTCAAATGCAAAGATGTATCACTGAACACTAAAGTCAGGATCATTCAGACCATGGTATTCCCGATCTCTATGTATGGATGTGAAAGTTGGACAGTGAAAAAAGCGGATAAGAGAAAAATCAACTCATTTGAAATGTGGTGTTGGAGGAGAGCTTTGCGCATTCTATGGACTGCGAAAAAGACAAATAATTGGGTGTTAGAACAAATCAAACCAGAACTGGCACTAGAAGCTAAAATGATGAAACTGACGCTATCATACTTTGGACACATCATGAGAAGACATGATTCACTATAAAAGACCATAATTCTGGGAAAAACAGAAGGGAGTAGAAAAAGAGGGCCAAACAAGAGATGGATTGATTCCACAAAGGAAGCCACAGACCTAAACTTACAAGATCTGAACAGGGTGGTTCATGACAGATGCTCTCGGAGGTCACTGATTCATAGGGTCGCCATAAGACTGAGGGGAGATATGAAAGCACTGTTCAGGTGCTTGAAAGGTTGTCACACACAGGAGGGTCGGGATATCTTCTTGATCATCCCAGAATGCAGGACACAGAATAATGGGCTAAAGTTGCAGGAAGCCAGATTTCGACTTGACGTCAGGAAACACTTCCTAACTGTTAAAGCAGTACAACAATGGAACCAATTACCTAGAGAGGTAGTGGGCTCTCTGACACTGGAGACATTCAAGAGGCAGCTGGACAGCCATCTGTCGGAAATGCTTTGATTTGGATTCCTGCATTGAGCAGGGAGTTGGACTTGATGGCCTTATAGGCCCCTTCCACCTCTACTATTCTATGATTCTACTCCCTTCTGTTTTCCCCAGCATTATTGGCTTTTCTAGTGAATCATGTCTTCTCATGATGTGCCGAAAATATGATAGCCTCAGTTTCATCATTTTAGCTTCTAGTGATAGTTCTTGTTTAATTTGTTCTAACACGTAATTATTTGTCTTTTTCACAGTCCATGGTACAGGAGGGCCCTGCTTTACGGCGTTCTGCTTTATGGTGTTCCGCTGATGCGACTGCTTTCAATCAGGGGAAATTCCCCGTTTAAAAGCCGATTTTGCCGTTTTGCGATGTTTTCGCATCATTTTCACGCGACGCGGCCCATTATAGTCTATGGGCCCCGCTTTACGGCGATTTCCGCTTTATGGCGGGGGCCTGGTCCCTAACCCACCATATTAGCAGGGCCCTCTTGTATGCGCAAAGCTCTCCTCCAGCACCACATTTCAAATGAGTTGATTTTTCTCTTATCCGCTTTTTTCACTGTCCAACTTTCACATCCATACATAGAGATTGGTAATACCATGGTCTGAATGATCCTGACTTTAGTGTTCAGTGATACATCTTTGCATTTGAGGACCTTTTCTAGTTCTCGCATAGCTGCCCTCCCCAGTCATAGCCTTCTTCTGATTTCTTGACTATTGTGTCCATTTTGGTTAATGTGCTATTGATAATCCTTGACAATACTGTGCCAAGGTATTGATAATCCTTGACAAGTTCAATGTCCTCATTGTCAACTTTAAAGTTACATAAATCTTCTGTTGTCATTACTTTAGTCTTCTTGACATCGAGCTGTAGTCCTGCTTTTGTACTTTCCTTTTTAACTTTCATCAACATTCGTTTCAAATCATTACTGGTTTCTGCTAGTAGTATGGTATCATCTGCATATCTTAACTGATATTTCTCCCTCCAATGTTTACACCTCCATCTTGGTCCAATCCTGCTTTCCGTATGATATGTTCTGCATATAGATTAAACAAATAAGGTGATAAAATACACCCTTGTCTCACACCCTTTCCAATTGGGAACCAATTGGTTTCTCCATATTCTATCCTTACAGTAGTCTCTTGTCCATTGTATAGGTTGAGCATCAGGACAATCAGATGCTGTGGCACCCCTGTCTCTTTCAAAGCATGCCATAGTTTTTCATGATCTACACAATCAAAGGCTTTGCTGTAATCTATGAAGAACAGGGTTATTTCCTTCTGAAATCCCTTGGTCCATTCCATTATCCAATGTATGTTTGCAATATGATCTCTGTTACCTCTTCCCTTTCTAAATCTAGCTTGGACCTCTGGCATTTCTCTCTCCTTATATGGTAAGAGCCTTTGTTGTAGAATCTTGAGCATTACTTTACTTGCATGGGATATTAAGGCAATAGTTCGACAATTACTGCATTCCCTGGGATCCCCTTTCTTTGGAATTGGGATGTATATTGAACTCTTCCAGTCTGTGGGCCATTGTTTAGTTTTCCATATTTCTTGACAGATTTTTGTCAACATTTGGACAGATTCAGTCTCAGTAGCCTCCGTGGCGCAGAGTGGTAAGCGGCAGTAACACAACCGAAGCTCTGCTCATGGCCGGAGTTCGATTCCAACGGAAGGAGAAAGTTGAATCTCCAGTAAAAGGGGTCGAGGTCCACTCAGTCTTCCATCCATCCGTGGTCGGTAAAATGAGTACCCAGCATATGCTGGGGGATAAAGAAAGACCGGGGAAGGAACTGGCAATCCCACCCCATAAATACGGTCTGCCTAGTAAACGTTGCAAGACATCACCCTAAGAGTCGGAAACGACTCGCACTATAAGTGCGAAGACACCTTTACCTTTTTTAGCTTGTAGCAACTCTATTGGTATGCCATCTATTCCTGATTATTTGTTTCTTCCAAGCATTTCAAGAGCAGCTTTCACCTCATATTCTGAAATTTCTGGTTCTTCAGCACATAGTTCCTTCACGAATGAACCTGTCATTCTTGCATCTCTTTTGTAGAGTTTTTCAGTGTATTGCTTCCATCTTCCTTTTATTTCATCTCAATCAGTCAGTGTGTTCCCCTGTTGATTATTCAACATCCCTACTCTTGGTTTAAATTTCCCTTTCATTTCTCTAATCTTTTGGAATAGGACTCTTGTTCTACCTTTTTTGTTGTCCTCTTCTATTTCTATACAATAACTATTGCAATAGTTCTCTTTATCCCTACATACTAGTCGCTGTATTGTTGCATTTACAATTCTAGCTGTGTTTCTATCTCCTTTTGCTTTTGCTTTCCTTCTCTCTTTAACCATTTTGAGAATTTCTTCAGTTATCCATTGAGGTCTTTCTCTCTTTTTAACGAGAGGTATTGTCTTTTTGCATTCTTCCTTGTTAATGTCTCTGACTTCACTCCATAGTTCTTCTGGTTCTCTGTCCACTAAATTTAAAGCCTCAAATCTGTTCCTTATCTGATCTTTATATTCTTCTGGGATGTTATTTAAATTGTATTTTGGCATTATGAGTGCTTTGTTGTTGTTCTTTAGCTTTTCTTTGATTTTCGATATTACCAGTTAATGATCTGTACTGCAGTCTGCTCCTGGTCTTGTTTTTGCAGAAAGTATGGAGCATCTCCATATTCTGTTTCCAATCATATAATCAATTTGATTCCTATATTGACCATTTGGTGATGTCCACGTGTACAGTCGTCTTTTCGGTTGCTCAAAACATGTGTTTGTAAGAAACAAATTATTGGCTTCACAGAATTCAATAAGTCTTTCTCCTGCTTCATTTCTATCTCCTAAGCCCCATTTTCCCACAATTCCTAGTTCTTCTCTGTTCCCTATATTTGCATTCCAGTCCCCCATGATTATCAGCACATCTTGTTTTGGTGTGTGGTCAATTTCTTCCTGGACAGGGCTACAAAGGAACAATTAGGAGCTTAAAGTGAGGTCCTGATAATTTCTTTGAAAGTAGGGCTCCTTGTCAGTGCCAATCATCTGATTGGTACTGACAGGGAGATCCACAGAGATCATCTGCTCTAAGGAGTCCCCCACTGGGAAGTCCCTAGTGCAGCCAAGGGGACTCTGTTTTGAAGTGGCTTCCACATGCCTGAGCACAGTGGTCCATGCATGGGTATCCTCAGGACTTGATTATTGTAACACACTGTATGTGGGGCTGCCCATGTATCTGGTCTGGAAGCTGTAACTAGAGGAGAATGCAGTGGCCAGACTGCAGGAGCAAATTACTGGCAACGTGTTACCCCTCTGCTGAAAGAGCTGCACTGAAAGACCAAAGAGTTGCCAATTTGCTACCGGGCCAGGTACCAGGTACATGTGTTAATTCACAAAGCCCTAAACAATTTGGGCCCAAAGTACCTTAAGGACTGCCTGATTCCCTATGTTCCATCTCAATCACTGAGATCTTCTCATGGGGAACTCTTATTGGTTCCTCATGCCAGGAACCGAGCCATTAGTGTAGCAGGTCCTGCCCTGTGGAATTTCCTACCTATAGAAGTTTGGCAGGAACCATCCCTTCTTTCTTGCAGGAGTCTACTGAAAACTCTACTTTTTAAACAGACCTTTTAATATGAATTTTCTTTTCCAACCAATGCAGTGCTTATGGATGATTTTATTGTTTTAATGATTTTTACTGGTTTTTAATTCTATCATGTTTTTGTATATTGTAATGTTACCTTGATATACTTTTATGAAAAGTGTGGCTTATAAATGTTTTAATAAATAAATGCAATCAGCTGATTGCACTGGGAACATACCTTCAAAGGGGATTGTTCCATTAGCACAAAGCAGTTTGCTTTGAAAAAGCTTGCTAAAACTTGCTAAAAGTCAGTTTTCCCCCCTCTATTGAGCAAGTGGTTTCAATGCAAACTTCTTTGTAGTAATGGAGTAAGCCCCTTTGAAAGTGTGTTCCTTGGAACTTTGACGGGTGTCAAACATCTGACATCATTATGGTGTCAGATGATTAACAGGTGGGTAGTCTCAGCTACCTGTCAGTGTTGGCCCATGGAGGGTAGAGGAAAGAAAGAAGGATCTGACCCACCTGCTGGGCCCAGTTCTCCATCCCTGCTCTACTTCTTTGTAAATATACCACATACCACACAATGATATTTACTCCCAAAAGAAAGCCAAGCAAAGATAGCACTGCCCCTAAAACTCCTTCCCACTTGAAGATGTGGGGTTCATGTGAAACTATTCTTCTTGAGCCATATTTTTTGTCACCTAAAGTGGTTTCTTGGCAAACTTTGGCAAGTGAAATTAAAAGCAGCAATCACAAAACTGAACCAATCAAATGCTTTATTGGCAGTTCTGGGCCAGTTGTCCACGATATATCTCAGGACATGGACTGATGGCAGATGATGAAGCCACTTTGATGAAGTTGTGACTGGATAAGGATCATCTGAGATTGTCATGACATCTGCTATGAGTTCCATGGTGGTAGAAAGGCAGATTATAAATGTGCAAACTAAAAATAAAATAAACATATTGTTATGAATTATTGTGTACATTTTGTATTTTATTATCTTGGTCTTATTATTATTGATGTATATTTTTGTGGAACTGCTTTGAGGTCTGCATTACATAAAGCAGTACATAAGATTTTTAAATAAATATACAAATTTATAAATGTGTATGATCCAGAGTTATTGTCCCAGAAGTTCAGAGCAGCATACATAGGGCAGGAACCCTGTGAAGAATATGGCAGCCTAGGAGAAAGTGACTTGGACCATGTCAATGAACTTCTGATAATCAGGGCTTTGAACCCAGGTTTCTCCACTCTAATTTGGACTCTCCAGCCATTGCATACACTGGTTCAATATGTCAAAACCAGCCAAATGGGAATACTCACTTGGATACATTTTGTTTTGCATTGACCAGTAAGCTGTTTGGCTTTGGTTCAGTTAAGAAAAGCTCATGAAAACTTCATAGAGGATTTTTTTTTTTAAAAAAAAGGCAGAGTACATTTTAATCAATTAAAATATTCAGAAAAGAACTTTTTATCAAATATTCAGTTTAGTTCTAAACTGTGTGTATATTTTAATCTTTTTAATAAAGCATTAATCAAATATGTAGATTTCAAATCATGCACTTTGTTTTTCATTCTGTTTGTTACAAATTTATGTTAATAAAACCTTTTTAAAAATTTTAATTAGTCAAATGAAGTAAGTGTGTATGCATATTAGAAAGGCTTGCAAAATTATTGTAGCATTTCTTTTTCCTGGATGTAGAAAATGAAAGGATATAAACTTCAGTTCAAATGTTATCCATCTGCCTCTTCTAGTATAGAGGGATTCATTCATTCATACTATTTCATTTTTTTATTAAAAAACTTAATAAATCTTCTCTTGCCAACTTCTTTAACTGAAACTCATTAACATATCAGAAGATAATTTATCAGCTATGTCACATATATTGTTCCTCATATATCAGTTTGTCATTCTTTTACTCCTTTTCCCTTTTTAGAATATTAGGGATTATTTCAAATATGTATTAATGAGTCTCTCCGTGTGAATTTTAACTGTTGCAATTCATTCAGATCTTTAAGATTAACAAAGAGGTGATTTTTGCTTCTTTGTCATCCAGTGTCCAACAGATGGGATTGTGCCGTGGCATGGTGCTGGCAAAGTGATCTGTTTTACAAGGCAGGCCCACAACATTTTACTGCCTGAGGTGAGGGACAAGATGATACCTCTTCCCTCTGATCCACCTAGAGAAGTTGACCAGCAGTGGTGTAGTGGAGGGAAAATGCAGGGGAGCATAGCTCTGGGACTTTTTTTTTCAGAACAGGAGTAATGATGTCATCTGCTAGAGCGCTTGGGTCATTAATAAACCCTCCTTGCTCTGGCAAGGGAACAAGATGATAAAGAGGCTTTCAGGTTTTGCTATTGTTTGTTTTAAATAATTTATTGTTTTAAATTGTTTTTATATTGTTTTAAATTTTAAAATTGTGTTTAAAATTGTTTTTAAAATGTGTTTTAAATTGTATATTTGTTTTAATGTTTTTGATTGCTGTAAACCACCCAGAGAGCTTTGGCTATGGGGCGGTATACAAGTGCAATAAATAAATAAATAAATAAATTGTTTGTAACAGATTAGCACAGAGGAAGCCAAGAGAATCAGAAAAATAATCAAGCAGAGGCTGGATACTTTTCTTTCATGGGGTTCCTACTTCATGCTAGCAGTTTAACTGGTAAGACTTATTTGCATAGTGTAGAACTGCAGTTATTTTGATCATAATAAAGTGTATATTATGCTATATACTGCTGTTCTATCAGGTGGATGGACTCTCCCTGGGGTGTAACTACTGGGGCTCTCAAAGGTATTCTCAGTAGTGGCTGGCAGGATGGTCCAAGTGGGGCTGTGTTCATTTACTGGCTTCCCAACATGGTGCATCATTGCTGCTGACTGAGAGGGGAGGGACAAGGCATGGGGAGGTCAGTGTGGTGTGGCAGGTGGTGGCAGGAGTGTTGGGTTGGCTTTGCCACTGCACCACCACCATGCTGTGCTCCCTGTGCCTCACCCCTCCTGCTCTCAGTAGGAAGCTGGAAGAGCAACCCAACTCCACACTCACCATCCCACCATCAGCTACTGGGCATTCTGTCACGAACAGTAAAGCATGGGGTGAAAAGAGAGCATAAGCCACTTTCATATGTGCATCAGGTGAAGGGGAATCCTGTTACTGTGAGGCCTGGCCTACATGTGATTCCCTTTCACTATACTGGACTATAGCGGTAGGGAGAACTGGGGAAAGATTCCATTCATTACTAAGTTGAGAATTCAGGTATAACATTACAGGAAAATATTCAAGCCTTTTTTGCCACTGATCCTCCTCCTGAATCCAAAGGCCTACCAGACAATAAGTTCAAAACTCATTTCTATCACACTCAGTGGTGGCTGGTGTCTATTCTGACAGGTAGGGTGTATGGCAGGGAGGCTAACAGTAGGTGAAGCCAGAGCCAATGATAGGTGGAGCCACCTTGTTCTTATTTTGCCCCCCATCCTCCTCCCTGCTGAAGAAGAGGAAGCTGACAGTCAGGGCCACCCCACGGACTGGTTGTAGATAAGAAGGTAGGCGGATGGTGTCTGGCTGAGGGCAGACTGAGGATTGGTGGGCACTGCCCCGTTAGCCCTAATGGGCCAGCCCCTACTGAATACCCCTTTCCATTGTTCCCACACCCGGGATGGAGAGACTAATTCTGGGAGACAGAGGCTTGCCTAAGGCTACTCTGATATTTCCAAGGATCCACTCCAAGTGCCTTCACTCTGAAAGGCAACTTCCAATATTACACTGAACTCAGCCATGGAGATGCAGGGGTAAAGCGATTTGCCCGTCTTCATCCACAGAGAAGCATGGCCGATGGCAGAGGGTCCAATTTAACACCAGAAGTTCAGACTGAACATTGCTCTGACGTTATCTTTAAACTACCCTGTGAGGTAGGTTAGGCTGAGAGTTGGTTCAGTCAGGTTCATTTTAGAAGACTGGAAAGTTTTTCCAGAGGTAATCTTAATATTTGAAGCAGAGAGTTCCTGCAGTGGTGCCCTTTGGTCATTTTAGACTTGGACTTAAGGGCCTTACATAGGCCCGTCTTTAGATGGTATAGCGTATTACTTCATTCGCTGTGGTGAAGCAGTCCTGCTATAACTGGGACCCCTCCTGCTCATTCCGCTGAGATGGGTCCTGCACTTCTGTCCCTAAATCCCGCTCTCACTGCATCACTGTCTTCCTGATGCACAGATCAATCCTTTGCATGTTCCCTCAGAAGTTAGTCCCGTAGGACTCAGTGGCAGGAGGAGGGAGTGCTTACTCCCAAACAGTGGAGACTGCTGGCCCAAACATCAGCAGGGCAGCAAATCCGCTCTGGGTTTTAGTCCTAACTTTCAAGGAGCTGTCCAAGGTGCATGCCCAGGATTGCAGCCACTGTCTCTACATTATTCTCTCTTCCTTTCCTTTCACTTCTGAGGCATGACATGAAAAGGTAAGCTAATCAGCTCCTCCTAAGCACTTCACAATCTTCTTCACCTCAATCAAACCCCAGTTTTTCCCCCTTTACACTCCATTATCCTGGGCTTGTGTGTCTTCATTTTTCTTATGGTAATATAATCATATTTCATCTCCATTTTCCTCCCCCATTCCTGGGGGCTTTTGCTGTTTTCTCTATCTGTCTTCCGCAGCTGTTAAAAACTCATTGGAATCATATATGCTTGAAAAAATTGCTCATAAAGACGGCAACATGAGTGACAGCAGCTTGCTGTGGGCTCCTAACCACACATGTGAGATGGCACACTCACTCAGTCATGCCATAAACCATTTCAACAAAGCCAGTATGTCCTTGTATTAATTCAGGTGCTCCATGAGTGCTCTGCTCAGCTTGGTCACAGATATTTATGCAAGCCTGAATCTGTGAAAGTTTCAAATGACAAAGCAACTGGGCCTTGCCATCTTTTAGAAATGCAGAGCAATTCAAGAATAAAGGTCGGCAGAGCAATTCAAGAATAAAGGTCTACAAGCACAGGAGGTACAATAGTCTCCATAGAAAATGCTGTCCCCTTTCAGAGATGCACTGTGAATATACCATAGCTAGACAGAGGTGCATGTATCATAGCTAGACAGAACCTAGCAAGAGTAGGTGTCATAGGTCAGATTGAGCTGTTACTTTGAGTTGAATCTACAAAGTCAGTACATGAGCAGAACAATATCTGCTCATTTCTCACCCTCTTTTCCCACTGTGCACTCATGCACTCCCCCAGATCATCATCATCAGTTTATTTCTATACCATATTTTGGACAAGGCCCCGAAAGTGCTGAACAGAATAATACAGAAGAAAACATAATAAAATGAACTTGACTGAACCAACTCTCAGCCTAACCTGCCTCACAGGGTAGTTGGAAAGACTACATATGCACACACTAGAGATGCAAAAATACATACACCCCGTATTAAAGTTTATTATTAAAATCATTGCAGACAAAAGGTTTTTGCAAAAAAATCGGTTTTGTGCCAAATAACAGCAGTGACACCTACGTAAGCCCTGCTTAATTGCCTTAAAATAGGAGAGAGAGAGAACGATTAACAATTCAATCCTATGCTATATCTATTCAAAAGTCCCATTGATTTACAGCATAATCCTACTCATGTCTACTCAAAAGTACTATTGAATTCAATGGGGTTTGCTCCCAGGTATGTGGGATTAGGATTGCATCTTTACTGCCAGAAAAGTGAGCAGAGGATTAAAGCCTCATGTTGAGAAGGTTTTCAAAACAAGCTATGAATTAGACAAAGAAACTGCCCAGTTCAGCAGCCCAGGAACATTTAAATTTGTATGATTCCTTACATTTAGAAAACTATAACATATTGGACTGGCATCATAAGATGCATGTATACTTTTTACTTCTGTTCAAAAATTATTTGATAGATAAAATGTATATTTTTTGCAAATAATTAAAACACTGCATGTATACTTTTATTATCATCCTCACTGAAATTGTTTACTGTGCATGCCTACCAAGTTCCTGGTGCACTGTGTGTGTTTCTTTGATCTTCTGGACCGTGTGCTAGATGTGCACAGGGGAAAAAATGGGCTGGCAGGCACTCGTGCTACTGCTGAAAGATATAAGCTTCACTAACGTGATGTGCATACAAGCATCATTAACCAATATGCAGAGACAAGTGGGACAAGGCTTTCAGTGCATGCAAGGGTTTCTAGCTATCACTTGCTGTTCAACAAATCCCTTGTCAATCACAGCTCTGACTTCAGTCATTGGCAAAAAACTTGACAGGGCAGAGACTGGAACAGCTGGCAAGTTCATTTCACAGAAACTGTGGGAGGAAGCAGTTCACATTCCGGTGTATAATATTTGTTCCAGAGAAGTAGATGCTTACTTTTTAAAAAGAAAAAAGAAATCTAAGTATCTAGGCTCCCTGCAGGCTCTGGGCCCAGTAGAAATGGGCCTGTCTGTCGGTGACCCTTCTCCAGACCATCTTAAAGCATAGCCCTACGTACAGCACATTATAGGACAGGAGACTGAGCCAGGATGCCAAGATGACTTGGTCTTCCCCAGTATGGCAAGTATGTTGTATTTCTACTAACATTTTTAGAAATTATTTCTAAAATTACTTATTTTAATTTGCAAAGTTTATGCGAATCTGAATCCTCTTGCCTTTTTGTGTGTGACGCATCTCTTCTTGTGATTCATAAGTGTCCACCTGAACCATGACCCCTTACCTGCATTTTTTTCCCGACATCAATTGAAGATTTTTATTTGTTTAAGCAAGCTTTTAACTTTCTCTGCACTTCCCCACCCCTTTTCACTTTTCAGTCTCCCTGTTATGCTTTTGGGGCAATTTTGCTCTGCTCTGGCTTAATTTATTTTATTGATCGTTATAGTTTGAGTGAGTTGCTGTGGAACATTGTAAGCCATCTTAAGTGCACCTCTGGGAGTGGAAAGCAGGATAACAATCCCATAAATAAAATAAAGAATAGTTTGGCCCTTAATTGTGAGGTTCATTTTCCAGGTATTATTAGAATTCACTCACACAATCATTAGCAATATTTTTTTTCTCTTCTGCAGGAAATAGTAAGATTTAGGATGCAATGAACCCATAATGCACTCAAAATTTCTCCCATTGTGATAAGAAAGAAAGAAAGAAAGAAAAAGAAAGAAAGAAAGAAAGAAAGAAAGAAAGAAAGAAAGAAAGAAAGAAAGAAAGAAAGAAGTCTACTTCTGGAGTGACATTGGAGATACTATCTCTGGCACCATAAAAAGAGTTCAACAGACCTCAGTCTGAACTGTATGAGGTCTGATTTAAAGACAGATTGCACCCAGTTAAGCATTTGACAATTCCAGGGATTTAAGTTTTTTGAAAAATTTCCTTTTCTGTCAGGATATTAGTCCTGATTGATCCTGAAGCAGTGCTAAAATTCTAAATATAGTTATAAGTTAATTGGTGCCAGAGTTCTGGCCAAGTTGCTTTCCTCTCTAGTCAGAAATGTGGACTGAGTAGGCTATGACTATTCAGCAGTGCTGTAAAAACAGTCTGCACATTTGCGGAGGCAATCTGTTTATTGTGATTCCTACACATGACCAAGGATTGTGTTCTGGAACTAAAACAGATTTTTGAGGCTAAACCCTGGAACAGATTTAGAGCTCCATCACAGAAGAGTTCATTTACATAAATCAGAAACCATTACTTTGACATTGACCTGGTTTGCACATTGTTATTATTATTGTTGTTGTTGTTGTTGTTGTTACTACTACTACTACTACTACTACTACTACTACCCACTCTTCAGCCAGTGGTCCCAGGGCGGGTTACAACAATTTCAAAACACGTAATTAAAAACAGTTAAAATCATCCTACACAACGTATGCTAAGCCAAACCATGGCTTAGTGCGAGTGCATGAATTCCCGGAGAGGAGATGGCTCCTGCCTGCTCCTCCGCTGGTCCTGCTGCTGGGAACTAAACTATGGTTTGGCTTAGCATGTTATCCAAACCTGGGTTCATGGTTTAGCTCACTCCAAATCAGACCATAAGCTGTAACCAAGATGTGTTCTGGGTTTTACAGCTTGTGGTTTGTCTGGAGGAAGCAAACTATGAGCTCAGGTTCAGATGACACATGAAGACAAACGATGGCTAAGCTGACAGTAGTGCAGCAGCAGCATGACCAGAGGAGGAGCAAAGTGACTATGGCATCTTCTCCAGCCCCCACACACTTGTGCATTTGTGCTATGTCACATTTTGCTTTATCATTACATATGAACTGGGCCAGTGTGTATCCCAATAGAAATTGAATGTATGCTTTACAGTCCATGTCACAGAGGCTTTCACAAAGAAGCAGGCTACATGTGACAATTGTCTCCCTCTGCAGACAGGCTACTGGCACTGTCAGGGCCAGCCCTGCTGTGAGGCAGGAGGAGGCAGTTTCCCCAAGTAGCAAGTCCTCGGGGAGGGGGGCAGGAGCAAGGTGGTTGAGGACAGAACTATATGTGCCATGCAGCCCGCCCTGCATCCCCAAGCCAGCCTGCTCCCCTCAGGTGCAGAGGAGGATGACCTCCCATTGCCAAGACTGAATTAAGACTGATCTGCTGGTCCAGTTGGCTTCTGTACATGAAACAGTGTGGCGCCATCTCTCTCTCTTTTGAAATACTTTTGAGGTTTGTTTTTAGTTGATATAAATGCAGTTGATATAAAACACACTCAGCCAAACAACAAAGGAAGCTAAGACAACCTAAACAAATATCCTGGTAGCCGGAGGAGGAGGAAGAGGAGGAGGTAGGGGTCAGCATTCAGATGTTTGAGCTTCTGTGGGTTTCTTGTCCTTCACCTCAAGCAACAAAAGGGCTCGGGTTGGCCCACTCCCAGGATGGCTCCAAATACCAAGATGGAAAAAGTGAAAAACCGGTGCCTGGATTCAACCCTATTTCCCAGTAAAACAAGGTCATAAGAACATAAAAAGAGACTGCTGGATCAGGCCAGTGGCTCATCTAGTTCAGAATCCTTTTCTCACAGTGGCCAACCAGATGCCCATGGGAAGCCTGCAAGCAGGACCTGAGTGTAAGAGCACTCTTCATCCCTCCCCCATGGTTTCCAGCATGTGACACTCAGAAACATCACAATTCAGCATAAAGGACATCAGAGGGTACTGACCCTCTGTGCTGCAGCAGCACCCATAAATACACAAGTTAATAACATACTCCCAGCCCAAGGGCCTGATCTGCCCCTTTCTCAAGCACATATTTATGCACACACACACACACACACACACACACACACCATCCCACTGATTTTGGCAAAATACAGTACTGGACTGGGCAGAGAACTTTAAACTATTTCACCCAGTCCAGCATCCTGATGAGAATGCAAATTGCCCTTCCCCAGTCATGAGACTCATCATTTGCCAGTGTAGTGTAGTGGTTTAGTGGTGTAGTGGTTACAGTGTTGGACGAAGACCTGGGAGACCAGGGTGCAAATCCCCACTTGGGATGAAGGTTGGTAATCACCTTACAGGGTTGTTGCAAGAATAAAATGGGGAGGGAGAGAACCATGTATGGCAACTTGAGCTTTTTGGATATAAATGTAATAATAAAAATGTGACAAGCGGGCAGAGGGAAATAACTCCTCCCCCCTCAGCTGATCTGCACACATAAGCCCAGGTGGCATGTTGCCCCCTGAAGGGTTGGCTAAGGGAAAATCCAGCTCTCAGGCCAAAAAAGGTTAGCCACCCTTCCATAAATGGGTGCAGAATGTATGGATGGTCCCCATGCAGAAATATACCTTTGTGCATGCAAGTTGTACAAAACTGTTGATTGGTGTTTTATTATATTCTTGAACTATTGATATAGCTATTGTTTACTGATTTATATTGATTGAAATGTTTATATGATGTTACTGCTTTGAGGAACAACTTGACTACAGAAAAGTGGAAATCAAATATGAAATGAAATCTAAGAATATGGAGACATATGCAATTATTTAGATTAGTTTGATCTTGTTAGGACAGGCGTGGTACATTTAGAAACTGGTGACTTGGCAGGATTGTACAGATATTTTGATTTAATGTAAGCATGATTTCTTCAGCAAAGGGTGAGTAAAGCCTGTCTTTTGATTTTATCAGTACAGTAGCTGAAAATAACAAAGCGTAGTTTGATGAAGTGTGATGAAAACCGTTACTAAAAGATATCGACAGGAGAAAGCAAAATCTCTTCAGTAACTACCGTGATGATTAACTACAGTGATGATGATGCATGGATTTTAGCAGCTGGATAGAATGGTGAGCATTTCAAAGGCAAAAAGTTATAGACCAGGACATATTAATTCCTGCTCATGCTCTTCTCTGGATAGAATGTGAAGTAGAGCCCATTCCATCCCCCATCACAACTTTCATTTGGTTTTATGGCTGAACTGCCTAACTCCCTGCCTTCCCCCAAGATTACATCACCGATTTCATTAGTGAAATCATCTCCTTCCAGTGCAATCCCTTTGCAGCCTTACCCATCAGCCCTCCCAATGTTTTGAACTACGACTCCCGTCAGCCCTGGCCAGCATGGCAAATGGCCAGGGGTGATGGGAATTGTAGTCCAAAACATGTGGAGTGCACCAAGCTGAGGAAGAGTGGTTTAGAGGAAGCCAGGCAACAGTTTCTGTTCACTGTTTTCTACACAGTGTTTCCTTGGGAACGCCCTCCCCCTTTCCCATTCCTATGCTGGAAGAGAAGGTAAGGCTAGAAGAGAATAATTATGAGTCCACATACTAACCTGATCTGGGGACATAGAATCCAAAGGAACACTGCACATTAGGGATGGAAGGATCTGCCAATTTTGGTTCTCTCACTTTCTCATCTTTCCATTATTAAGTTCAGTTTTCCACATTTCTGCACCAATTTGCAACTTTAAAAAAAAAATCCTCATGAAAATTCTTTCACATTTTAGGGCGAATTTCTCCTAATACACACATTTTTGTATGCAGTTCTGACCAACGTACACATTTTGCAAGCAATTTCTCCTTATATAATGCATTTCTGTATGTGATTCTCACTGAGATACTCGTTTTTATGTGCACTTTCCCCTAAGTATATGCATTTTTGTAAACATTATTTAGTTAGAGAACTGCATTGCAAAATCTGGATAAGTTTCGGTTATCATATTATTTCAGAAAGTGTGAATGTGATAGAGTCAGCTTTAAGTGTGAACTAAATTAAATTTCTCCTCCATTCCTACTGCACTTACAATGGACACTGGGAAGTCAGAGTTGGAAATGATCTTGGAGATAATCTAAACCAACCTTCTTCTCATTGCAGGAACCTACACTTACACATCCCTGACAAATGGTTGCCCAGCCTCTGTTCAGATAACTTTAGCAAAGGATAGGAGTGGTCAGTGAGAAGGGGTGGTGCTACACACCAGGCCTCCTGGCAGCAGAGTCACTGCCATTTACTGGGAGGGAGACAGGGAAGGACGAGGTGATAGGGAGGTTAGTGCTATGTGGATGCCTAAGCAGGGGGGCAGATGCATGGTGCTACCAGTCCTCACTCCTGGTGAATGAGACTCTACCTAGGCCCACTGTTCCACTGTTAACAGCTATTATTGATAGGAAGGTTTTTTCCTGTTTAGCCAGAATCTGCTTCCCTGCCATTTTCCCCCACTAGTTCTGGTCATGCCCTCTGCTCCACCTTCTACAGTGTGAAATCTACCCCACCTTGTGTTCTTCAGCCTTTTCTCATGGTTTCCAGACCCTTCATTATCATGGTTGCCCTCCTGTGGATCTCCCTGGATTGTGGCACCAGGTCTGGACACAGTACTCCAGATGCCGTCTGATCAGTGCAGAACAGAGTGGAACTGTTCTTGTGATATGGACACAATGTTTCTGTTGACGCAAATTTCACTTGCTTTTTCAGCAGGTGCATTGCCTTATTCCTGGATGACGCTCACCTTGTGATACATCAAGACACTTAGATTCTTTTCACATATACTTCTGTCAAGCCAGGCCTCCCTCATCATATATATTTGGCCTTTGAATCTTTTTATTTTATTTTATTGTATTAAGCACAGGCTTTTACATATACCTCTGTAGAATTTAATCTTGCTGGTTTCAGCCCACTGTTCAAGCATGCCAAGACTATTTTGAATCTTGACCATGAATCTCACCATGAAGTGAGACTATCCACCTAATTCATTCATGTGTACTCATTTTTATAAAGAAGCTCTAAAGGAATAAAATAGATACAACTATGAAAATGGGCACTTTTAATCTTCAGTAGAAGACATTCCACTCTGCCTTGGATGAGGTGGCATTGGCTGTTGTAAATGCTACTACACCAACAATTGTGCCAAGCAGCATTAGGTGTCCATCAGGCCACTTGTGTACAAGTGCAAAATGGATAAAACAGATACAGCATGCAAATATATGTACAAAGATGTCCATTATCTTGACTAACCAATACTTTTCCGACCTACAGATTAGTAAGTACTGGCATAGATAGGCTACAAATTATGAAGATGTTGCTCAAATTTAAAGGGTGGTATCCATCATCATCATCATTTAGATTTATATCCCACACCTTCCTTCAAACGAGCCCAGGATGGCAAACATATAATTGCTAAAATAGTAGAATTAAAACTTCTAAAAACAGTTAAAAACAGCCTTCTAAAAACAATTTAAAACAACCTTCTAAAAACAGTTAAAAACTCCTAAAAACAATCTCCTTTTCTCAAACTAATAATTTGAGGGTTGCCAGGGACAGGACTTTCAGCCATCAAATGCCTGGGTAAACAGGAATGTTTTTATATTTATCCTAAAAGTTAGTAGTGATGGACAACAATGCACCTCACTAGGAGGACATTCCACAAACAGTGAACCACCATCAAAAAGGCCCTGTCATGGGTCACTGCCGACCAGGCAGCGCCCAGTGGTGGCACAACCAGCAGAGTTTCCCTCATACTCAGAGATGACTCACTGAAAATTAATGGACTAACTTAAGTCCATTCATTTCAGTGGTTCTCTTCTGAGTAAAACATGGTTGAATACAACCTCAAATTGGCAATACTTCAGAACTAAAAAAGTTTGGAATTTTAAACATTAAAGCTTTGGATTTCATATTCAGCCTCAAAGATTTTAAAAAATAAATAAATAAATAAAAATAACCCATAATACCCATTAGTTTTTAAGGCAATGGCAAATTGCTTATTCCACCCCCAAATATCAAGATGTAATAACTTCCTTAATTGGAAAAGTTGAAGAAAAATATTTTGAAGAATATTTGAATTTTTGCAAGTAAATTTGAACTAGAAAAACTTGCTAGAGAATTGCTCTCCATTGCCACCCAAATTCATTTTAGCTCTACCATTCACCAACAGTAATAACTGCCCAAAGAAATGGAATTATAGCCAGATCAATAGTAATGCCTGACCAAAAACTCCCATAAAGGTTTGATTGGGTATCCATGCTCTGGTTCAAATTTGAGGTAACCAGTATGGCCAACACAGTTTTCAGTTATGAATGGATGTTAAGTGCCATGGAATCAAGAAAGACCTTAACATTTTGCTATCATCTCTCTCTCTTTCTCTCTTTTTGAAGTATATCACACTTCCTATCTTTCTCTGCAAACTGATGGCAAGGTTTTGCAAATATCTAAAGCAGACTTTTAGCCAAAGGAACAGCCTCTCAGCAGAATGCTATCTTTACCCGCATTGTTCTCTTTCCATCAAAGATAATTTTCTGAATCCATGCCTGAAAAATAGAGTTGCATTTCCATTAAGCTGTTTTCAGTAGTTTTGAGACTGCTAGAAAAGTTCTGTGGAGAACTCTTAATACAGGAAATATGCCAAGCTCCCTAGAACAGTCAGGTCCAACATGCTTTCTGTCCGTCAAGGTTTTGGTAAATGACTCTCAGCTGCATTCTGTAGCACCAGGATGACATCAAGTGGTGACTTGAGCCAACTACTGTACTTCGTAATAACATCCTATTTTGTTTTTCAATCATTTGTTTCCCTCCAAGGAACAAAAGAATAATGCACCATGGTACCTTCCATTTGAAATGTAGCTTTTCATTTTTTTTCTTTTCCATGCCGGTCTTAGAAATGTAGGAAGCTGCCTTATCAGACCAATGGCCCATCTAGATCAATATTGTCAACACTGATTGGCAGCAGCTTTTTGATTAATGTAAAAATTTAGCATTGAAGTCAATGATAAGCCTGGGCATGCTCAGTTTTCCAAACTGACCAAATGTCAGTTTTCTAAAATCCAGACTCACAGCTGTTTGGCTTGACTAATCAGGGAGCCACACCCATGCCAAACATTGATTTCACTTTATACAGTCATGGCTTCCCCCAAAGAACCCTGGGAAGTGTAGTTTGTGAAGGGGGCTGAGAGAAGAATCCTATTCCCCTGACAGAACTCCAGTGGTCAGAGTGATTTAACAGTCAGCTGCTCTGATGGAAGCTCTATGAGGGAAACAGGGCATCTCCTAGCAACTTTCAGCACCCTTCATTAACTACACTTCCCAAGATTCTTTGGGAGAAGCCATGACTGTCTAAAGTGAAATAAAGGTCTGGTGTGGATGTGGCCAGGAATAGTTTTAAATTCAGGTGGGAGGCTAAATGTGCCTACTGTAGAATAAAAAGGTGGGGGAACCCTGAAAAAGAGTGATACTGTTCACAATGTTTTCCTTTTGGAAAGGAAAGAGGCTTCCCCTCTACTCAGTGCCCACCCACACAATGTCCTCCCCTCCCCTTCTCCTCCCCTTCCTCCCTCCACCTCCACTTCCTGCCCTCCTTCTCTCCTCTCTGCCCCTTCCCCAGTTCGGTTTCACTGATCCTAAGCATGATTCTCCTCCCTCCTGTCCCCTCCCTCTTCCCTCTTCCCTTCCACTCCCTTCCACTCCCTTTCCAATCCTCTCCTTCCCCCCTCCCCCTCCCTCTCCCCTCCCCCTCCTCCTCCCCCATGGTCAGTTTTACCTTTCTTAAGCATGATTGCATGGGAGAAAATCCTATTGAAGTCAATAAGCATGCAAATGATCAAACCTGTCTTTTCCCTCCTTCCACTTCCACAGCAATACTTTGCAAATTTTACATTAAAAACCCCCCAAAACAATTGTGGAATAATGGCACTGACTATTCTGTAGAATAGGTTCCATGGACATGAGGAGTGTCTCAGTTTGCACAAGATAAAATAGTGGGAGGTGAAATATATTCTAGCGAATTTCTAGGTGTGTTCTATGTTTTTCATTGACCATGCCCACCTTTCCTTAAGTGAAGTGGTTTAAGCATAGCAAGCTGAAAACGTGCACCTTGGGCAGACCAAGTTTGTTTTTTCCAACAGCTAGAGTCACTGCTTAAGTAGCAACATATTGTAATCAGTCTGATTTTACATCAAACTACAGTTTCAGATTCAACCGTTAATGCACCCCAAATAGAAATAGAACATCCCAGTTTGAAACACAAAAGGCTGTCTTCACCATCATATGACATTGACCAATAAAAAGGCTTTGAAGTTAATAAAAATAAATTTGACACAGATTTCTAGGATGAATGAGAGAAATATAATTTTCTAGATTAGATTCTCTGTAGAAAAAGTAATAACAGGAAAGAAGCAAAATAAGAACACCAACAAACATACAAAATATAATTCTCCATATTTGGAGATCGTAGATGTTGCCACCACTCACCATATGCTTAGAGGCACATGTTACTGAATTCTTCCAAGCTACACAGGGAGTAGATGGGACTGTGAAAGACCAACCCAAACTGTATTTGCATTTTGACAAATTTGTATCTCAGAGAGGCGGTCAGGTCTCCTGCTCCCCTGCTGCATTAACTATAGTTGCCCAATTTCCCTGCTTTTTAAAGTTTGGTAGAAATATCTGTTGTCTATAGATACGTTCTTGAACAGTAAGCTTTTTTTGCCTATTAGTGAATTTTACTTTATTCTTGCTGGGAATGGGATTATTCATTGTTTAATCATAGTTTTGATAGTGATGTTATTTTATTGCATACCTGTTATGAAATTGTTCAGAATTGACTTTCACATGGACAGGAATGTATTTCTTTTGTTTATGGTTTCTGTCCTGCTTTGTTGTGAACCATTTTGAACATGTTGTTCATGGAAAAGGAGTATACAAATAAAAATGACTATGATTATGCCATCGGGCATTACTGTTCTACACAGAAGGAGAGATGTGCCAAAGAGATCCACCCCGTGGTGTCTGTGCAAGTAGAGGAAGCATTTATATCAACAAAGATGTTGTGGGTTTATCAATAAATAATGAAAATGACAATGGTACGCAGTTGTTTACTGGGGAAATTCAGTAAATTTACAGGTAAATGCAGGAAATTTTGGGATCACCAGGTTTGGTTTTGACATTTACAAACTAGTCGTGTTCAGTATCTTCCCTTATTGGCAAATGATGCCCCGCTCACTGCACAGCTGACAGGCAGGGCATAGTTGCCGATGGGGGCGAAGCAGCCGCCTCCATCTTTAAAGGGGGCAAAGTCGCGCATCGCACCTATGACGCAAGCGCAACTTGGCTGAAGGGAGGGGCGAAGCTGGTGGGCCTATTTAAGCCCAGCCGCCCCTCCCACCTTCCTCTTCGGATTCGCGACGGATGAAGAGGACAACGTCAGAACGAAGAGAGAAGCAGTGGCGACGACCATATTCTCTGCTGCGAGATTTGACCAGCAGGGGGGCAGAAAACAGCCCCCACCGGGAGTTACTCAAGGAAAAGGGCCCCTCCCCAATTAAGTTGCAAGTTTTGGGGGCCTTACTTGCTGGTTACCCAGCTGTTGGGGATGCCTGCTTTTTATTACAAGGGTTTATGTCAGGCTTCCATATTCCTTATGATGGTCCAAGGGTCGCCTTCATGTCCCCCAATTTAAAATCTATCATGGGCATGGAGGCGCTCGTGCAAACAAAAATTGATAAAGAAGTGCAGGCAGGGCAGGTACTTGGCCCATTTCAATTGCACCCCCTTCCTAATCTTAGGGTATCCCCTTTAGGTATTGTGCCCAAGAAGGCAGCTGGGGAATTTAGATGAATACACCACCTGTCAGTTAATGATTTCATTCCTGACAGTCTATGCACTGTCTGCTACACCTCTTTTGATGCTGCAACGTGCATGGTGCTCGCTTGTGGCCGAGGTGCCTCCATGGGCAAATGCGACATCAAATCCGCCTTCCGCCTTCTACCAGTCCACCCTGAAAATTTTGAACTGCTGGGTTTTGCTATCGCAGAAAATTTTTACATGGATCGAGCATTGCCTATGGGATGCTTAATCTCTTGCGCAGTTTTTGAATGTTTAAGTACCTTCTTGGAATGGGCTGTTAGAAGACGGACTGGGCTGGATTCAATGGTGCATTACTTGGATGATTTTTTATTTGTGGGTAGTGTTGGCACAGGTGTATGCCAACACTTAATGGCACAGTTCCACGACTTGACAGAGGAACTTGGGGTTCCTTTAGCCATTGAAAAGACCGAGGGTCCAGCCAACGTTTTCACCTTCTTAGGCATTGAAATTGACTCTGACAAACAATGCTGCATGAGAAGCTTCTTATTCTACATAGGAAGATCAAAAAAGTCACAGGGGCCAAGAAAGTCTTTCTTTCCACCCTTCAGGAGTTAGCAGGACACCTAAATTTTGCATGCCGGGTCATAGCACCTGGCAGAGTATTCCTAAGGTGAGTCTATGATGCCATGGTGGGGCTCTCACGACCCTGCCATAGGTTTCTGGTTACAGCTGCATTACGCGCTGACCTTGCTGTGTGGTCCTCCTTCTTACAGGATTTCAATGGGATATCCTTTTGGAGGCAGGACTGACTTTTAGAGGCAGAATTACAAGTACAGTCTGACACGTCTGGGGGTTATGGTTTTGGGGTAGTCTTCGGGTCTTCCTGGTGTAAGGGACAATGGCCACAGACTTGGGTACAAGAAGGTTTAGACAAGGATCTGACCTTTCTAGAATTTTTTCCAATAGTTGTGGCAGTCTATTTGTGGGCCGAGGAGTTGAGGAACTCCACAGTCCACTTCTGGTGTGATAACATGGCCACAGTCCTGGTTATCAATTCCCTTACATCCAGGAACGTCAGGGTTATGGGTCTCATCCATTGTTCTCCAATGCCTGCGCTTTAATGTTCTGTTTCGGGCATGGCATGTTCCTGGCATTAATAATGGTGTTGCTCATGCTCTGTCACAGAACCAGATGGATCGTTTCCAGCAGTTGGTGCCATTGGCCAGGGCTCAGCCAGAAGCCGTGCCCC
The DNA here is from genome assembly GCF_030035675.1 of Rhineura floridana. Classification (NCBI taxonomy): domain Eukaryota; kingdom Metazoa; phylum Chordata; class Lepidosauria; order Squamata; family Rhineuridae; genus Rhineura; species Rhineura floridana. The sequence continues at coordinate 50,976,688 of NC_084486.1, forward strand.
CTGCGATCTGGGAGATTGGAGAGCAGAGTCGGAGAGGGCCATAAGCCTTTCCATTGCCCCTAGCACGCTCACCAGTTACCTGAGAGCGGGTAGGGCGATGCAAGAATTCTGGGCCACCAAGGGCTATGCTCCTGAGCAGCTTATTCCGGTAAGTCATCTCATGGAATTCCTGGTGGACGGCAGGAGACGGGGCCTGTCAGTCCATGCGCTTCAAGGTAAGCTGGCTGGTCTTTCCTTTTTAGCAAAGGCAGGTGGTTTTTTGGATCACACGGGGGACTTTAGGGTCCGCCGCATGTTGACAGGGTGGGCCAGGGAACAACTTGTCACACCTGATTCCCGTCGCCCTATCTCTCTGGACATGTTACTCAGCATGGTTGAGCAATGGGAAGCAATTTGCTCATCCAGCTATGAAACCAAACTATTCCAGGCAGTGGTCCTTACGCTGTTTTTTGGAACTTTCAGGATTGGAGAGGTAGTGGCCTGCTCTAAGCGAGATCTGTCTGGACATGCCCTCCAGTTTTCAGACATCTCCATAGACGGAGGTGGTGCCTGTATAATCCTGAGAAGGTTTAAAACAGACCGGAAGTGTAGAGTAAGTCGCGTGCCTTTGGCCCCATCTTTGGTGCCTAATCTTTGCTCTGTACGGGCTTTACAAGTATTCTTAGGAGACAGGGGGTCTGGATATTTATTTACCCACGCAAACCAGGATCCCCTCTCTATTTACCAATTTTGGGCTTTGACAAAACGTGCTTTACAGGGGATTGGGCATGACCCTGCACAGTTTGGAACCCATTCGTTTAGAATTGGAGCTGCTTCTACAGCAGCAGGTTTTGGTTTCCCCCAGGCACAGGTACAGGCAGTTGGGCGTTGGTCTTCTGATGCTTATAAGGGCTATATTCGCCCCCTCTAGAGGACATGGGAATGCGGAAGCTTAACAATTTGCATTTATTTTGACAGGCTGCTGGTCGGGGATGGAGCAGACACGTATCCTAATTTGCAGCCACAGCATGGTGTTCTGGGCAGCCCGGAGGGCAGCGAACTCGAGCATTGGCTCGCAGTTGGGCCTGAGTAGAATTTATATACCACTTGATTGTAAAAAATAACCAAAACCCTCTAAACAATTTACAAAAAAAATCAGCAGGAGATGCCCAACTCCAAAGGTGGGTGACCTGTGGAACATCTGTAGTCAGCCCAGATGTTGCTGGACTAGAACTCCCACCATTCCTAACCACTGAACATGCTGGGTGGGATTGACGGAATTTGGAGACCAACAGCTTCCTGGATGGCCACAAGTTTTCCATTCCTGTCCTACTCATTTGTAATGAAATTGGCCTTGAAAATTATTTTAATTCCCCTTAGTTTGCATGTTAACAAGTTGCATCCATGCCTTGGTGATATTTAAAGTCCCAGTGCTACACACAACTGTTGATACATTCCATTGAAATGAATATGACCTCCTTGTGTGCGATTCTGGCAGAACATGGTAAGTTGTGTGCACTGCATTTCCCTTGCCAGTTTCAATTAACCTAGTGAAGGTTAACCAGTTTAGAGGGGCTTCAGAAAATCGACTTGCAAGTTCTTCCCTGGTAGCAGATTCTATCCTGTGTATTTGTCAGTCATCTTCTGTAGATACACGCTTGACACAAAGCTGTCTATGTCTGACAGGAATTCCACCAAGAGAGCCTGTCATATTTTTATTTAAAGCTCAGATTAACTTTTGGAAGCATGTTTACATCTTTTGCAAACCTCACAACAGCACATTGATGCTAATTCCAAGAGATATTTGGAAAAGCCTTCTGCCCCAGAGCCTGACACTCCCTCAAAATTTTGAAAGAACTAGCTTACTCTTCAAAGGCTGATAATCATCACAGCTCCTTCAGGGATCTTTCTAACAAGGCAGTCACCTTGGTTCACTGCCGCTTTGGAGCTTCTCCAGTGACTTTGATTAGAAATGACAAGTCCTAGTCAAGCAATGGATCTAGAATAAATCAACTCCATCTGTGCAATAAGCATGAAACTACACTTCATTTTAAGCCTCATGGTCTCAAGGATGCAGACACTATGGGAACAATCCAGCCAGAGAGAAGCATTTTTTTAAAAAAGAAGTCCTGTTAATTTCAGTTAGGGATGGTATCAAATTTCAGAATTGGAAAGTGGGATTGGAAATTAGCCCTCCCAGTTCTGAAAACCATAGACAAGCTCCCCTGATATTAGCTCATCTCAGTGCAAGCCATGCCTAGCCTTTTCTTCGCCCAGGTTCCCTCTACCCTTTCCTTTCCCAAATGTATTTGTAAGGAGGGAGGGAGGAAACCGGGGAGAAGGAAAGGCTAGGGATAGCTGAGGACCCATCTTTAAGTTTCCCCTGTGTTACATCACAACAGAGGCTTCCAAGCAGGCTGAGAAAATCTCCACAGCATCGCCAGGCATGCTGTAGTGTTTAATTCCTCCAGGCCGAATGGACTGAGCCAAGAATAATTCCACACTACAAACAGGGCCAATCTATCCTATTCATAAGTTGCAAAGGGATGGAAAGATCTGTCAGTTTCAATTCTCTCAGTTGCTCCTTTTTCTAATCTTAAATTCAAGTCTGCAGCATTTTTTTTAAAAAAAATCATGAAAATTCTTCAGCATTTTGCTGCTCATTTATCTTACTAAACACATTTTTGTATGCAGCATTGACTAATGTACACATTTTGCAAGCAATTTCTCCGACTAGAAGGCATTTTGTATGTTTTTTTCACTAATACAATCATTTTTATGCACATTTCCCCCTAATATCTGCATTTTTCTAAACAATGGTTGGAGAACCGCATCTCAAAGCTTGGCCATGTCTGAATTTTGAAGGAAGGCAGTGTTTCAATTCTCCTTTTGCTTCGGAATATGCACATTTGATAAATAAATGTCTCCCTCATCCCTAACTGCAATCCTGATATCAGTGCACAGGCTTACACCCATGTAACTTCCTGCATAGTGGTGGAAATGTCATTAATTCCCATAAGTTATCCCAGTCCTGTGCTTCCTCTGACACGTGATGTGTCTTATTTCAGGCCCATGTATGCTAGCCTTTGCAACAGCATTGCTAGCGTTAGCAATAGTTACAGTTCCTGGTGTAGTAGTGCCAGCAGGCCCCACTATACCAGCATAACATCCCGGGTTAGCTCACTGCCCTCGCCAGGACAATGTCATGGTTTACTGGTCACATTCTAGCTGCTTTTTCCTGGTGCGACAGCACCCCAAAGGCTCCTGTTCTCAGCTGATAGGACACTCCTATACATGTCCCATTTAGAAGTTTGCGGCCTATTGCCGAAATAAAACACAAACACCATTCATTGGGTTAAATCATGGGCCACTTTATTAAACGGAATCAATTAGAATAATGAACCTGCAGAGGGGAAATCAAGTGCGGGAGCATTCTGATGATCCAGGCAAAGCCTGCTTGCAGCCATAGGGCAACCAAACCCTTGCCTGAGCCCGGGGCTGCCCTGTGCCAGACCCCAGCTCGGACCACACCCTGAAGATGTGTAGGGGGTCCAACCCGCATCACCGCCCCCCGGAGCCCTGAAACTCCGAGCGGATGAGGCACGTTGGCCCCAAAGGCAGCCCGTGTTCTGCCCCCGGGCCGTATAGCCCTGAGCTGCAGGCTCCCAGACCGCCAATCACCCCCAAAGGTGCCTAAAGGTGTCACCTAGCTGCCCTTTCCCTTTTAACCTTTCCCCCGCACTTTCTTGCCACAAAAGGGGGACAAGCCTCTGCTTAGACTCCCTTTACCCCACACCCGATAAGAATCTTGTGCAGACCCCTCTGCAGGTCCGTCAAGAAGATGCCTTCATTGCCTCACAACTGCATGTCCTCACATGCCTGCCACTGAGGGCCTTGCCCTCCAGCAGATGACCAGAGGCTATCATAGCCTCAACTGCATGTCCTCACATGCCTGCCACTGAGGGCCTTGCCCTCCATGTCTGCCCATGGCAGACAACCAGAGGCTATCATGGCCTCAACCGCATGTCCTCACATGCCTGCCACTGAGGGCCTTGCCCTCCATGTCTGACCACAGCAAACAACCAGAGGCTATCATGGCCTCAACCGCATGTCCTCACATGCCTGCCACTGAGGGCCTTGCCCTTGAGTAACCAAGGTCATTCCCACCCAGGGGAATGACCACCACCTGCGGGACCTTCCGCACTCAACCCTGCTGGAACAATATGGGTAGGAGACCATCCCAGTGCATACTCTGTCGACCCCGTGGCCCACCATCAGAGGCCCAGCCGTGAACCAATGTGCATTTGCGGCCCCAAGGCCAGCCTATAAGATCATGCCATGGCTGCAGAGTAGACTGCGCATCTGCTCCATCCCCATCCAGCAACCTGCCAAAAACAGAAACAATCGTGAACAGTTGGGTCCTGGACCTTCAGACTCGGCCCAGGGGTGAATGCACTCCAGGTGCCCCATAATTCCACCTTCCGACGGCCTACACCTGCATATACCAAACCAATTGCCCAGGTAGGCAATTCCCCAGCCCCAATTCCATAGGAGCATGTCCCCCAAAACCCCATGTGTCTGCTGCCAGGCTCTGCAACGCTAGACCAAAACTTTATGAGGAAAGATCCCTCCCCCTGAGTATCAGGCAACCGGGCCTGTAGCTACAGGCCAAAAAAAAACACTGTGACACCCTCACGGGACAAGTGTCCAGTCCCGGGGCAGGATAAAATAATGGTGTGCCTCTTGTGTCCCTGGTCTGCCTGGAAACAAACTTCGGACAGCAGGATGGCTCGTAGGGAAGTCTGACCTGGACCCAAACACTCCCGCCCTCCATCCGGGAGGCTCCAAAGTTAAGTGTGAGGGCCGCTGCCCGCAACTGCTGGTCACAGGGCACCTCCCTGAACAACAATCCCTGGCGGGTCAGGTGAACACGGAGGATGAGGATAACGGGTACGGTGGTGTGCATGGGCCAGCCGGCCAGCACATGACATATCCCAAGCCATCTGAATGGTCCCAAAGGCCCCCTGCCAGCCTACCTTGCAACACTCTGATGGACAGGCTTTACTCCTGCCATCCATGATGAATTTCTGCACGTGATTCATAGGAATAGGCCACACTTTGCATAGCCCGTGCCGGCCCCTAACTCCCAGAAATCCCCTCATAGCTGGTGAGCATCCTGGAGCAACAGATAGGCATATGGCCATATCTGACTCCCCTCCCCCATCTCCCAGTGTGTGGTATGGGACTAGCAGTTCTCCTCCCCAGAGTCGTTCCCTCCTCTAACTAAAAACACCATTGACACACTGTCGGAAAGGGGGGGGCACGCCTCAGGTTGGCGCATAAGGCAGCCAAAAAACAAAAACGAAACAAACCCTGAAGCTGTGGTAAGGCTGTGACATCCCTGTTATGGCACCATAACCCCACCGTCGAAGGCCCCCAACACCTGAAGGGCAGAAAGCAAACACTTTCCCAGCCCCTGAAAACTCCAGGATCTTGATCTGCAACGGTTCAAGCCCTTTTCTCGGGCAGCCTGCAGCCCTGGGTTCAAGAGACAATCTTAATACCCTGGAAGGTGAACCCTAGGGCAGGATCCTCCATTTTCCCAGCTGCCAAAGGAACCCCCCAGTTCATAGCCACGCCATAAACGGTGCCATCAGGTGCTAACATGCACCCAAAGTCTGCCCTACCCGTGAACCGTAAATCATGAACATAGTGCCCCACTGCTTCTGAGCCCTCTCGTCTCCTGACTGTCCCTTCCAAGAAGGAGCTGAAGTGCTCCATACAAGAATACAGCAGCCCATAGGTAATGCTCTGCTGCATAGTTGACCTAAAAGGCAAAACTCAACATCCGGCAATGCAGGCAGATTAGCTGCCACCCTTGCCCATAAGGCACCTCTGCCACAGGCACGCACCATATGGAATGCAGTGTAGTGCACTGTGCATAGTCTATCTGGTATGAAGCCATTACTGACTGACCCCACTTGTATGATGGATGATGAATCAGGTAGACTCCGCCCACTGCCACATTGGGCCCTATGGGGGGGCATTGTGAGAGCAGAGGTAGGGGATGATGGGAAGGGGCCAATAACCCTGCCCAACTGTATGTCTTTATCAATTGTCCCCTGGACCAGTGTGTCTGTACCTAAGATTGATTTAAGATCACCGGCCATAAGGGCAAGCCAGGGGCCACAGTATAGGACCCAGAAGAACCGCCTAATAAAGAAAAAAACGCATCATAAATTTAGTCTCCCCATAAACTGGGCAGTCTGCCAGCAAGGTCCATAGCACCTCGAGCTTAGCTGGAAATGGACACTTTCTTTGAGCAGCCTCTGCTATCCTTCTGGCTTGTTGTTGTGACTTCAATTGCAGGTTAATATGCAGCAGTTATTAGATGGCATGGAGCTGAGCAATGTCATCCTCCAATGTCTGCAGATCAAATGACTCCCAAAAAGCACAGGACTAGTGGCCTGCAAAAAGGTGGCCATCTCATCCACAGCCAGTTTGCAAACTAGCTAAAGAGAAGATGCAAGCAAATGTGCAGCCTGTACATGGTTACTGAAAAGAATTCCATTATGTTTAAATAATTTACTCAGAGAAATATGACTTGGACCAATTCTATGCGTACTTACTTATGAGAAAATCCCACTGAGTGTATTGTTACTTCTTCCCACGGAAGGGTGCACATGATTGCACCCATACAGCAGAATCCTAAGTATGTTTACTCAGAATATCACAGGTTAAATGGGTCTCTGGACTGAGGTTTATAGGACTTAACTAATGGAAAGGTTTGTATATTCTTACCTGGGTTTTGAAGAACGTATTTGGGGAGGGGAAGCTTGACAGTGAAAAGAGGGGATGAGCTCCCTTTGCATTAGCGGGGTTGAGGTAGTTTTGGAGGTGAGGTTGCAGCACTAACTGGGATCCCTACTGGCTCTTGCAGCCTCCTTTCTGTCTCCAGCTGCCATCTGCCCTCTCTGCTATCTTTTCGGCACCTTTTGAAGACGTTCCTCTTTCAACAAGCCTTTTAAGTTGAGACCTATCCCAGTCTGCATCTGTGTCAGAATTGTTTAATATGTTTTTAATAACGTTTTTAACCCTTTTTAACGGTTTTTTTTATTGTTCTTAATGCTGTTTTGTATTAATGTATTTTAAGATCTGTTTTTATGATGTTTTAAAGTGCTTTTAGCGCTTCATTTGCCACCCTGGGCTCCTGCTGGGAGGAAGGGTAGCATACAAATTAAATAAATAAATAAATAAATAAAATGTAGGGATCATGTAAATTGCTTGATTTTAACCAAGTACCTTGTTCAAATGAGATCTGATAATGGCAACCAATAAGCAATTTACACCACGGAGTTTTCCATTACTGATGGATTAAGCTTTGCACAGTTTCCTAGGCTTTTGAATTGCTGTTTGAATTTGGAACCAAATATGTCAGACTAAGTTCACATATATTGCAGAATTAAGGTTAAATGGTTGAAAATGGGAGAGAGGAGAATAATGTTTTCTTTTCTTTTCTTTTTGTCTGACTGGACCTGTTTTGGTTTGTTTGTTGTTGTTGTTATGTGACGTCAAGTCGATGACGACATATGGTGACGCTATGAATCAGTGACCTCCAATAGCATCTTTTATAAACCACCCTGTTCAGATCTTGTAAGTTCAGGTCTGCAGCTTCCTTGATGGAATCAATCCATCTCTTGTTTGGCCTTCCTCTTTTTCTACTCCCTGCTGTTTTTATTTATTTTATTTATTTTATTTTATTCGATTTATTAATCGCCCATCTGGCTGGATTTACCAGCCACTCTGAGCGATGTACATAACAAAACATATAAAACAACAGAATATCAGAAAGCAAACAATAAAAACTGTAACAGTAAATGATAACTAAACAACAAGTTAGAGGCAACTCAGTTCAATAATAGGCTTCTCGCCTGTATGGTCCGAGGTGTAACTAGAGATAGGAGTTCCTGGTGTAAGTCTTCCCACCCTGGCATAAAACCAGTGTGGGAGATTTACAAGATCCATTTACAAGATCCCAGCATTATGGTCTTTTCTAGTGAATCAGGTCTTCTCATTATGTGTCCAAAGTATGATAACCTCAGTTTCATCATTTTAGCTTCTAGTGACAGTTCTGGTTTAATTTGTTCTAGAGCATGAGTCACTCATAGGGATGGGTGAGAATTTTGATTCAGTCGCATTTCAAGCAGAATTTATCAAATCTGCACTTTCTGAAATAATATGAGAACAGAAACACAGCCATCCTTCAAAATTCGCATTTATTAGAATTTTGAGATGCATTAAAAATTCTCAGATTGCTGTAGAAATGTAGAGAACTGTATTTAACATTGGAAAAATGAGAAACTCAGAGAACTGAAACTGACAGATCTTTCCATCCATACTCACTCACCACCAAAGGTTTCGAAAATGAAATTAACTATCCCTCCTAAAAATGGGGCCCACACTGACTCCAGCTTAATCTTTAAACCCTCCCTGAAAAAAGGCTTTAGAGGGCCAATGTGGGTCCTGATCAAGGAAACCCCAAGTTCAAATCTCACTTCATGCAAAAACGCACTAGGTGGTCTTCTGCAAGCCATTGTATCTCAGCTTCAGCCTCCCCACCCATCTTCCATGCAATCATAATACTGACCTACTTTACAGGACAGTTGGCAAGATTACAGTTATGGAGCACTTTGAGCACTCTGAAATACTACAGAAAGATAGTGTGTTGTTACCAGCTTGGATAATGGGCAGTCAGTTTGACAGCTCTCCCCATATGTAGTCAACAGCTAAGAAGGCACTGCAGACAAAATTGTTTTCTGCCCAGCTGAGGTGGACAGAAAAGGTGGTAGGGGTGGTAGGCAAAGCAGAGTGAGAACAGGCAGAGAGCAAGGTCTGTCAATAAATGAAGCTTTCCCCAGGTACCTGGTTGGCCACTGTGAGAACAGGATGCTAGACTAGATGGGCCACTGGCCTGATCCAGCAGGCTCTTCTTATGTTCTTATGTTCTTAATATCCTAGACATCTGCCATATAAGAGACTGGTATATTTGGCAGTCCTGCTCCAGTTTCATGTCTCTTTGCTAGGGAATAAGATGCTATAGGGCAAGAGAACACATTGTCATTTGACCATACATATCAAGAAAGTGGAAGAAACTCCGTGGAAAGAACAGAGAAGTGGAGGAAACTCAGCAGAAAATGGTGACAGGAGCAGAAGAGTGAGAAGACACCCTGCACTGGTGAACCACTTTCAGGCACTTGAGGATGAGACTGGAGGACAGTTTGCAGAGGAAGAGTTACAGGAGACCCTTAGCCACAGTGAACTAAGCAGAGGCAATGAAACCACGCCCCACAACAAGAAGAGAATAATAGTGGGAGTGGGAGATTCCCTACTCAGTGTGATTGAAACCCAAGTATGCCGGGAAGACTCATGGACTCACCAGGTGTGCTGTCTCCCTGGAGGACAGATTAGAGATGTGACGGAAGGGTTGCCATCACTCATAAAGCCCACTGACAGATATCCCTTTCTTCTCATCCATGTCGGAACAAACAATACTGTCAAGCAGAGCTACAAAGAAATCACATCAGATTTTGAAGCTCTGGGAAGGAAACTCAAGGACTTTGGGGCCCAGATAGTTTTCTCATCCATCCTTCCAGTACTTAGGAGCAGAAAGGGAAAGAAAAATACTCCAGGTGAATGACTGTCTATGAAGGTGGTGCTGATGCGAGAGATTTGGTTTCGGGGACTACAGCCTACACTTCCTGGAAGAATGTGTTTGGCTACAGCATGGGGAATTTCATCAGGAGGGCTTTAAACTGAATCCTGAGGGAGAGCGAGATGTAACAATTGCTGAAGGTTTACGTACAGTAACACAAAATGAGATAATGGCTGTAAGGGGGCCAAGTAATAGGCTTCATAAAAATGTAGGGAAGAAGCCAGACGGTAAATCACATGGTCTTCAATGTCTATATACTAATGGGAAACTAATAGGATGAATCTGAACTCTAAATGAAGGAGGGTAAATATGACTTGATAGGTACAACTGAAACTTGGTGGGTTGAAGGATATAACTTGTTCAAAAAGAACAGAAGGAATAGAAAGGGAGGCAGAGTCCCACCATATATTAAATATATATATCCCTGCAGAGATATACAGTAGGATGAGCTTGGCAGCCCCACCGAGAGAATCTGAATTAAAATAAATGGGGAAAGGAATAAAAGCAACATGGTGGTTGGAGTCTACTACTGACCACCCAATCAAGAAGAAGACAAGGATGAAACTTTTGAAAAGCAAATTGCCAATGTTTCAAGAAGGCAAGATGTAGTAGTAACAGGGGACTTAAATTACCCAGATATCTGTTTGGAGACAAATTCTGCCAAACACAGCCCTTCCAAGAAATTCCTGACTTGTGTTGCTGATAACTTTCTCCTACAGAAAGTGGAGGAAGGAACTAGAGGATCAGCTATCCTTGGCTTGATTCTAACCAATAGAGATAACTTAGTGGATGAAGTGGCAGTTACAGGAACTCTGGGGGAAAGTGACCGTGTGTTACTTGAGTTACTGATTTTAAAGGAAGAAAAAGCTGAAAGTAGCCATATGCGTACTCTGGATTTCAGGAAAGGCAAGTTTAATAAACAATGATAAGTAAGGTTCTGTGGCAAGTCACCCTAATGAGAAAAGGAGTCCAAGATGGGTGAAAGTTTCTAAAAAAGAAAATTCTAAAGGCACAATTGCAAACAATTCAAAGAAGGAAAAAAGGTGAAATAGCAGAAGAAGCCGATGTGGCTTCATAAAAAGCTTAGAAATTACCTGAATACAAAAAAGACACATAGAGGAAGTGTGAGGAAGGCCAGGCCACAAAGGAAGAGTACAGACAAATAGCACAGAATTGCAGGGATGGCATCAGGGAGGCTAAAGCCGAGAATGAGCTGAGGATAGCTACAGATGCTAAAAGCAACAAAAGCTGTCTTCATGTACATCCATGGTAAAATACAAAGAAAATAAATGGTGGTACAGCTGCTCAGTGAGGATGGCAAAATAATAACAGATGACAAAGAAAAGACTGAAGTGCTCTATTCTTACTTTAGCTCAGTCTTTTCCCAAAACAGGGTCTATGATCTTCCTGACAAGTGTGAAGCTAAAGGGGCAGGATTGCAGCTTGAGATTCATAGACAAATGGTCAAAGAATACCTAGTCACTTTGAAAAAAATCAAATCTCCAGGGCCTGATGAACTTGATCCTAGAGTATTCAAGGAACTAACTGAAGAGCTCTTGGAACCACTGCCTATTGTTTTGCGAAATTGTGGAGGATAGATGAAGTGTCAGTTGACTGGAGTAGGGCTAATGTTGTCCCTATCTTTAAAAAGGACATAAAGGAGGAACCCGGGAAACACAGACCAGTCAGCCTGACATCAATCCCTGGAAAAATTCTGGGAAGATTATAAATTGGTCAGTCTGTAAGCAACTTGAAAACAATGCAGTGATTACTAGGAGCCAACATGTATTTAGCAAGAACAAATCCTGCGGGACTAGCCTTATCACTTTTTTTTATTGGGTAACCTCTCTGATAGATTGTGAGAATGTTGTGGACATAATATAGCTGAGTTTCAGCAAAGCTTTTGACAAAGTGCCTCATGATATTCTGATTAGCAAGCTAGCTAAATGTGCATTGGATGGAACAACTATCAGGTTGTTCCATCCAGCTGGCCTCACCTTGAATACTGCATCTAGTTTTGCACAACACACTTTAAGAAGGATGCAGACAAACTGGAAGAGGTTCAGAGGAGGGCAACAAGGATGATTAGGGGACTGGAAACAAAGCGCTATGAGAAGAGACTGAAAGAACTGGGCATGTTTAGCCTTAAGAAGAGAAGAGAGGGGAGACATGATAGCACTCTTCAAGTGCTTCAAAAGGTTGTCACACAGAGGAGGGTCAGGATCTCTTCTCAATTGTCCCAGAGTTGCAGGACACAGAATAATGGGCTCAAGTTACAGGAAGCCAGATTTCAACTAAACATCAGGAAAACCTTAAATTCAGTTGTACACAGTACAACAATGGAGTCAATTACCTAGGGAGGTGGTGGGTTCTCTCTCTAACACTGGAGGCATTCAAAAGGCAGCTGGACAGCTATCGTCGGGTATGCTTTAATATGGATTCCTGCACTGAGCAGGGGATGGACTCAATGGCCTTATAAGCCCATTCCAACTCTACGATTCTATGACTGTTCCCCTACCCCATGTGCATGCATACACATACACAACTGGTAATGGCCTAAGATGGCCTTGTATATTGTCTACTTTTAATCCTTTAATTAGGTTTCCCCTTGGACTTGGATCTTTCTTTCTTTCCATCTGTCCATCCATCCCCCCCCCCATTTTTAAGGGAAAAAAATTAGAGTTTGCTGAGCAGGCACTTTATCTTGAGCTCTCTCAGTTTTAATTTTAGTATTGAAAAGCTAATCAAGTTGCAGTTGGAAAAGCTGTGAAATGTTAACTTCCCCGCTGCTAGGTTCAACGGTGTAATTACTAGCTCTGCTTTTCTTTAGGTTGGAAGAACTGGGGGGGGGACATTAGGGGGAGGAGAGTATCTTGTCAGCTTATAGCCTTCTTATCTAAACTTGGCAGAATGCTTTAAAAAAAACCCTATAAAAACTGTACTCTCAAAGGTTTGCTTAGCTGTGCTTTCATTTTTCTTAAGGTCATTTTATTGGCATCAAACCACATTCATTGTCTTCACTCTCCCCGCACCCTTAAAAAAAGAATCAGGTTTCATTCAGGAGACATCCATAAGAAGTGTTAACATGGAGCTCTTTTAAATGAAACAAACTGGTTAAGTTTATTTTCTGATGGCATATAGTTAACAACTTCAAACAGTGTGGCATTAGTCTGAAGTATATTTTTAGGCAACAACTGAACAAAAGAAGAAGAAAAAAACTCCATTCACGGGAAGTTTCGCTTCTGAGCCCAATTAAATGCAGGGCTATGGTGATGAGATATTTATACAGACAATTCCAATAAATGGATCCCTTGGCTGGCATAATGTAAAGTACTCCAGCAAAAAAGGGATTTGCTCTTCTCCTGCTTTGATTTCTAAAACACTTCACTAAGTAGCTAGAACGCAAGCTCAGGCCTTGCTGTGCTCGTGGAGAGATCATCTTGAAATAAGGACTTTGGATTATATTACACCAAAGGTGGTGAGCCTTTGCAGCGGAAGAGCCACATGCCCTTCTGGGCAACTGTTGAGGGCCACGTGCCAGTGCTAGGCCGGACCAGAAGTATAAGTGGGTGGAGCAATGAATGTCAATTGTACCTTTAGAGAGTAGGCTAGTTTCTGCACACACGTCTCTGTCTTGCATCCAGGGAAGCAAGAGGAGTAATCATGGTCCCAAGGACACATTCTAGCCAGGCAAAAACATCCACAAAGGGTACAAAGCTGAGCCAGTAGCTAGCTAGTGGGGCTTGAGAGAGTTCTGAGAGACAGATAGAGAGGCTTGGAAGGCCACATTTGGCCCCCGGGTCTGAGGATCTCCATTCCTGGTATACAAGTCGATAATCGCACCTACAGATTGCAGATGAGACAGAGCCATGTGTATTCCATGTGGTTGGGGAATTTGATATTTGGCACAAAATTCAACACCGTCCCGATGATCTCAACTTGGCTTATTGCATCCTTTTCGTTTGTTTGTACTTATTTATTTGTACTTACAGCCTGCCTTTCACCAAATTAAAGGCAGGCTACAAAAACATCACAATTAAGAGCAATTGAAACCACAAAACGAAATAACCGATGACCAAATAACAGCACAGCAGCCCACAGCACAAGGAGGAAAGGCACCCACCCAAACAAAGGCCTGGGTAAAGAGGTGCATCTTGACCAATTGTCAACAAGGAAACCGTTGATAGTGCAAGACACACCTAAGATGGGGAAGGTCATTCCACAACCTGGGAGCCACCACAGAAAAGGCTTTCTCACACGCTGCCACCCCTTGAACCATAGAGGGTGGTAGCACTGCCAACAGAGCCTGTGCTGCTGATCTCAAGACCAGGTAAGGAAATGCTCCTTCAGATATTTGGGGCCCAAATCATCTAGGGTTTTTTATATCAATGAGAGTCAGTGTGGTGTAGTGGTTAGAGTGTTGGACTACAACCTAGGAGACCAGGGTTCAAATCCCCACATAGCCATGAAGCTCACTGGGTGACCTTGGGCCTCTCAGCCTCAGAGGAAGGCAATGGTAAGCCCCCTCTGAATACCGCTTACCATGAAAACCTTATTAATAGGCTCGCCATAAGTCGGGATCGACTTGAAGGCAGTCCATTTCCATTTTCATATCAGTGTTAACACTTTACATGAGGCTCAGTAGGGAATTGGCAACCTGTGCAGATCTTTCAATACTGGGTAAAGAATGTCCCACCAGAGACACCCGCTAGCAATGTCACTGCTGCATTCTGCCTTATTAGCAGCTTCCAAACTGTTCACTTCCCTGCATCTGTCAGGTTGGAGGTTGACATGCATCCCCAAATTCTGCTCCTTAGTGTATCTAACACTCCTCTGAACCATAGTCCTCTGCCCGCCATTGTTCATACTTTCCCCAGTACCTCCCTCCCCCATCCTCTTCCATTACTTAGGCACATCACACCCTCCTCCTGCCCAATCCAACAGTATGACTGCAAATTAACCGATTGCATCTCTAACAGATATTTTATACCAGTCAATTACAATTAAATGTAAAGTGTCAGATATCCAATACACTAAAGTGCAGAGTGCCAGTTTTTCAGTGCAGAACAATTAATAAAGATTAAAGTGCCAGAGGGCAAGCAGCATTAATTCCATCACAGAATGAGTAAAATTCAATAATTAGGGCCAGTGATAGTAAATGAGAGCCAATAATAGTATGCACATCCCACCCACTACCCAGTCAGAAATTATTAGCCAATTCATGACACTGTTTTCTTTAACTCTCACTTAGGGGGTTCCCAAACTGTTTCTGTATGTATTTATTTATATACCACCTTTCTTCCAAAGAGCTCAAAGCGATGTACATGCCTCTTGCCCTCTCCATTTCATCTTCACAACAACCCTATGAGGTAAGTTAGGCTAAGAGACAGTGACTGGCTCAAGTGAGCTTCATGGCTGAGTGGGGAATAGGCATGGCTCTCACCCTAAGTTGGGGTCACAGGCCTGTTTCTCTCACAGAAACTGGCCGACATTTCAAGTCTCAAATAGCAGGGTGGGAGTGTCCCAACCCTGTAAGCCCCCTAAGTGACAACCCAAAGGGGATAACTCCTTTGATGTCTTCCCTTCCGGGTTAATCCCACTGTCATTGATACCATTCCTTCAGCAGGGACAGTTCTTAGGAGTCTCTCCCAGAAGCTGTTCCACTCACAGGATGAGACTCAGGACTCCATGTTCAGCCAGTCCACTCTCTCCAGCTGCAAATAGTCACACAAATCACGCAAGCTGTGAACAGTCAACAGGCACATTTGCTGGTATTCACTAATAGGCAAAAAAACCCTTGTGGTTTAAGAATGTACCTCTAGCCAACAGATATTTCTATCAAACTTTAAAAAGCAAGGAAATTGGGCAACTATAGTGAATGCACCAGGGGAACAGGAGACCTGAACTCCTCTCTGAGATATTGGACTGCCCTACAAATGTGTCAGAATGCAAACACAATTTAGGTTGGTCTTTCACAGTCCAATCCACTTTCTGTGTAGCTTGCAAGAATTTGGTAACATGTGCCATTGAGCATATGGTGAGTGGTGGCAACACCTGCCATCTCCAAAGATAGAGAATTATATTTGTGTATGTTTGTTGATGTTCTTCTTACTTTGCTTCTTTCCTGTGTTACTAATGTTTCTACAGAGAATCTAATCTAGAAAATCATATTTTACTCATGACTCATCTTAAATATCTGTGCCAAATTTATTTTTATTAATTTCAAAGCCTTTTTATTGGTCAGTGTCATATGATGGTGAAGACAGCCTTTTGTGTTTCAAACTGGAGGTTATGCTCTATTTCTATTTTGGGTGCATTAACGGTTGAATCTGAAACTGCAGTTTGATGTAAAATCAGATGGATTACAATATGTTGCTACTTAAGCAATGACTCTAGCTGTTGGAAAAAAACCAACTTGGCCTGCCCAAGATGCATGTTTTCAGCCTGGTATGCTTAAACCACTCCACTTAAGGAAAGGTGGGCATGATCAATTAAAAACATAGAGCACAGTTAGAATTTTGCTAGAATAGATTTCACCTCCCACTGTTTTATCTTGTGCAAACTGCAACACTCCTCATGTCCATTGGAAACTTCAGAACAGTCAGTGCCATTATTTCACAATTGTTTTTGGAGTTTTTAAAGTGTTGCTGTACTTTACATATTCACAGAAACAAGCAAATTAAAATGATTTACTATAGGAAACTTCACTAAAATTGTAAAGTAAATCAAACATATTGAAGGTGACTATCTGAACTCCATCAACTGCCTTAATATTGTTGCGTCCTCCCTACTAAAACAAGATCAGCACAGCACATGTCTTGTTTCTATTTGGGCTGATTGCAGTTATTGCCACCATTGACCACATGCTCAGAGGCACATGTTACCAAATTCTTCCAAGCTACACAGGAAGTGGATTGGACTGTGGAAGACCAACGTGAATTGCGTTTGCATGTTTACAAATGTGTAGGGCAGTACAATATCTCAGGGATGAGGTCAGGTCATTCTGAGTGAGATAGCCCAGGAAAGGGCCTGCAAGTAACTTTAAACATTTAACTCATTTTAAAAGAGAATCTCTTGCCACTGTGGCGCATGCACTCTCTTGCACCACCTTGCCCAAAATGCCTCATTTTGAATGATGGAACCCTATGGAACCCTGTAGCACCCAATGCTAAAGGGTTGAGCAGTTCCAGAAATGGCTCTGCCACTGTATCACCATGGCCCCAGTTACTAGTCCACAGACAGGTCCAAAAGGGTACTATGGCCAATGGTATCAAAAGCTTCCAAGAGGTCCAGGAGAATCAACTTGGTCATGCTCTCCCTGTTTCATCATCCATCAGGGCAACCAAGACCATTTCTGTGCCAAAACCAGGCCTGAAACTAGATTGGAATGGGTCAAGATAAATCTATTTCATCCGAGATTGCCTAGGGTTACATGGCCATCACTGTCTCAAGCACCTTGCCCCAAAAGGGGAAATTTGTAACTTGGCCAATAATCATGATCCAAAAAAAGCTTTCTTAAGGAATGGTTGTACAACCGTCTCTTTCAGGTGTCTGGAACCATTCCCTCTCTCATAAGAAGGCATTAATTATGTCCTGGACTGATCCTGGGCCTATAATTTATACCCCTGACAGGCATGTCTCTTAAAAGACCTCTGAGAGGTCTCCCTCTGAGAATAACTGATTAAAAATGTAGCCTCAATGAAACTGAAGTTAAGATGGAGTTCCAAAACATTAAAGATTTAAGTTGGGGGGAAAGAGATCATTAGCAGTAGCAAGACCAAATACAACCCTGAGTAGTTAATAGCCAACAGTATTTGCTTGGCCATTTTTCACTGGTAAGGAGCATTTTAAATTGCAGCTAAGGGCAGGGGCTGACCTTCCCTTTTGCCTTTCCAAATGTTATTAGTTCAGGCAGACCAGAAAGAAAAAGAATGAAAATTCTCTGAGATGCCCTAAGGGTTTGAGACAGTAACTAATGGCCTCCTGTCTTCTTCTGGTATTATCTTACAAGATTGCTGAGTAAAATTGTTTCAAATTGCCTTTCTGCTCCCTAATGAATAAGCATAGCTGCCAATATCAAGGCACACCTACATCCCTGCAGTCCTTCGGATGTCCAACAAAATCTATGATAGCAGGGATAGAGTGCCCCTGACTGGTGGGCAACTCGCCAAGTGGGGGGGCATCATTAGGAGCAATTTGTAGCCTCCTTTACAAATTGTGTCACAAAATGTGCCCTGGTTGTTTTGGGGACATCTACATAAACACTAAAAAAATCAATGCAGTTTACTGTCCAAAGATCCTAGCAAAGTTTATACTTACATTTATTTATTTAAAAGATGTGTAGCTCTAAACACATCAAATTCAAAATCCAAGATTCTAAAACACATCAAACTTAAAATACAATCATTAACAATATCAACATTTAAAATCCTAAAATTATTTTTTAAAAACAACAGCTGATTTGGCTATTTCTTAAGTATAGCACAATTTAGGCAAACACAGATTGGAATAAAAATGTCTTCTTTTTTTACAAGCCAGCACTCATGAGTCCATACATATTTCTCTGTGGAGGGAGTTCCAAACGTGTGAGGCCATCACTGAGAAAGCCCTGCCCTTACAATCTACCAGTCTAACAGCTGTTGCTGGTGGACTCAAGAGTAGGGCCTGTGATTTTGATTCGAATTATCAGAGAGACTCATACAGGTGTAGGTGGTCCTTCAGATAACCTGATTCCAAATCATTTAGGGCTTTAACGGCAAAAACATCTTGAACTGGCAGCCAGTGAATAGTTGGCAGCCAATGAATAGACTGCCAACATAGCTAATACAGAATAAGTATAATATAGCCTTTGCCAATCCGGTATCCTCCAAATGTTTTGGACTACAATTCCCATCAGCTCCAGCCAGCATATGCTACTCATCACAGTGATTATTAGCAGCTGGAGAAGGAAATGGGATGTTGGGAAAATGAGGTCCAGGGTGAGGTGTTCATGTGAATAATGAAGGTTGAGATGAACGATAATGACCCTTGCAGGAACAGATACTTAGTGACAACTCCATATACATCCACTGTGGATCCATGTGATACTAAGTCTTCACGTACATGTTACCTGGAGTAGCATGGGGGTCCTATGTTGAAGTTCCACATTTTACAGTAAAACACTGGAAACAAGTTATTATGAATAAAAGAGTGGGCCCTAGTAGGGCAGATTCACTGCTCTGTGCAATCTAAAGTTTGCCCCTCTGCCCCTCCCCTACAAATAATCTCCAGGTAGGTCCTACCTTATCCCAGTTCCACTTCCTTTTTGGTAGGTTCTAAAGGAAAGATATGGATAGACTCTGCCTGACAGAGGATGAGCAAATCGGATGGATTAAGCAGAGCAACCCTATTCCAGGCCAGCCATGTAGTAGGTACCTGAAGATGGCTGGTGTGGGGATCCTTATTCATCTCACAGATGCTAATCCACCTGTCCTCATAGCTTGACTCAAGCAAGACATAAGAAGTCTGATAGCTGACTACAGCACACCATTTAGAACTGGGTCAGCATATACTTGAGAGGCATAAGCATATACCTAAGAGACTGCCTTTTCCCATAAAGACCTGTCTAGTCACTGAGTTCCTCTGAGGGAACGCTCCTGGTGGTGCCATATGCCCCAGAAATAGGTCTTGTAGTCACCCAAAGTAGGGACTTCAGTGTGGTGGCACCTGCCATATGGAACACTCTCCCCTTAGAAATAAGGCATCCATCAATGATTTTATGTCTCCAGCATATGCTAAAGACTTTTTTCTTCACCCCAGCATACTCAGAGTAATGATAACAGTCACATAGTTATTGGTCACTGCAGAAAGTCGGGAACTATATTTTATGTTGTTTTCATACTTGTTATTATGGATCATATGCTTTTACTTTTTTGTACACCACTTTGGAATTTTAAAATATTAAGGGGTTTATGAGTATTTTAAAATAAATAAATAAATAAGTGTGGTTCTTATTAAGAATATAGGAAGCTGTCTTGTAATGAATTAGACCACTGGCCCATCTAGTTTAGTGTTGTTGACATTGGGTGGCAG
Organism: Rhineura floridana; assembly: GCF_030035675.1. Classification (NCBI taxonomy): domain Eukaryota; kingdom Metazoa; phylum Chordata; class Lepidosauria; order Squamata; family Rhineuridae; genus Rhineura; species Rhineura floridana. The sequence continues at coordinate 50,996,450 of NC_084486.1, forward strand.
CAGCTCTCCAGCGTTTCAGACATGGAGTCTCCTCCAGTCATACATGGAAATGCTAGAGATTGAACCTGGGACCTCCTGCGTATAAAGACATTTCTCTACAATCTTTCCCATTATTAGGGTTGCTATCTCTTTCACTTTCCTCAGCTTGACATATAGACATCCAGGGCCGGCACCAGCCTGCCCAGGGCCCATGGCATCATAGCCCAACGCCTCCATAAGAGCAGTGCAGGGCTAATAAACCCATCCACATGTCCCACCTACCTTTATCATCCCTGTAAATGATGGTGCATGCCTGGCATTACCCAAGATAGCAGTGTGGGCATCAGCCCCGTAGGGAAGCCTCTGCTGCTATCTTGGTTGATGGCAGGAATGCACGCTACATTCACAGGGATGAGAGAGGCAGGCGGGGTGTGAGTGCAGGCTTATTGAAGCCCACACTGGTTGGAACTGGGAGAAAGTGCCTGGGAGCCCCCTCTCGGCAATTTGCAGCAGGGTCGGGAGCTGACACTGCCTCAGATAGCAGAACAGGAGTGCTGCCCTCCCACCCTAAGGAGGGGCCCCTCAGGGGCCCTATGGGCGACAGAGGCCCTCGGCCAGGGCCCAACCTGGCTGCTCCCGGCACCGGCCCTGTAGACATCTAGAAGATTAGCCTTTTTTCACAACTTATTTCCACGCTGGGCAAGCTTCTCCTGCAAAGTTTCTATGTGTTAGACTGCAACCAAAAGACACAAGGACAATTCCTGGTGAGATGGGGTGGTGGCCACCATGATCTTTTCTCAGCAACAAACATTTTGTGGGAGACACTGTTATTAATGAACATACCATAGATGTCAGCTGTTTGGGAAGCTTAAGCAGACACAGGCCATATCTAAGGAAGAACAAATTCCAAGTGTGTTACATAAAATCACTTTTGTTTTATTCTTGAGCAACTGAAGGAAACAGAAACATATTACTGCTGCTCAGAGGAACTGGCCTAGCAACAAGTGATTTTTATTTTTATGTACTGTTCACATATATTCATTGCTCTCCATCAATGTACATGGCATATCCTCCTTTTAAGTTATCTGTAAGTTATCCCATGTATCTTTATAAGACATCCCATATCTTGTATTGCATTCATTTTAAACTTATACAGACTCGGGATTTTCTTTTCCGCAAGCTCAGCTTTTCAGAGATCTTACTAAAGTTAATCAGACAGTTTGTCCGTAGCTCTTTAAGTCAAGGCTAAATTCTAACAATGTGAACAGTAACACTCCCAGGCTTCAGAGCAAACTGATCCCACAAATTCCTTGTCTTCTTCGTAGAAGACAGTTCAAAGACAGTAAATAAAAATAAGGTTCTATCTTTGACAATGGAATCTAAACGAAAGTGCTCATTTTAGCTAGGTAATACTGCCATCTAGTGTTGAAAGACTTGTGCAAGCAATGCTTTGAATAGTGTGAAACACTGTAACATTGAGAGATAATTGGAAAATGTCCTGTTGAAGTTTTCTCAGGAAATAAAGTCTCAATTTTGCAAGCACTAATTTGTTTGTTTGTTTCAAGCATTTATCAGAAAAGCAGTTTGTGAAGGAAATCAATCAAAAATTAAATATATTTCAAAATAAATGAATAAATAAATACAGTTTATAAAACAAAACATCAAAAACCATAAAATATCCAGGATTGCAACCCAATGTATTAAAAAAACATACTGGGAATTAGAGAGGCTTATTCCCTCCATATGTGTGGAGAGCCGGTGTGGCATAGTGGTTAGACTGTTGGACTAAGAGCAGAAAAGTCCCAAATTCAAATCCTTGCTTTGCAATGAAGCTCACTGACTAACCTTGTACTAGTCATTATCTCTGTCTCAGCCTAACATACATCACAGGGTTCTTATGAGGTTAAAGTGGAGGAACCATACATGCCACCCTGAGATACTAGGAGAAAAGGAGAGGTAGACTAAATAATAATAATAATAATAATAATAAATTACATTTGCAATGTAGGCAAATTTTCTGTGGCAGTTTCAGCAGTAATAATTAATGTTATTGTGCCAAGCTACTTTATGTTGTTTGTAAAGAGGAAATGTATCAACTGCCAAGAAATAATTTCAGTCTTGACCTTTCGTTACTTGGGGTCATTGCCTTTCAAACTGTCCACTAACACATCACAATAGATAGATTTCTAGTGTGAACTTTAGAAAAAAGTTTCCCATAAGAAAGACAATTAATAACAAAATAGGACCCTAATGCCAAGTTCCCGAAAACATGATCTAATTAAATTTCTCATCCCAGGAAAAAATAAAATAAAAATCATGAGCCATGGTATGAACCCATTATTTCACTCATTGCCCATCTGTAATAAACAGTTGTTTCAGAAGAATACAACAGCGATGCCTCCACTCTGAATACTCTCTTCATGTTGCTCAGCACAAATGCATTTGTACACCACTCACAAAGCATGAAAACGGTACCATCCCATGGATCAAGGTTCACTCAGCTAAACGTGTTTGTGTGGTAGAACTTATGCCCAATTATACGTTAATGTTTGGCTGGTTAGCAGAAAGCTAAAAACATGTAAATACTTTCAGAACCTTATGTGACAGCAAAATCTGACAGTACCCCACTGTTTTAGTTTGAAATGATATTAGCAGAGGCGTATGCTACTGCAGCTAAAGGAGAGAGTAGGGTTACCAACCGTACTCTTTTAAGAGTACATGTACTCTTTTTGAGATGGTGCAACAGCATACTCTTACTTTTCACTTATCGAAGCCAAATGTACTCTTTTTGAAATGACAAAATGATGGTAACCCTAGGAGAGGGGGTGGAGAGCCTAGTGGCTTGCCTTTATACGCCTATGCAGACTGCTTTGCTTTTTCATCCAGGATGGGAAACCAAGGGCCACATTCCCTTCTGGGCAACCTTCCAAGGGCCACTTGGCATTGGTGGGCAGGGTCAGAGAAGCAGAGCAATGAAGGTGAATTGTATCTTTGTAGAGCAAGCTAGTGTTTATCTACACTCACACACTCTTCTCTATCCGCCATCCAGGTAACCAAGAAGCATTAGCAGAGTTCAAGGACACAAGCCAGCCAGGCAAAAAACATTCAAGGAGGGTGCAACACACAGGCAGTGAGGGGTGTGGCCTGGGGAGAGTCCTGAGGGCCAGAATTGTTAGGAGACCCCAGGTCCCCTCCCAGACGTACAGCTCCCAGAGTTTCCTGGGAAGAGGGATTGACTGTTCTGAAAATTATAGCTCTGTGAGGAAAACAGGGATCTCCTAACAACTCTCAGCACCTTTAACAAACTACAGTTCCCAGGATTCTTTGGGGGAAGGCATGGCTGTTTAAAGTGGTATAGCACTGCTTTAAATGTATAGTGCAGATGGGGCCAGAGAGTGGACTTTTTTTTACAGCAAGTGAATGGTGGCATTCTCTCTCATCTTCCCTCTCCCCCATTTTTCATTTCTCTCAATTGTTCAGCCGTATATAGTTGGTTTAGCTGCTCTTAGTGCAGAATTTGAGTTATTTTGCACAGAACAGGGGCTTCACTCTGTCAGAATCTAAAAAGCACATTAAAGTTTAAGCCCCAAATGTTCAGGGCCAGCTGGAAGCTCAGAAGTAGAAGTAGGTGAAAGCCTCAAGGAAGACTGCTGTCTTATCTGTCTCTTTCCAGCTATATTTTAAGCCCTCTCGCATTTCAAAGCTTCCTTCATCTTGTGCTTATGAAGAAGTGGATAATGGGTCTCCATCTCTGCTGTTGTGTGTGTCAGATTTATCATCAAGGCCAGTGTTTTAACAAAATGAACATTCATCATAACCTATAGGCTTGCAATGCATCTGGTGTTACATTTCAGCAATGGGTAACACATCATTTAACAGCTGAAGGAAATGCTTCAGAATGACTGGAGTGGTATCTGCATTAGAGTTTTGCCTCTGGGAAGTCCAGGGCATATGCACTGATGATCATGGGATGGATCATTATGGCTCAGTCAGTATACACCATAGCTTTTAGAGGCTTGGGGATTCTATTGTAGAGTCCTAATCCTTGCAGTGCACACATGTGGCTTGCTCTGGTTGTTGGCCACACTCTTTTTTTCAAGGTTTTGCAGTAGTTCAATCTGAGCTCTGTAAAATTAGATCCCAGAAACACAACCAAAACAAACATGTACATTTTGGTGTGATGACATCCATTTTTGGATTATGTCCATTTATTGGATTATGTTTATTGGTGAGAGGGGGGGTTGGAGCTGCTTTTGAAAAGGTTTTGAATTTTGTTTTCTGCATATGAAAGATGGGTACCTTCCACATACTCAGGTCTGGCATCAGAACCCAGCATGATGGAGCAAATAAGCTAGAGGGTTGATCAGGGCTGATGACAGTCCCCAAATCCTTTTTTCTCAACATTTTTACTAGGGCAGCAGTAGGATAATGACACTCAACCTGGCACTGTGAAGTGATGCAGCCGCCCATCACCCACATTTCCCCATAATGCTTCTGGCCTCCATTGAGTATGGTAGATGGCTGTAGCCTCACCACCTGTTAGCCTAGTACAAATGTTGTTTTAAAGGGGGGAGGGACACCCATCTCCACAGTAGCTCACCACCATTTGGTAAGATTCCGGGAGGGGCATGGCCACCTTGCCCAGGGTCCCCTCAGACCAAGCACCAACTCTGCAGATATCCACGAGTGCTCATATAACCCCTTAAATAACACATACCTATTATAGCAGTGCCCTGCCATTTCTGTAACATTTTCTTCTTTTAAAATATCAGTTGTTGATCTGAACAGTCTGTACCTCTCTCGTCAACATTAAAGGAGCTGTCGCCTTCTTAAAAGAGTCAGTATGCATTTTTCCTTGTCAGGAAAGCTATCCCTTTCAGAGACAAAATAGGAGCCATCACCCAACCCATGTGGGGGTCACACAGTTATGTGGCACAGCCCCAAGCCCTGCCAGTGCACACACCAGACTATTTTTACTCTGCCAGCCTTATATCCAAGCAGAGCTTGGAAAAGTTACTTTTTTGAACTACAACTCCCATCAGCCCTAGGCAACATGGCCACTGGATTAGGCTGATGGGAGCTGTAGTTCAAAAAAGTAACTTTTCCAAGCTCTGTATCCAAGGCACACAGATGTCGAACTGGCTCAGGATTTCCTTTGCCAGTAGAGGTCAGTCCATTAGGGCAAATGGGACACTACCCCCACCAACCTCGGTCTACCTTCAACCAGCCCCCACCTGCCTGCCTTCATCCAGGCCAGGGGGTAGAACTGCCTGTCAGCTTCCTCTCCCTTAGTCTCAGTGTTGCCCTTGAAGAACTCACCCGCAGAAGAAAGTGGTGACAAAACCTAGGAAGAAGGATTTTATTCGATCGCTACATCAGATCTCTTCACTTGACAAAATGGAAATAATAATTTCAAGTAGTTCAAGAATTTGAACTGGATGCTGATCATTATAATTATTAGTAACATTGTACCATAATATGGATGTCATCTATGTCTCTTATCTCGAGTTTTATCATGGATTATTATTCTTACATTTTAATTCTGCTATAGAAAAACTAAGCTCAGCTCAGATAAATTCCATTAAGAGACTTGCATCATTAGAAGCATACCTTTGACTCAGCATCTAATGACATGCTATGCCTCCGTGGGTGCTTTAATGGGGGGGTAGACAAATTCATAGAGGACACGTCTATGAATAGCTGCTAATCATGATGGATCTGTACAATGGGTACACATCATGATGACTATATGCAACTTCCGGATTGAGTTGGCATGCCTCTGAATTACTAGTTTCTGGAGAACAGCAGTGGGAGACAGTTTATTGCCCTCACATCCTGCATTTGGGCTCTTCGCAGGCATTTGCTGGGCCACTGTAGGAAACAGGATGCTGGACTATATGTAGCTGGATCCAGCAGGACACTTCTGATGATCTAATGAAGAGAAGATGCAGACAATCTGCTCCTTACAATCACACAGTGAATTTCAGTCCCCCCCACAGCTCCTAACAATCCCTAGATTGCCTAAGAGATCCCATACTATGGGCTGTGGAGCCACTGTTGTTGCCTGTGAGCTACCACACCCAGTTCAAGGTGTTGGTCCTAGTGTACAAAGCTCTGAATAGGGACTCACATACTTAAAGAAATACCTTCCCCTACCAGCCCATGTTCTGAGGAGAGCCTTACTTGTAATCCCCACCATGGCATGTCCGAACATGAAGCAGGACTTTTATGGAATTCCCTTGATATGGAGATCTGGCTGTCTCCCATGCTGCTATCATTCAGGTGACCACTTAAAATATACTTGCCTTTGGTATATAGCAGGAGTAGTCTTCAGTAGCCTACATCACCGTCTGCCTCACTGTATTTTACTGCTATTGCTATTGATTTTAATTATTTCTATGGTGATTGTGTTTTTATGGTTAGTGTTATTTACCCTGGGCTCCCATGGGCAGGAGAGTGGGATGTAAAAACAAATAAATAATAAATATTGTCAAGCAGGATTTTTGCAGAGCTGACCATGGTGACCCACATTGACTACATTCTTAAAGGCAGCCCCATTCTGCAGCAAAAGCAGAAATTGTATTTGTCCTATCTCTTTTCTCAAGATGTTTCTGCTGCAGTTACAAAAATTGTTGAGCAACTGATACTGCAGGCAGACCAATACAGATAGCACCAGGGACAACAAGCTGAGAGCAAAAAGCTGAGAAAAATATATACAAGTTTGCTGGTTTATGCATTTAGATTGCTATACTGCCAATCTGTTTGAAAAAGAAAGGAGTTTGTTTCCAAGAGAAAAGTTTCCAAAAACATAAATTCAAGGATACACTTGCCACTTGTACATTTAGGCTGATCCATCAACCATCAACTGGATTTACTGGATTTGAGCAGATTCAAAATCGGATCCTGTTGAACTGCACCTGTAGAATTTTCCCCAAACCATCTCATAATGTTGTTGCAGTGTTGTCAGTACAGCCTAGCCTGAAAAAGCTGTATGGACTGCAATCTGATATACATTTTCCTGATTTCAACATATTAACTTTGAACTCAGTGGAGTTTATGTCTGAGTACACATGCCTGAATTGTACTGTACATGAATCAGTTGGCTCTTGAGCAAACCTTTACACTAGTGGGCCTTGTATTGTTTATTTTTATTGTCCTAATTTTCACACACTACCCTATCAGAACCAGTCCAAGATATTTTGCTCCCTGAGGCAGAGCAGGAAATGGTGCCCTCTCCCCACCAAGTCAAAGTGCACAGTACCCAAGGCCGTTCAAATTATTTTGAGACAGAAAATCCACAAGAACTTCTCCCCCAAGGTGGCAATAAAAACACAATAATAATACATTAAGTAACTAATAAGAAGACATGATTCACTAGAAAGGACAATAATGCTGGGAGGGGGGGGAAGAAGGGAGTAGAACAAGAGGAAGACCAAACTAGAGATAGAGTGATTCCATCAAGGAAGCCACAGGCCTGCACTTACAAGATCTGAACAGATGCTCTTGGAGATCACTGATTCATAAGGTTGCCATAAGACGTAATTGACTCGAAGGCACATAACAACAACAAAGTAACTAATTATTTGCTGCCGTTCATGACACCCAAAATCAGCTGTCCGAGGTGGTCACTTCAGTCAGCTTAATGATCAGTTCAGTTATTCAGTTCACGTTTTATTGTTTATAGCAAATAGTCATTACAATATAAACACAACACAAGGTGTGTGTGGGTATGTTTTGTGTGTGTGCACACACACTTGTATGATTAAAAAAAAGCCACTCTTATCTTTATTGCTGCTAAAGCAAACAAGGCTCCCCTACATCTGATGAATTTATCTTCATCTGCCAGCAACCATATAATCTTAAAATCATGTGATTGACCTTCTAAGGGGGTCTGAAGAGCGAGAAGAAACCAAGCCCTTAGTGAATTATATAAAGAAAAACATAAAATACAATGCACAGCTTCTTCAATTTGGCCCAGTCCTCATACACAAATGATAGTACACTCTGTTTTCTGCTTTTGGTATGCTGTGCACTTATCATGTGAAAACTGCAAGCACATACACAGAAAGAGAGAGAGAAATTAGTGTTGTGGCTCTGGGTACATTAAAGGCCATTGGGCCTTACTTACTTACTCAAAATTATTAAGGACATGAAAATTATTAAGGTGCATTTTAAGGCCATATCTTCACTATGCATTTAAAGAACCATGATACCACTTTAAAATGTCATGGCTTCTCCCAAAGAATCCTGGGAACTGCAGTTTGCTAAGAGTGCTGAGAGGAGTTGTTCCCCTCACAGAGCTACAATTCACTAATACGCAAAAAAAAAAGCCTTTCTATAAAAATTTAAAAAGCAGGGAAATTGGGCAGCTATAATGAATGCACCAGGGGAGCAGGAGACCTGACCTACAGTCCAATCCACGTCCTGTTTAGCTATCCACTCTAAGATATTGTACTGCCCTACAAATTTGCAAAAATGCAAATACAATTTGGGTTGATCTTTCACAGTCCATTCCACTTCCTGTGTAGCTTGGAAGAATTTGGTAACATCTGCCTCTGAGCACATGGTGACTTGTAGCAACACCTGCCATCTCCAAAGATGGAGAATTACATTTTTGTATGTTTGTTGGCGTTCTTATTTTGCTTCTTTCCTGTGTTACTATTGTTTCTACAGAAAATCTAACATAGAAAATTATATTTCTCTCATTATTCATGCTAGAAAACTGTGTCAAATTTATTTTTATTAATTTCAAAGCCTTCTTATTTGTCAATGTCACATGATGGTGAAGGCAGCCTTTTCTGTTTCAAACTGGAGGTTATGCTTTATTTCTATTTTGGGTGCATTAACGGTTGAATCTGAAACTGCAATTTGATGTAAAATCAGACTGATTACAATATGTTGCTACTTAAGCAATGACTCTAGCTGTTGGAAGAAACCAACTTGGCCTGCCCAAGATGCATGTTTTCAGCCTGCTATGCTTAAACCACTCCACTTAAGGAAAGGTGGGCATGATCAATTAAAAACATAGAGCACACATAGAATTTTGCTAGAATATATTTCACCTGCCTCTGTTTTATCTTGTGCAAACTGAGATACTCCCCATGTCCACTGGAAACTATTCTGCAGAATAGTCAGTGCCATTATTCCACAATTGGTTTTGGAGGTTTTTTAGTGTTGCAAAGTGTTGCTGTACTTTACATACAGAAACAGAAGCAAAAGAAAATGATTTACTATAGGAAACTTCACTAAAATGGCAAAGTAAATCAAATATATTTAAAGTGACTATCTGAACTCTATCAACTCTCTTAATATTGTTGCTAAACACTGTTATTGCTAAAACAAGATCAGCACACCACATGTCTTGTTTCTGTTATTTGGGCTGATTGCAGGTGTTGCCACCACTCACCATATGCTCAGAGGCACCAAATTCTTCCAAGCTACACAGCAAGTGGATTGGACTGTGAAAGACCAACCCAAATTGTCTTTGCATTTTGACAAATGTGTAAGGCAGTACAATATCTCAGAGAGGAGGTCAGGTCTCCTGTACCCTTGGTGCATTCACTATAGCTGCCCAATTTCCTTGCTTTTTAAAATTTGATAGAAGTATCTGTTGGCTATAGGGACATTCTTAAACCACAAGGATATTTTTGCCTATTAGTGAATTTCTCTACTTTTTAATCTGGGAGGTAAGAAATGGTATCCTGACTGTGGGCTAGGATTATGATGGGTACCATGGCATGCTGAGACTATGTGCTGATACAGGAGTTCCTCCGTGACAGAAGGGATTAAGCAACTGACAAGGAAATGTAATGCAACTGTTCGACCAGCAGCAACAACTGGAACATCAGAACAACATCAGAAGAACCCAGGTCCTTGCCGCTGCTTCTTCAACAACAGCCTGGTGCGGGGCTTCCTGCACGGGATCTCCCTGCATGGGGGTCTCCTGCTCAACAACAGCTTGGCGCCTCCTACCCAACAACAGCCTGGTGCAGGGCCTCTTATGCGGGGCCTCCTGGCGTGGGGCCTCCTGCTTGACAACAGCCGCCGCCTCCACGTGCTTCTCCCCCTCCTGCTCCAGGCACGGCTCAGATCCCTGGGCTGGAGCTCCCGTAGCTGCCCTCCGACATTAACTGCCAGCAGCAGCAGAAGCTGAGGGAGCAGCAGCTGAGCGAGCCCGAGGACATGGAGAGGAAGAAAATATTGAACCAGCAAACAGCTTCACTGTAATAAATGCCTGTCACCCTTTTGCCTCTTGAGAACTGCTGCCCCTGCTAACACCACCTCCTCTTTCTGGCGGTGCAGATAATGATAATGTTGTTTCCATTTAATTTAATTTTTGTACATTGTATTGTTTATATTGTATATTATTGTATTTTTATACCTGTGTTTATTTTTCTTGTAAGCTGCCTTGAGGGCCTTTGGCCGAAAGGTGGGGTATAAATAAACTAATAATAATAATAATAACAACAACAACAAACAACAACAACAACAACAATAATAATAATAACAACAACAATAATAATATCCTGTGCAAGTTTGCTGAGAATGGATTGATCAATGATCATACTTACTGAGTTCAATGGGATTTGTTCCCCTGCAATCATGGTTAGGGTAGGTAAAACTGACCGGGGGATGCGGATGGGGAAGGGCAGAGGTGAAGAGGGGGATGGGAGCAGGCAGGAGGGGCAGAGGAGGAGGAGGACAGGTTTCATCATTTGCATGCTTATTGAGCTCAGTGGGATTTACTCCCATGCAATCATGCCTAGGCTAGGTGAAACTGACCTTGGGGGAGGAAGGGCTGATGTGGGCAGGGGAGGAGGAAGAAGTGAGGAGGAAGGAAGAGGAGAGGGGAAGTAGTGGAGGAGGAAAGAGGGGGAGGAGAGGAGAGGGGGAGGAGGAAGGCTGGTCTGATCTTTTGCATGCTTATTCAGTTCAATGGATTTACTCTTATGCAATCATGCTTAGAATAGGTAAAACTGACCGTGGAGGAGGAGGAGAGAAAGAGGACAGGAGAGGAGGGAGTGAGGAAGGAAGGGGAAGGAGATGCAGGGGATTGGAAGCGGAGGAGAGGGAGGGGTGAAGGAAGGGGTAGGAAAGAGGCAAAAGGGAGGGAATAGGAGCAGGGAGGAGGGTTTGATCATTTGCATGTTTTTGAGTTCAATGGGATTTACTCCTGCACAATCATGCTTAAGATAGATGAAACTGACTGGGGAAGGGAGGTGGAATGGGGAGAGAAGAGGAGGGAGGGGGGGAGGATATTGGATGGGCAGGCACTGGGCAGAGGGAAAGCCCCTTTCCTTTCCAAAAGGAAAACAGTATCATTGTTTTCCAGGGTTTCCGTCACTTTTTATTCTACAGCAAGCACATGTAGTCTTCCACCCAAATTTAAACCAAAGCTGTCCCTGGCCACATGCATATAAAACCTTTATTTCACTTTAGACAGTCGTGGCTTCCCCCAAAGAATCCTGGGAACTGTAGTTTGTGAAGGGTGCTGAGAGTTGCTAGGAGACACCCTATTCCCCTCACAGAGCTACAATCTCCAGTAAAGGGGCGGCCTATTAAACTACTCTGGCCACTGGAGCTTTGTCAGGGGACTAGGAGTCTCCTAACAACTCTCAGCACCCTTCACAAACTACACTTCCCAGGATTCTTTGGGGGAAGCCATGACTGTCTAAAGTGAAATAAATGTCTGGTGTGGGTGTGGCCCCCTGACTAGCCAAGCCAAACAGCTGTGAATCTGGATTTTAGAACACTGATGGTTATTACTGAGCATGCCTGACACTATAATAGACTTCAATGTTAAATTTCTTAAATTAATTAAAAATCAGCCATGCATTTTTTAAACTTTTAAACTGCAGACGATGAAGGTCAGAGTGTGGGACAAGGTCAGTAATAGGATTACAGATACTCTGTGTACATGGCTGATTTTCAATTAATTTCAACAGATTATGAGACCACAGACAGAAAAAAAACCAACGAGTCTTTTTCTCTCTCTCTTTTTACACTTTGAACTCTTGATTCTCTCTGAGTGTTTGGTGTATCACCACGAAAACTGCAAGCTATTCTGTGTTCAGGACTATAAGTTTTGTAAGGTTTTGTTTTGAAACGAGCTTGTGGGAAGCACCATAATGGCATGGGGGTGGTATTTTCCATTTAACATAGTGGAATGCAAAAAATCCGTGCTGGTTATAATATACAGCTACTCTTGTGGCTGTATAATTAGGGGAATAGGGATCTCCTGAACTCTCAGCACCCTTAACAAGCTACAGTTCTCAGGATTCTTTGGGGAAAGCCATGACAAAGTTGTATCATAGTGCATAGCACAGTGCATAGTGTATAACACAGATGTGGCCTATAGATATTAAGGGAAAGCTAATATTTTGTACCCACACAACCCAAGTCACCCTGATCACCAGAAAAAGTCTGAAAATGGGACATTTTCACATCACTCATTTGAAAGGATGTGAACTCTACCGTATAATTAAATGACAGTCAGCAGCACTAAGTGACCAAGATAAGCCACACATGTGACAAATCATAGGGGTTAGGAGTCCCCCCCCTTTTTTTTTACATACTTGAACTAGTTCCAGATTGGGAGGGAGAATTTTCACTGGGAGCTATGAAAATAACTGGACTTGCAGAATACAAACTAGTGAAGTAGGCACTTTGGGACAATGATACCAGGACAATGATTCCTGAATGAGCATTTCAGGAAGGTTAGCATTCCTTAACAGTTTGTTTTATTTTAAATATCCATATCCCTAACAGGCCTCCAAAGGAATTTACTTATAATAAAACATAACAATTTTTAATGCAGTTGTGATCGATGAAAGCCCTACCTAGAGCGGCAAGGGTAAGATACAACCACTACCCAGGCAGGCCTTAGATGTTGCTGGCTTCTAATGAGATGCTGACTTAGGGTAGAAACACACTCACTGTTCTGCCGGTTCCTCTCTTTTCTGAAAACGGGGGCACATGATGCTAGTCAAACCCTACACCTTTTTATTGTAAAACTTGGTGGGATCAGCTTGAGCACATTTGTTTAAAATTCAGATTCAAAGAGATTTCACAGCTCACCGGCAGATCAACCCGTTCCCCCTCCAGATGTGGCTAATGGAAACACTGTGGGGTAGGCGACTAGTGCATTCTCTCTACTGTTGGCAGCATGTGCAGTGCAATCCTCTGCATGTTTACTCAGAAGTAAGTCCTATTCTGCTCTGTGGGACGTATTCTTGGGTAAGGATAAGAGTAACAAGGGTTACAGCCTAAAAATCACATGCCCTTTATCCCCAACTGAGTTGACCCAACAGCAAGAGTCATGTCTGCTCCTGTATGGTCCACCACTGGCACTAGCTCTATAACTCTTTAAACTCTGGCCCCAAGCCCTGACCTCAGAGCAGCACCGTGTGGCTGAATCTAGCTGGTATTATAATTCCCCACAGTCCCGTTACATAGTCTATGTGGGGCACTGTGGGAAACTAAGCCGGCAAGTAAACCCAGCCACCCATCACAGCTTGGAGCATGACTGCTGCTCATCACTGCTAGATAAGAACATAAGTAGAGCCTGCTGGATCAGGCCAATGGCCCATGTAGTCCAGCATCCTGGTCTCACAGTGGCCAACCAGTTGCCCATGGGAAGCCCACAAGGAGAACCCAAGTGCTGCAGTTTCCACCAAATGGTAAGACCAACACCCCCCCAAGGTAAGGAGTGGTACCATCAAAGGGGCACTTTGCCCACGCCCACCTCAAACCTGAAACCAGCCCTGCCCATCAGTATGACCACAACCATACTCCTTGTACTAGGAGGTTATTATGTTCTGATGTAATGCAGGAAAGCCAGGGACCCTGCTGTGGTTCCTCCTTACAACAGGGTTAGCATGCATTTTGGAGAGAAACAGAGAAACTGCACTGAGGAGTCACTACTGATCCCAGCTATTTCTCTATCCTGAATCATCCCAAAGCTGTTTTTGCACAAGTGGCCAGTGGCTTTCGTTGTCTAGAACTATGTGTTTGCATATAACATCTAATTTTACCCAGGATATTCAGCTGCACTTTTGGGACGGATGAGCATTGCATTCCTGCTTCCTCTAAGAAATGGGAACAGTCAAAAACTGCAGCTGCAATGTCCACTCACCTATCAGGGGGCAGCCAAATCCCCCCTGCACCATAACTGTTGCTACATACAAGCAGGGCTCCAAGGGTGGGCTTATTAGCAGCAAGTATGCTTCATTTCTAACTTTAAAAACCTTACATCCAGTCCAGGAAAGATCAAAGGGGCAGAGATAATTTTCAAATTATCATCCCGAGACACAGGATCAGCAAAATAAAGTGAAGAGATTGTCATGTGGGAATTGCAATTGAGTCTTAAATTGTTTCCAAAGCATATGCATTGCTAAAAAAGCAATTTAATTCTCATCACATTTTCCTAATGACACTCTTTCCTCATTATCTGCTTGATCCCATCCTTCAGAAGTTTTGCCCATTCTGATCATTCTTGTAAATGCCCTTGTTGCAGCCAACTAACCTGGCGCTTTCTTTCTCGCTCTCTTGCTTCCTCTCATTTTACAACTAATTTGCAGCATGACCCAATACACTCAGTTGTGTCACTAACAAGACCTTGACAACAGTTACTAATAAATAAATAAATAAATAAATAAATAAATAAATCTCATTTCACAACTGATCTTTCCCCCCCGACTTATTAGGACCACCATTGTGCATCCTGCACATATGGGGAGCAGGATAAAGGAGCACTCCCACAGATGTCCATGCTAACCTTGCTGCCCTCTTGGTGAGCTGCTTGTTGTGACATGCTGAACCTGCTCCAGTCTGGCTGCAGTCAAGTTAAGCAACAAGTTGTCATGCCTCCACTATGAGCATCCGAAGGGAGTGGTGCAGTTATGAAATTTCAGACTCTGGACCAGTGGAGACTGGTGGCTCCAGTGTCAGTGGGGCAGTGAATCCACTCCAGCTTTTTATCTGAACTTTCAAGGAACTGTCCACACCTTGGAGAACTCCTTGAAAGTATGGACTAAAATGCAGAATGGATTCACTGCCCCACTGACATCCAAGCCATCAGCCTTCACTGCTCCGGTCAAGATTAATTATTAGGTTTCTTGCCTGCCCTTCACCATACAGTTCCAAGGTGGGTTACAACAATGTAAAAAACACAATTTTAAACTCAGTTGAAACATAATGGTCTTATAAAGCTCCTCTCTTTAGGTAGTCAAACACAATGGCCTTACAAGGCTCCTCTCTTTAGTGTACTGGTGGGGTGTACTGGTTAGAGTGTCAGACCAGGACCTGGGAGACCATGGCTCAAATCCCAACTGAGCCATGAAGCCAGTGAGTGGCCTTGGGCTGGTTTCTGGCTCTCAGCCTAACCCACCTCAGGAGTTGCTGAGAAGAAGAATCTGCCGGATCAGGCCAGTGGCCCATCTAGTCCAGCATCTTGTTCTCACAGTGGCCAACCAGATGCCCATGGGAAGCCCACAAGCAAGACCTGAGGGCAAGAGCACTCTCCCCTCCTGCGGATTCCAGCAACTGACATTCAGAAACATGCTGCCTCTGACTATGAAGGCAGAGCATAGTCATCATGGCTAGTAGCCAAGTAGATGCGTTTCTCAGCCTAACCTACCTCGTAGGGCTGTCGTGTGGATAAAATGAAGAGAACTACATACACCAACTTGAGCTCCTTGGAGGAAAGGTGAATATAAATGTAATAATGAATGAAGAGTATTACTATACTTACTTCAAATGGACTTATGAGGGAGGTGACTCTTGAGATGGTAGAATTACTTTGCTTACTTCCAAAGGTGGCATAAGCCAGTCCTGCTGCATTTGGGGACTGCTCTGCTCATTCTGCCGACTGGGACCCTGGATGTCAGCCCCAAAGTTCTGTCCTGACAGCACCACTGATCCAGGCTATTCTCATAACATAAGAAGAGCACGGCTGGGTGAGATCAAAGATCTATCTAGTCCAGCATCTTGTTTCTCAGGGGCCACCCAAATGCCTCTATGAAGCCTGCAAGCAGGAATGAGGGCAGTAGCCTGCTTTCACTGTGGTTCCCCAGTACTAGTAATTCAGAAGCATGCTAACCCTGAATCTTGAAGATGCATATAGTCATCATGACGTGTACCCATTGATAGCTTTACCCTCCACGACTAAGCCCCTTTTAAATTCATTTGACCTAGTGGCCACAAATTCCAGACATTAACTGTGCACTATGTGAAGAAATGCTTCCTTTTGTCTGCGCTGAATCTCCTACCAGTCGGCTTCACTGGATGAGCTTGAGTTTTAGTGTTATGACGGGGGGGGGGAAATCCCCTCTCCATTTTTTCCACACCATGCATAGTTTTAGAAACCTCAGTTATGTTCCCCACTTAGGCTGCAATCCAATACATGTCTACTCAGTCATAAGCTACATTGGGTTCAATAGGACTTACTCCTAGGTAAGAGTGCATTGGATTGCAGCCTTACTTGCCCTTTCCCCCCAAACTAAATTGTATCTTTAAAAGTTGTGCAGGGGGGAGGGAGAATTCCACCTTGTGGTTTTTCCCATTACAGGGTTGCAAGAACACCTGCACTTGGCTGACTTTCTCTTCTCCTAAAGATACAGGATCAGTCTCAGGGGTTGAACCTGGCAACCCTACTGGACAGTCACCACCAGTACTGATCCCATCAGACTATACTGTATGTGAAGTTTATTATTATTATTATTATTGATTAGATAGATAGATAGATAGATAGATAGATAGATAGATAGATAGATAGATAGATAGATAGATAGATAGATAGATAGATAGATAGATAGATAGATAGATAGTGTGCTCCATGCTACACTCACATTGAATTGCATTTGCCATTTTGTTGTCATTCCGAGGAAAAGGATGAGTACAGACATGCATTGGTGTGTATGGTGAGGGGGCTGCTGAGGAAGAACAAGTAGCTGGTGCTCCTAGCAAAGGTACAGAAGAGCATGGCATCATCCATATTAAAAGCACATGGACTCTGCCATGGTAAATGAACATCCCAACTTAAGGCACCCAAAATGGAGTTCTTCCGTCTCCTTGCCACTTGTCCCCAGTGCTATCTGCACTGCCACCTGGTAAACATGCTTGGTGGGTTGCCAGGGTGGCACTTTGTGGAGGCTAGAGTGTATCTTGCCCAGGAGTTTCTCCAAGCTAGCACCAATCAATCCATGGCACTTAGTGAGTCCATGGGGAAGATTTTACACCAGGACTTCCTGGTTCAAAGCCCTTTCTTTCAGCCCAGGGATAATGCATCTGTCCTGTTGCCCTCTAGATGTTGCTGAACTACAATTCCCATCATCCCTGACCATTGGCCCAGCTGGTTGGGGCTGACGGGAGATGGAGTCCAACAACACCTAGAGGGCCACAGGTTTCCCAACCCTGTTTGAGCCAGTATATCTTGCACTAGTTGTACACTCCTATCAATTGAGATTTCAATAGCATTTGCAACCTACTTGTTCAGTAATTGGATACAAAAGCGCAGCTTGTGGAAGCAGTGACCTCCATCAATTACAGACCCTTGGCTTTGCTGTATCCATCACTCTTCAGTTGTGTCACAGTGTTTTCACTCAAATGTTCTCCATTTTCCAAGGTTAGTTTTTCTGTTACTCCCACATTGGGAGTGAGGAGATAATTCTGTCTCTGGCTGTGTTTCTTCTCCCCTCCCCAGCCTGTTTTATATCAGTTACATGTGTTGACACTACATGAACTTTTTCTCTCTCACCAAGGTCTCCACTTTAGATTTTTCTCTTGAAGGCTGAAACTTCTCTATTAAGAATTTCACTTTGAATTAAGGTCAAAAGAAGAAAATGGTCTCATTCATTGGACTCTAATAGAATTGGGAAAGAACAATTTTTATTTCAATTGCAGCTTTCCAAGAACATTACTATATTTTTTCCAAATTACTTGTTAACAAAAAAATAATGTTAGCCCACGACCATCAATTGTACAAAAATAAATCACTCGGAGCATGATAAAAACAAAACAGCACATCTGATCTTCCATACCACAACAGTACCAATAAACAATAGCACATTACAAAAAAGCGAAATACATATATTTCAGAGCTTGGAAAAGCTACTTTTTTGAACTACAACTCCCATCAGGCCCAGCCAGCATGGCCATTGGATTGGGCTGATGGGAGTTGTAGTTCAAAAAAGTAACTTTCCCAAGCTCTAAGATATTTATAATTTAACTCAATCCTTTAACCCAAAGTTAGGAATCACTTTTTATCTGGCTTTCCCCCCACTTTCCTCCCCACTTTCATTGTCCTGAACCATGCTAGCAGTCAACCATATGAGATTCAGCCTGTTTCTGTTTAATAGACCGAACTGCAACTAGGAAGCTGGCTAGGTTATGATCCTACAAGTCTGGCTTGTCAGCTGAAAGGCCAGTATGTCCTCTTCTCTCCAATCCCAACCACTTTGTTAAGAATTTCTCTCTTAGACAACTATGCAAACTGCACTGCAGTGCTACGTGTTCCAAAGTTTCCACAACTGGCTATCCCCACAAACACTAGCACCCCTCCGCAGTAATCAAAAACAAAACAAAGTTGGGGCTGAATAGTTTGCAACCAGCCCTAACCAACTATAGGAATATGTGTTATTGGCAGAAGTTACTGTTTTTGAACTATAACTCCCATCAGCCCCAGCCAGCACGATCACTGGATTGGGCTGATGGGAGTTGTAGTTCAAAAAAGTAACTTTTCCAAGCTCTGGTTATTGGTTCCATGAGGAGGTAAAGGGTAGTCTACCCTAGGTGGTATTTATGATCTTAAGCAACCTGGATCTAACACCCATCTAATCCAGCAACCTGTTTCTGACAATAGCCAGCCATATCCTGCCAAAATGGAGGCCTTGTGACTTGGTGGTTCCTGGACCCATGTATTGCCTGTTCCGGATGGGGCCGCACTCACCACCACACCACACACAAAGGAGCTGATGATAGTTTGGAAGTGACTCCTGGGTCCAGGGACTGCTTCTTCTGAAGGAGCGGGCGCATGGTTTGGGAGTGCTGCTCAATCACAAGTGCCCACAGTGGGAAGAAGTGTCTTTTATTAGCTTCCACTAGTGCACCAACTGCAACTCTTCCTTGACACAGATAGCCTAGCCACAGTGACTCATGCATTGGGAACCTCAAGACTGGATTACTGTAATACACTTGTGTGGGGATGCCCTTAAGGCTGGCCACTCCAGAAGCTGCAGCTGGTGCAGAATGCCTTGGTTAGACTGCTGAGTAGAACATCCTACCATGAACATGTAACACCGTTCTAAAAAGAACTGCACTGGCTGCCAATTTGCTACCAGGCCAGGTTTAAAGCTTTGGTTTCGACCTATGAAGTCCTAAATAGAGTGGGACCAGATTATCTGAGAGAACACCTCCCTCATTATAGACCTGTCCATCCACTAAGATCATTTACTGAGGCTCCCCAACTGTGCCACAACCTGCTGAGATACATCTTGCAGTATCCAGGAGGAGGGCCTTTTCAGCTGTGGCACCCACACCCACTTTATGAGATAATCTTCCATCTGCGACAATGCAGGTGCTGAAAATGATGTCATTTCAGTGCCTGCTAAAAGCTTACTTGTGCTCTGAGGCCTTTGCTATCTTTTTTAACTCATATAACTCCTGTTCTAAAACAGTTGCATTGGTTGCCAGTTTGTCTCCAGGCCCAATTCAAGGTGGTCACATTAGTGTTTAAAGCCCTAAACAGTGTAGGTCCCAAATATCTGAGAGACCAGATCCTTCCCTACAGATCCTCTTGGGTGTTAAGATCAGCAAAGGGGGCCTCCTTGGTTCTGCCACCCTCAGAAGTTCAGGGGATGGTGGCCCAGGA
The DNA here is from genome assembly GCF_030035675.1 of Rhineura floridana. NCBI lineage: Eukaryota > Metazoa > Chordata > Lepidosauria > Squamata > Rhineuridae > Rhineura > Rhineura floridana. Next base: position 51,016,296 of record NC_084486.1, read on the forward strand.
GAGAACTTTCTCTGCGGCAGCATCTAAGTTGTGGAATTTACTCCCTATGGAGGTGTGTCTGGCACCTTCACTATACAGTTTTTGGTGAATGCTTAAGACATACCTTTTCACTCTGGCCTTTGGCTCCTGACATGGATTCTTTCAGAACCCACTCTATTCTTGTGATTGAAATGTGTTTTAACTCTTTTGACTTTGCAACCCATCCTGGGATCTATTGGTGAAGGGGGGGAAATCATCATCATCATCATCGAATAGTAGAGTTGGAAGGGGCCTATGAGGTCATCAAGTCCAACACCCTACTCAATGCAGGAATTCGAATCAAAGCATTTCCGACAGATGGCTGTCCAGCTGCCTCTTGAATGCCTCCAATGTCTGAGAGCCCACTACCTCTCTAGGTAATTGGTTCCATTGTCGTATGGCTCTAACAGGAAGTTTTTCCTGATGTCCAGTCGAAATCTGGCTTCCTGCAACTTGAGCCCATTATTCCGTGTCCTGCACTCTGGGATGATATTTTAATGTGCATTGGATGTGCTATAAATATACAGTGTGAATTTGTCCAACGCATTTCAATGTTTGTTTTTATTTGTGAACCATCCTGAATTGTTCTATAGAAGGCAGTATAAAAATACTATTAATAAATATAGATTAATGTCCATTCAGGAGGCAACAGCCACCCTGAATGGTTTGTCCTCACTAGTAGGGTCGGCCCAACAGAACAACATAGCAAGAGCCTGCTGGATCAGGCCAATGGCCTATCTAGTCCAGCATCCTGTTCTCAGAGTGGCCAACCAGATGCCCATGGGAAACCCACAAGCAGCACCTAAGTGCAAAGAGCATTCTCCCCTTCTGCAATTTTCCACAACTGGTAGTTGGAGGCACACCATCTCCGATTATGGAGGCAGAGCATAGCCATCATGGCTAGTAGCCAGATAGGCTTTTCCTCTGTGAATTTGGAATAATCTACTGAGTCCTTTTGTAATGTACTGTCATTATTTAATAACATCAGAACCTGATGAATGTTCCCTAGTTTACAAGTATATTTTTACATCTGCTTAATTTAATGGGCAAATAATAAAGTTATAAGCCATCACATTCAATTTTACTGAAATAGGTTTGTTACAGTCATATGTACCATTGAGTAAAAGAAAGAAAGAAATCTAAGAAGCAGCAAGTGATCTAAGTAAAAATTAAGAAATCTTAAAGAGCCTCGGTCAGCATTGACTACAACAATCGGATTTTATTTATTTATTTTTGCCTGTCTGTAATTTTCCAAAGGAAAAAAATGGGCTTGTCTTGGTCCCAGCCCTGAATTGGTTTGCTGGGTTAGCATCTCCCTAATGTCTGGCTCAGTTCCTGCTCACACCCAGAGCAGCCTTTCCCAACCAGTGTGCCTCCAGATGTTGTTGGACCACAACTCCCATCAGCCTCAGCCAGCATTGCCAATGGTCAGGAAAGATGGGAATTGTGGTCCAACAACATCTGGAGGCACACTGGTTGGGAAAGGCTGCCCTAGAAGCTGCCTACAGATACCAATTGCCCTGTGAGGAAAAGAAGCACCACCAGCAAGGAAGGAATGACCAACTCCACTCACTGCTGCTCTCACCAGCAGGGCTTGGCCCCATCTCCCTGTTCACATAGTTCCATCAGGCCCACCTGCTCTGTGAGGAAGAGGAATGGGGACAGCTGCTCTGGATTTGATAGCATTAACTGGCACCACACAATCCTATCCACTGTGATGGCAGTGACAGGTAGCTGGCAGAATCCAGCCAGGTTATGGTCCCAGGCTATGGTCTGAAGGCCCATAAGGCTAGCTCCCAGGTCTGGTCAGTGCCAGGATGGGAGACCGCATGGGAACCATATGTAAGCTGCCTTGCGTTTCAGTCATGAAAAGAAAGGTGGGGTATAAATGTAATAAATAAATAAACTTCCACCTGCATAGAATGGCTTTCAGGAAGTTTGCATTGCCATGGATTTTTCTCAGGGGCTGCAAAGGCCTGTTTTTCTGATCTGTGAATGCCCCTTTTCCATCCAAGAATCTTACAATATTAAGAATTTGGTGCCTGAGTTCCTTGTTTTCATTTTCCCTCCTCATCCCTTTTTCCTTTTGTGCCATGTCTTTTTGGATTGCAAGCCTGAGGGTAGAGACTGTGTTATATTTATTGGGTAATATCCAGTGATAGTCCTACTCAGAGCAGATCCATTGAAGTTAATAGATATGACTACCTCAGGTTTATTAATTTTAATAGGTCTACTCTGGATAGGACTTAGTTGAATATAACCCATTAATCTGTAAACCCTGTGACATTTTCCAGCTGATGAATGGGGTATAAATGGCTCAAATGAATGAATGAATGACTTCAAAATCCCACCCCCCAAAAAGAAACACCACAAGTATACACACTTGCAACTCAGAATAACACTTCATGCATCTGATGAAGTGGACTGTAGTATACAAAAGTTTTTCCATAATAAATTGGTTAAGTCTTTAAGGTGCCACAAGACACTTTGATGTCTTTGATGCAACAAACATGCGTACCCCTTCAGACTTCTTGCGGCTTACAACATGGTAGATGCTACAGTAAAGAAGTAGTGACCGTTTATCTAGGTGGTCACAAACACATACACACACACACACACTGGTTGTATAGCCAGCTGAAGGTGGAAGATATCTCTCTCGCTGCTTCAGAAGATCTTAAAAATAGAGCAGAGTATGATGGGTGGGTCCATTTTTGTGTGCACATATGTGATGGTAGCAGATGGAACAACATGAAGAAGGCCACTTTTGAGTATGGCTCAGCCTAGCACCTAGGATCTTTAATATAGGAACATCATAACATAAGTAGCTGCCCTATACCAAGTCAGACTATTGGTCCATCTAGCTCAATATTGTCTACACTGACTGGGAGCAGACCTCCAGGGTTTCAGGCAAGGGTATCTCCCAGCCTGGAGATGCTAGGGACCTTTTGCATGCAAAACACTGAGCCATAGCCCTTCCCTGGCCCTTCTGCTAGCTTCCCTAGGCTATAAATCTATAGTATACATCACCCTTTCCCAGCCTTTGGGTCCCCAGATGTTGTTGGACTACAACTCACATCAACCTCAGCCAGTATGGCCAGTGGTCAGGAATTATGGGAACTGTAGTCCAGCAACATCTGGGGACCCAAAGCCTGACCTACAGCTAACAAAAGCATCTTGTTTAAACTAGGGCCACATCTTCTCCATACATTTAAAGCATTCTTATACCACTGTAACAGTCCTGGCTCCCCCAAGAATCCTGGGAATTGTAGTTTATTAAGAGTCTCCTAAGAACTCTCAACACCCTTAAGCCTCTCAGCACTTTAAGGAGCTGTGCGAACTGTTCCAAACTGTAGCTGTAATACTGGGTAGTGTGATGCAATGCATAGTACAATACAGATCCTGTGTCATGGGGGGTGCCTCAAATGGGACAACCTGTATAAAATCACTAGTGCTGGGGAGACCTTGGGTCCTGTGTCTTTTACTGTTGTGTAAAGGAGGGAATTTAAGATTGTGCTGCTTTTGTATGGCCAGCTGTATCAGGCAAAATGCCGCCTTCTCAATATGATCCGGAAGTACAGAACAGCCCTGCTCCCCTTTGCATCCATCTGATCTTCCCAGATAGAATATGTATTCAGGAGCAGTCACATAAACCCTGTTGTTCATAGGAACTTACCATTGTCACAGTAAGAGCTTAATATGTTTCCAAACATAGTTCAGATGTTTTCTTTTCCATTGTCTTGCCTCATATAGGCTGTTTCTCAGGGCCAAGGGGAGAAATGCAGATGGGAAGACTACAGATTCTATCTTATACATTTGCATCAGATTCGCAATACGTTGCTTGTTGTCTTTTGTTTGTCTCCCAGCAATTCCGAACCACCTGCACTTATGCTACTTACCAGCAGATTGTGGCATTTCTATTTACAGTATGCGCTTGAGTACATTCCATGCTTCCACAGCTTCAGATGATCTAACTGAAAAGCACAGAGGAAAAGCAATGTGCTGATAAGCATATGACAAAGAACTCTTTCAAGCTGGTAAACTCCTCACAATTCACACTGTACAGATGCAAAGATACAAAGCGTTTTCTAAACACATAAACATTTTCTAAACACATAAACATGACTTTTGCTGGGCTTCCATTTCTCATAAATAAAATACAAAACCTCATTTTCTCCAGTGTATGTTTTTTATTGTTGCATTTTCTGATCAATCCTATACTATACAGATGAGAGTAGCCCCTTGAACTATGAATGAGTGAACCAAAAATAATTAACGCTATCTAAGGTTGTACTCATATTCACTTATGTGAATTTAGGAGGAAGGTCTGTAGCTCAATGGTAGAGCATGGGTTTTGCATGCAGAAGGCTCTAGGATCAATCCCTGACATCACCAGGTAGGACTGCCTGAAACCCTGTACAGCTGCTAATGGTCAGTGTTGACAACACTAAGCAAGATGGATGAGTCTGACTCAGTATAAGGCAGCTCTCTATGTTCCTGTACAAGGGGAGCACGGCAAAAGGGGTATGCTGATAGGAGGGGCACAACTAGTTTCCTGTTCATTACTTCAACACATGAGTAAGAGGTGAACTGCTTTCACCAGGCTATAACTCCCTCTCCATCATTATGTGGCTCAAAGAGTATAATCCTCCATCTGCATTCTTTTTTTTATCAATTAACCTATAATAGGAGGCTCATTACATACAAAAATCAATAAGTAGGACTTTTCCCATTGCAGCATCTGTAAGCACTAAGGAAAGTGTCCCTTGTTGGTTTCTGTCTGTGATACAAGAGCCACTAAGCCCATAACAAGGTGCCAAATCCAATTATTTCATATTCATTGATCTCATAAATGCATTGCTTGAATTGGTAAAGCAATAGCAATCATTTGAGCTATCCTACTGCACCCAAGTAAGAGCTAGTGTAGTCAGCGCTGGCACCAGAGGGTGGCCAGGTCAGGCCCTGGTTGAGGGCCCCCTGAAGGGCCCCTCCTTAGGGTGGGTGGGTCGTACTTCCTTCCACGATCCGTGGCAGCTGCGGCTCCTGACCCTGCCATGGATCGCAGAGAGGGAGCTCCCGGGCACCCACCTACTACTGTGCAGGCCTGCGACGCCTGCCTGCATGCCACACCTACCTTTTCCTTGAAGTAAATGCTGGTTGCCCTGTGGGCCCATGCTTGCCATCAACCAAGATGGCAACTGAGGCTTTCCTCAGGGGCTGATGCCCCTGCCGCCATCTTGGTTGATGGTAGGCATGCATGCACAGCGCAACCAGCTTTCATTTCAAGGGAAAGGTAGGGCATGTGGGCAGGTGCTGAGGCCCGGGGCAGGCTGGTGCCCAAGAGCCCCACCATACCTGGCGCCAGCCCTGGGTGTAATATAATTGTTAGAATTCCAGTCTAAGACATTATTAGACAGCCACAAAGCTCACCTAACCTACCTCACAGAGTTGATGGGGGGGAGATTAAAGATGACCGGAAGAACCATATATGGCATATATTATATGTCATCCTGAGTTCTTCGGAGGAAAGATGGAATAAACAACTCTTGGCTTTATTTAGGTCAAGGTAGAAAATCTGTGGCTTTCCAGATGTTGTTGGATTCAAAATCCCATCACTCCTAACCACTGGCCATGCTGGCTGGTGCTGATGATACTTAACAACATCTGAAGGGGCCCAGTTTCCCTGACTGTAGAGGCCTGAGACCATTTTCTGAATTGTCCCACAAAAGTGAAGGAATCACACCACACCTCAAGGCAGCAAGCACATTCATGGGGCATAGGACATGCTGCATGACACACCCAGCTCTGTCCTCCAACAGGGGGAACAGCCAAGGAGGTCAGGAGGAGCAACTAGGGTGGCTGAAACCTCTACCCCCAACAGCTGCCACCTGAGGTGATCATCTCACTCTGCCCAATAGTAGGGCCGAGCCTTCGGAGATCTATACAGAAGCCCTCTACTACACTTTTGGAGCACATGAAGGAAGCTTGGGATCTCATTAGCTGGGTAACAACCCTTGCATTCCAGAGGACAAGATTTTAACGTCTCTAATGTTGCAACAAACCAACCAACAATCTGGACCAGCCCTATGATGCACACAAGGTTGCAGAGTTCAGTTCTGAAAATAATCTTTCTTGAGCTTACTCACTCATTTCTGGCAAAATATGCCTCGCATACTTCATATGTTGCAGAGAGTCCCCAAACATTTTCACTTTAAAAGTTCAAACCCCAGGCTGTTTTCTCTGCCTGTGTAGTCATCTTATAGTTATAGTAACATTTCTGCTGCTGAGAACTGCACTATGGCAGTCCCCTTTAGATTGCAGTGAGGGCTCACAGGACTAAAGGCTCCTCCACGTAAAGAATTCCCTCCACGTGGAAAACTACGTAGTTGGAACAGGAAAAAGTCCTGCCTCAGCCTTCTTCCTGACATTAATTTCTTATACGGAGGAATGATGACAATGATGATGGTGATTGAAGGAAAATTCAGTCATAAACAGTAGTATAGTGGCAAATCCAGAAGTGCAGGGTCCCTTCATGATAGTCATGCCATGCCCCCTCACTTGCTTGCTCTCCGTTGTCATCTCTGCACTCCTCAGTCCTTCCCGCGTGTGCCTTCTCCCACAACAACAACCGTTCCTAGAACCCAAGCAGCATGGAAGGGGAGCATGTCAGCTACTGAGCTAACACACTCTTCTACTGCAAAGAGTCTTCTCAGTGGCTCTCTTACCTCCTTTCACTCTGATTGGCTTCAATCAGCAGGAAAGGACAAGGAAGCATGTTAGAAGGCTCTTGGTGACTAACACACCCCTCTCATGCCGATTGGCTTGTAGGATGCTGGAGACATAGGGACTCTGCTGGGACCTTGCTCTCAAAAAAATAAGGGGTCTAAGATCCCCCAGAGACCCTGTATGACCACACCCCTGGTCATAACCCCCCCTACCAGCAATCTAAAGTGATATGGCCCAGACACAGGTTTACTGAAAACCTGTGGACCTGCATTGTCATAGCACCACAAAGTCCTAGATGTGGAAATACCAGAAATGGAAATCCAGTTTTCAGACAGGGATTGAAAGCTGTTAATGCCGGCCACAATTCAAAGTAGATTTAGGTGTGATAAGCCCAATGAAACCTAATGTGCTGAAGTGCTACTAACTCCGTGCTATATTGTGATCCATGCATTTTCAGTCATATCCTAGTGGGTTTATAAAAAAAAAAAGTCTTGCAAATGGCATGAATTCACTGGAGTAAACATGTAACTCATTTTTCCCCTCTGTTGCATTTTTGCAATGGACCCCCTGAGTACCTGTGAGCAAAGAAACTTCTGGTTCTGGAAAAGTTTTTAACATTTTTCTCCTCTTTCCCCCCCTTCCTTTAAGGCCTTCATTGCTGCATTAATCGATGCACAATTCTACTTACAGTACACATCCATGTATGTTTATGCAGAAGGCCTACTGGGTTCAATAGGAATTACTCCTATGTATAGGATTTCAGCTTTAAAATCTCTCCAGCCCAATCCCATGCATAGCTATTCAGAATAAAATTCCCCTATATTCAGCAGAACTTCCTTTCAAATATCATTTGTAGTTAAGATTGCCAAGCAGGAGAAAACCCCATCCTGGTCTGATCATGCGCCTTTTACTGCTGCATGAAACTTTTCCCAGCAGGCAGATAAATATTTATTTATTTATTTATTTATTTATTATCATTATTTTTACCCCGACCTTTTTCCAAAACTGGAACTCACGGCGTCTTCCAGATAAAAGCACACATATAATTAAAAACATACAAAAGTCTAGATTAAAATCAAATTAAACAATTTACAGTATTAAAACCATTCATATATACAGTTAAAATAATTCAAACTCAGTTTAAAATAATACAATTAGACAACAGCAATGCAGCACCCTTCAAGACCTGTCCTTAACAGCTTTCAGTTCCAAAGGCTTGTTGAAATAAAAAAAGTCTTTGCTTGCCGACGGAAGGACTGCAAGGAGGGGGCCATTCTTGCTTCCCTAGGAAGGGAGTTCCAAAGCCTTGGGGCAGCCACTGAAAAGGCCCTATCTCGCATCCCCACTAGTCGTGCTTGTGAGGACGTAGGTATTGAGAGAAGGGCCTCTCCTGAGGATCTCAGGGCCCGGGCAGGCTCATATAGGGAGATACGGTCTGACAGATAGCCTGGACCTAAGCCAGCATAGTATAGTATAGCTTCCTCACATCTGCATATCAAGGTGCTGTTAAAGGCACAGAAATAGTAGCTGGGTAAAAAGTGAGTAACTTTGACCTATTTTACAGGGCTGTTGTGATGATAAAATAGGGGCCAGAGAACCATGTACACCACCTTGAAGGAAATGTGCTGTCTTATACAGGTCTACTCAGAAGTAAATCCCATTGAATTCTGGGTAAGCCAGTGATAAACCCCCTCTGAATACCGCTTACAATGAAAACCCTATTCATAGGGTCACCAGAAGTTGGAATCGACTTGAAGGCAGTCCATCCATCCATCAGTATAGAATTGCAACATTAATGACATTGTTAGAGTTTATATCCTGCTCTTCTACAATAAATACCAGGATCAGCTTACAAAACAAATAGAAAAGTCAATATTTATTTATTTTTATTTATTTTAAAATATTTCTATCCCGCCCTTCTACCCTATAATAGGACAAAAATAGAATCAAACACGTACGTAATAAAATTGTAAACAGTAAAATCACAAAAACATTAAAATAAATTAAAATGCATAAAATACAATTAAAATACATAAAATATTATATACATATATATATATACTGTATACACACACATGAATACATATATATAGGAAGTGGTACTAAAGGGACTACAAAGGTAAAATTTAACATAGAAGGCATAAAATCAGTGTCAGGCTCTACCTTCAGTCTCTCCCAAAGGCTCTCCAGAACAAGATCATTTTCAGAAGTCTCCAGAAAACCAGCAGAGCGGACTTCTTGGGGTAAGGTATTCCAAAGCTTGGGGGCCACAGCTGAAAAAGCTCTCTCCTGCGTGCCTGTCAAACATCTTTTATTCCAGGCATGCAATCAGAGGCAGATGATCTTAAATTCATGAACAGGGCCAAGATTTGTTTTTAAAAAACCAAGTGTAATACTTAACACATTCAATAAGGACATCATTTCACTCTCAATGTATCACCAAGTTTTAATGTATGCCTGTACTGGAATTCACACATTGTTCACAAATGTCCCAGTTAGACTGCCTAAAACCTCCACCAAGTGTTCCTCAGAAGAGGCATTGGAGTGTTACTTGTCCACACTGTGTGGCTGTAGCATTAGCTTACACAGTCATCATTTATTTATTTGGCACATGTATGGGATAATGGATGAACATATCAGAAAAGAGAACACTGAAGGAAGGTTTGATATGACCAGCAAGAGGAAAGAAGTAAAGGAAGTCTTCCTTTACTAGCAGTAAAGAATTAATATACAGGGTGGTATGCAACACTAGTCCTACTCAGAGTAGACCTACTGAAGTTAATGGACTGACTAATGTAGGTACATTAATTTCAGTGGGTCTACTCTGAGTTAGATTTACTTAATAGAACCCACTGAAATATACTTTCAGCTTTGGTCCACAGCAGAGAACCTAACTCGGTGCTTGGCAAAACAGAGGAAGCGCCTTGAGGGTGACCTTGACAGACATGTTTGCAACAAAAGACTTTTTTTAAAAGGAGGAAAACGAAAAAAACTTTTCCAGAACTAGAAGTCCTCTCCCAGACTAACATTTTCCCAATCGCTGACGTATGTGAATGAAAAACAGGCGATAACTGGGCATCTTGGGCCAGGCCTTCCCATTACACGTATCAGCCACCCCCCATTGTCAGCTGCGTTCCCTCCCTTCCCCCCTCATCCAGCTTGCAAAAGTGATACTTTCCAAGCCTTCAGCACTTTTGCTCCGCAGAGTTCTCGCGTGTCCCCCATCTGCGGGTGCAGATGAGGCCTTGGCAAGGGGCAGGCTGATTATCGCTTCAGAAAACAGCTACACTGTCTTGTTAATTCTTTGTCAAGGTCTTGACCAAAGCATAAATTCTGAAGAAAAGGAACGTGGAGTATTGAGGATCACAAGCAGCTAATCAGGTAAGACTTATTGCGGGGTGGTGGTGGTGGTTGTTTTGAATTTGGGACAGTGAACCCATTTGGGGCCTTTGGGTGTTCCAGGCACTGTTTTGAAAATGTTTTGTCTTTACTTGCAATACTAGGGCTCTAATGCAGCAATAAAAAACTCCTAAGACGCTTCCTATTTCATGATACTCTTAATACAAATTACATCTTTTTTTCCCCTTCTAAGCTTCACAGCAAAGAGATACCACACATACGTAGGCATGTGAGTGTCTTTTGTTCTGTTCTTTGATATTTTTAATTCTCACCTTATGTTTTAGATGCTGTTAGAAGATGCACTGAATGAACACTTGAAAGAAAACAATGTTGCTTCCTGTAGAAATGTAAATGTGTGTATACAGCATATATATATATATATATATATATATATATATATATATATATAATGTATGTTCATCTTCTAGGTTCCCTGGCAACATCTGTTACAAACTGCAAGATCTCTGTCGATATCTGCTCGTTGTTCCTTTTTCCTATGCATATACTTCTTTGAGAATGTGATCTAAAGAGGCATACGGCATGGGAAAATGGGGCGATTGAGGTGTTCCACCACCCTACTCTTCAGCAGCAGGACTTCTTCCAGAGACATTCCCAAAGTGTGCGGGGAGGGACCTACTCAGTAACTGGGCTGCATGGTTGATTAGCAAACTGCTTGTTCCCAACCCTGTGTGAGACACTTGCATAAAAGTTCTAAAGAACATTCTTTTGCATGTCTTTTAGCTTTCAAACGTGAAAGAGTACTTAAAAACAAACTCTTAAACCTGGATAAGTGGGTGAGCCTTGACTGTAACTCAAAGTATTGTGAATTGTTTTTTTTTAAAAGCCCAAAAGTTAATAAAAAGCGGGTTAGCTTATGCTTTAATTAGTCTGTTATGTAGAGCTCATTTAGAATTGCCAGCTGCTTATCGGACAAAGGGTTAGTGCTTTTAACAGCTGCAAAGCAGGCAGAATTCAACAGGTGCAGCTTTCCCCAGCATGAGCATGCAGTTATAGAAAAAGTTGTATCTGTTGATTTTTGTCTCCTGCTGTTGCTAAAGGCAAGTGTTTCTCAACAGGGAAGTGTGGATGTGATTAAGTGGCATTATATTGTTAGTATATCATAGAACATAAAACTAATTTTCTTCTTTGTTTCATCCACAGGCTATTTTTCATGCAGTTCTCAATGTTAAAGAAAAAAATCCTTGGCTTGCCTTGCTTTTATGCAGCTTTTTTATTTTTGCCAAGAGAATTATGACGGCAACCATTCTAAGGCTATTATACAGGGCAGTAATTATTATAATTGTAAATACATATAATGATGATTATAATTTTCTTCAGGAAAGGACCTTGGGAGGAGGTGATAGGATGAACAGAAGGGAACTTGCAAAAATGCGTGGGCCACAATCCAGCACACCTAGGCATGCTTCTGCATCTAAGGCTGCAATCCAATACACACTTACCCAATGAAGCTTACTTCTGAGTAGACAAGTATTGGATTTCAGCCTTGGACTGTTAACTTGGACATCCTGTTGAGTGCTAAAGGCTTCCTAATTCCTGATAATCTTCACAGGATTACCGTAAAATAAATCTATATGTTTTCTGACAGAACTTTGCATAATGATGTATTGAATTTGAGGATATACTGTATGTTCAGAAAGTACAGGCTCATAAATCCTATCAATTTGTGAAAAATAATTATTTTGATTGTTGGTTTTGCCTTTCCACACTTCATTTGATTTGTAAACATGTTTGCTATTTTTCCTTTTGCATTTGAGAATAATAAAAGTACTCTGTCTGGAGTTATGCGTCTTACTTGTTTCATATTAAGGCTGGTGGAATAAGAGGGAGAAACACTATAAACAGCAAATTCTTGTAGCCTTGCTTTTGCTTAGCTTGATTAGAAAATGACCTTGGGGTGTTTTAATACATTAGTTTGGCTTCCTCATCATTTTAATTAAACTCCAGGTGCATGAGCACAAGCACACAACCAATGATCCTGAAAGTGTAAAATTTCACAGCAATCAAATAAAAAGAAGCAATCTGTACAATTTGTGCACTTGAGAGTTTACAGTGTGGTAATTGTATATTGAAACACAATGGTGCTTGGGGCTCACCATAGCATGGTTAAACAAAAACCACATTTCAACGTCTTCTTAAAAGTCAAGGATGCTGTGCATATAGATGCAGTGGGATTGAAGTGCATCATTAAAACATTTAAGTGTCACTGAAATCAGGTGGAGTTAGGTGTGCTGAGCATACTTTGCACCGAGTGCAGGAGATGCCTCTCTTGAGACCAGTTCTATGCACTGAATTCTCATAAAAATAAATGGGACTTGTTCAAACTGAGCACAGGATTGGCAACCAAAATGAATATCCGAAATCTACAGTGGAGATGGATAAAATTGGGATTCTTTGCACAGGAACACAGGAAGCTACCTTATACCTGGCCCCACCATTGGTCCATCTAGCTCAGTATTGTCTACACTAACAGGTAGCAGCTCTCCAAGGTTTCAGACAAGGGTCTGTCCCAGCCCTACCTAGAGACACCAGGGATTGAACCAATGACCTGCATGCAAAGCAAATGCTCTACCACTGAGCTACAGCCATTCCTCTTGCCTTATTTTATTGATAGCAGACATGTTAGTAGAAATTCAACAGGTGAAACTTTCTCTATGAATTGGGATGTAACGGTGAGGAAAGCTTCATCTGTTGATGTATGATGGATGGATGGAGGCTTTGTGTTCTTAACAACTACGTAAGAGACAAATCAATAGGAGCTTTCCTTATCACAGTATTCCCATTTTAAGAAAAGAAAAGAAAAAACTCTGCATATTAACTTTCTACCTACTTTGCATCAGCTAAAAGCACAAAGCTTCTATCCCTATAAAAGATGAAGGTAACAGAAAAGGAAAGGTAGTGCATTTCTTTATGCATATGTTTTGTGCAAAACAAAACAAAAACCTTCCAAAGACCGATAGTATTAAACACAACTGGGGTCAGTGACAACAGAGAATAAAGATGAAGCCACAGAATGCACTTAAACAGATTCAGTGCTTCCTTCAAACTCAATTATGTAATTTTAGGGCATGTTGTTGTTTTTAAAGATTATCTGGCACTCGGAGTAATTCACAGCTCAGGAGTGCAACCCTATGCATATTTACTCAGAAGTTACATCCCACTATGTTCATTGGGGGCTTACTCTCACGTAAGTCTGCATGGAATCACAGCCCATGAGTGCAATGTACTCCTTGAGCATGTGAATAGATGGATGATACTCAGTTACTAGCTCTGCGCCTTGAATCATTAATTTCAAGCATTTAGTTCATTCACAGATGCCTGTTGAGGCACATGTCTCTTGACAGGCAATCAGATGAAACTGGGGAAGCTCTAGCTGTCAGAGGAGCAGAGAAAAGTGTTCAGCATCTCATTGTTCACAAACTTAGCAACGAGTAAGAGACTTAAATGGTCAGGTAAACAGTCTATTAGTGGTTTCAGTGGGCTTAAGCAAAATAGCACAATTTGAGGCCTTCTGGGCAAATGTACATTGAACTCAGTGGGGTGGACTTCAGAGTAAACATGCATATCAGATCAGGATGCATCTCTTAAAATAGCGGCATTAACCCTTCCCTTTTCCAGGGCAACTGATGCAAAGGTAGACAGAACTCCTGAATCTTTACTAGTTGGATAACAGGGGAGGGGTTGGCAGGACAGCAGGTGGTACTGAAGGGCACCACTTTGGCTACCCTATAGGTAGGGTTGCCAGGGTCAGGGCCTGAGACTTTTAAAGATACATAAGACCCCTTGGAGGCCGGGCCTGGCAACCAAGAGGTCTTCTGTATCTTTAAAAGTTGTGCAGGGGGAAGGGAGAATTCCACCTTGTGGTTTTTCCCATTACAGGGTTGCAAGAACACCTGCACTTGGCTGACTTTCTCTTCTCCTAAAGATACAGGATCAGTCTCAGGCCCCGAACCTGGCAACCCTACCTACAGGGCAGGTTCGGCTCAGGGGTAAGAAAAGCTGCATGCATTAAAAGGCTCGGCCTACTTTTCCATCAGAACACTCTTGTTGTTGTTGTTATGTGCCTTCAAGTTGATTACAACTTATGGCGATCCTATGAATCAGTTACCTCCAAGAGGATCTGTCATGAACCACCCTGTTCAGATCTTGTAAGTTCAGGTCTGTGGCTTCCTTGATGGAATCAATCCATCTCTTGTTTGGCCTTCCTCTTTTCTACTCCCTGCTGTTTTTCTCAGCATTATTGTCTTTTCTAGTGAATCAAGTCTTCTCATGATGTGTCCAAAGTATGATAATCTCAGTTTCATCATTTTAGCTTCTAGTAATAGTTCTGGTTTAATTTGTTCTAACACCCAATTATTGGTCTTTTTCGCAGTCCATGGTATGTGCAAAGCTCTCCTCCACCACATTTCAAATGAGTTGATTTTTCTTTTATCTGCTTTTTTCACTGTCCAACTTTCACATCCATACATAGAGATCGGGAATACCATGGTCTGAATGATCCTGACTTTAGTGTTCAGTGATACATCTTTGCATTTGAGGACCTTTTCTAGTTCTCTCACAGCTGCCCTCCCTAGTCCTAGCCTTCTTCTGATTTCTTGACTATTGTCTCCATTTGGAGAACACTCTTAAGAACCTACAATCCCTCCCAGACTCCTACATTATTTGATTTATTGCTCCTTTCCCTAACCATATCTCACAAAATAATGGCCCAGTGAATTGCTACAAAAGGCAAAACTTACAGAAATCCAAGGCAGCTGGGGAGCCAAAGGAAAGTGAGGGTCCTACTTTGGCCCTCCTGCTTTTCTGGTCTGATCCTGGGCAGAAACAATGGAACAAGCACTGGGAATAGTGGAGGAGGAGTTAGCCTCTTTTCATTCCTTATATACGTGTAATTTTCAAATGAGTCTTAAGCAGCCATCAAGGCATTGTTCCTCAGATGCTCATAGTGTAGGTTATACTGTTCAGTCCAGACTTCCATTAAGCCAGTGGAATGAAACAGTGATGCCCCCAAAGGCTGGCATAACCTGCTTTACCACTGGCTTGCAAAGAACCTTGTGGACTGAATACGAGGTCTGGTGTCAGTGAAAATGTAACCCAGAAGGTGAAGGGATCTCCCCTCTATGTAAGGCAGGCGTAGCTAATTCCTGGCAGGAAAAGAGGGGGAGAATAATGGTGCTGGAGTGGGCAAAGAGATTTAAACCTCTCCAGCCAGCTCAGCCCCCTGTGGGGATGCCAACTGCCCCCTCTGTAGTTATCAGGACAAACATTTGATGAATCGGGAGGGGATAAGAATCCTCTTCCTCAACTAATCTGCCTGGATCAGGAGAGAAGAGGGCACATTTCAGCCACACCTTCTGATGGCATGCAGCCCCCCCTTCCCAAGGGTTGGCTCAAGAGGTATGCAGCTCGTGGGCCAAAAAAGGCAGTTCACTCCTTATGCAAGGCATTGGGAAGTAGTTTCTAAATCCCAAATCAAAGATTCTGTTGGGTCTCTGCCTACGTAAATGACACAGCTAATTACACTATGAATAACTATGTAAATCTTCACTTGTGCTTTGTGACAGTTTTTCCAGGTAAATATGCCATTGATTTTGATTGCAAAAATAATTCAGTTTTGAGAGGGATAATTGGGCGTGAGATTAAATGGGGGGGGATATTAAGAAAACTTCTTTCCCTCCTTTATCAAGGTCTTACAAGGGGCAGAGGCATAAGTACTTACTTATGAATACTCCTATACAAGTTACTCCAGAATACAGTGCCTAGATGCAAAGGAGAAAATAATAGAATCATAAGAGTTGGGAGGGATCTTTGAGGTCATCTAGTCCAACCCACTCCTCACTGCAAGAATCTTGCATCTTCAACACCCATGACAGATGGCTGACCAGCCTGTGCTTAAATGTCTCCAGCAAAGGAGAAAGCCCACCATCTCACAAAACAGTCTGTTTCACTGTCAAATAGTTATTGCCATTAGGAAGCTTTTATTAATGCTTAGGACATGCTGAAATCTGCTACCTTGCCATTTCTACCCACCAATCCTAGTCCTGTCCTCTGAAGCAACAGAGGGCAAAACCGCCCCACTTCTGCTGGCAGTAGGGTTGCCAAGTTCTTGGCCTGAGCCAGAGCTTGGAAAAGTTACTTTTTTGAACTACAACTCCCATCAGCCCCAGCCAGCATGTCCTGGCTGGGGCTGATGGGAGTTGTAGTTCAAAAAAGTAACTTTTCCAAGCTCTGCCTGAGACTGATCCTGTATCTTTAGGAGAAGAGAAAGTCAGCCAAGTGCAGGTGTTCTTGCAACGCTGTAATGAGAAAAACCACAAGGTGGAATTCTCCCTTTCCCCTGTACAACTTTTAAAAATACAGAAGACCTCTTGGAGGCTGGGCCTAGCAACCAAGAGGTCTTCTGTATCTTTAAAAGTTGTGTAGGGGGAAGAAAGAATTCCACCTTGTGGTTTTTCTCATTACAGTGTTTCAAGAACACCTGCACTTGGCTGACTTTCTCTTCTCCTAAAGATACAGGATCAGTCTCAGGCCAAGAACCTGACAACCCTAGCTGGCAGCTCTTCAGATATTTGAAGACAGCTGCCATGTCTCCCCTGAAGCATCTATTTTTCAGGCTAAAGATATCTAGTTCTTTTGACTACTGGAGAGGTTTCCTCCCATGGTTGTGCAGAAGAGGGAATTTCAGAAGGAGCAGCTCTGTCACATTTACAGGCTGTAACAGGAACCACATCATGCAAAAAATCATTTCCCCTCTTCTGCTTAATGAGCAAAACAACAAGAGCCCTGCGGTACCTGTTTCCCCTAACACAGAACCTCAGGACACACATGGAGTGCCCTTATCTTCTGAAGCCACAGCACTTGATCTCCTTCAGGACACACCTCTGAGATTACAAGGCCTTTTGTGTAAGCAGCAACCTTTGCAAAGTAGCACCTTTCCATAATAAGAACATAAGAAGAGCCTGCTGCATCAGGCCAGTGGCCCATCTAGTCCAGCATCCTGTTCTCACAGTGGCCAACCAGGTATTTTATAATACTTTATAAAAAGGAAGAACTTCAGCCAATTCAGTTTCTTCTGACCCCTTTGTGACAAGCTGCATCTAATATTACTAGAGACACCAGATCCATTTCCCGCTTTGATCTGATCACCCTAGTTCAGCACACAATTGAAGAATTTTGATGAAATTAAAACAATAGGGAAGGGTATAAAGCAATTATATGGTTGCTGATATATCACCTCCCTGATGTTTTGTGAGAGGGTGGTATATAAATACTTCAATAAAATAAATAAATCAATAAATAATGTCTAAATTAATTATTTTATCAATGGGGTCCCCAATATGGTGTCCATGGTACACCTGGGTACCCTCAGACAAATGCCCCTTGATGCTCAACAATATCATTTTCCCTCCCAATTTTTATTTTCAAACTGAGGGAATGGCTTTTGGGGGGTTGTTTGGCTGAAGGGATTGTTACCTGCTTTTTTGTCTTTATTTTATTTGTTTTGAGAAGTATATGAGCTTCACCTATTGGTGGTTCTGAGCATCACCAGCTTTTCTTATGTGAAATGGGTATTTTGTGGTGCACACAACAGTTCCTTAGATATCCTCAGGGCCACAAAAGATTAGGGACTCTGATTCATCTCTAAATTACATTATTAAAGTGGCAGTCTTAAGCATACTTAGCTGGAAGTGAGTTCTGTAGGAATCTGTGGGACAACCCGTTCTAAGTAGACTGATTCAGGATTGCATTGCTCCTTTGTCTTTAATGGTTTTGCAGAAAAGGTGGGCATTTGGCCATTCAAAGCATTAATACAGCAGTTTATTGTGAAAACATGGAGCAGGGCTTCAGTTCTGCATGCAGAGTTCCACTGAAGTGATTGAAGACGCTATAACAGACTGTACCTCAGTGTGTCCATCAGACGGTATGCAGGTCTCTGGGTCAGCTATGTGTCAGTGATGAGAAAGACTGCACCTATTTCAGAGATGACAAAAGGGGCAGTCATCTTAAATGTAGCCCACAAACCACTGGAACTAAGGCAGCAGTATGTAAACCACTTTTGTCCCCCTTAAAACAAGAGATTTTTTGGGCCACAGTGCTAAGCACTCTTAAACTGAAGCACTGGATTCCAAAGGGCTGTTGTATGATGGCAGACGAGATACTATTTTAAACTTTAAAAGTCTTACCTTATGATCCTATGCATATCTTCTCTGAGTCCCCTTGAGTTCAGTGGTACTTACTCCCAGATAACTTTGTAGATAGGGTTGACGCTTTATACTCTCTTACGCAAGAATGAGTCCCACTGAACACAGTGGGACTTACTTCTGAATAGCCTCACAAAGAATGCAACTATACATTTCTGTGATTCTAGATTAATGTTCCAGAGAGGTGGGACACAAATGCTGAGTAAATACACAGGTCAGTTAATAGGTTTAGAACTGAGATACAGGATAAGTATTGTACATTAGGTTAAGGAGTTTATGGCTGCAAATTATACTTTTTTTAAAGCAAGTTTACAATGTGTATTAACATTGTATAGGTTATTTTCAAGGCTTGCTTTGGCTGCGATCCTAACCACATTCACCAAGGAGTAAATCTCATTGACTTACTTCTGGGTAGACATACTTAAGATTCCACAATATGTTCCTTTCAAATGAGAAATAATGCTCATCTTTTGGCTGTATTTAGTGGATCCAAATCATGATGACTGCCTGGGATGGCTTTGATCACAGTGAGGAACTGTTAATTCTGCAGTCAGCTTATTTAATCAAAAGAAAAGCACTGTTCTAGAAATGCAATAAAAGGACAGGGTGGCACTAAAGCAGTATGAATGCCAATTAAGCAAACAGAGGGGAAGAGATCAAATCACATTCGTAGATAAATGTATTAATCAAGAACCACAAGCATAAAGTCAAAGGACCTTCTTCCTACCCATTTTGCTTTTGACTTGTCTCTAACGTTCCCTTGCAAGATTAAAGAAAGATACCATGTTTCTTGCTACAATGCAGGATTCCAATGTCTTTATTGAGGGGGAGACTCTTCAGGTGTGAGAAGGCTTGATTCCTGGATCCTGGCTTGAATCCTGGACTTATGCAAGTGGGGAGAAGAGGGTGGAACCTTTGGGGATGGACCATTACTCAGTGACAGAGCACATGCCTTCCATACAGAAGGCTCCAGGCTCAGTCCTTGACACCTCCAATTAAAAGGACTAGGTCAGAACACAGGATGCTGCCCTATACCAAATGAGACCATTGGTCCATCTAGCTCAGTATTGTCTACACTGAGTGGCAGCAGCCCTCCAGGGTTTCAGGCAGGAGTCTCTCTCAGCCCTGCCTGGCGATGCCAGGGATTGAACCTGGGACCTTCTGCATGTGATGGAGATTCTCTGTCACTGGGCAATACTCATTCCCCATAGCTAAAGCTGATGGCTATGGCCCCTGTCTGAGGCTCTGGAGATCCACTGCCAGTCAGAGTAGACAGTACTGGCCTAGATGAGCAAATAGGCTGACCTGGTCCAAGGCTGCTTCCTATGTTCCTTTGACAACATCCTAAAGCCTTTTCTGTCATAACCCAAATGCTTAAGATTTGGTCCTGTTCTTCTCCCAGAACTCTTGAGCAATTCCTGTCTCATTCCATGCTGACACATCAAGCATAACAGTGGAGCTCCCTAGCCTGCGTGCTCAAGGTCTTTTGATAATTGCCATGCCAACCTTTCCTCTCCCTTCTCAGTCCAGAGACATGGTAAGAACGTTATCTTTCTTCACAGAAGACAGATCAGTCATAACAAAAATAGGGGCTTGCTCTTCTGAATTACAATTACTGAGATACTAAGAGCAATCCAAATGTAGCCAAAACAGCACTGCCCACACACTCTCCCTTAGTTCTCATGTACCAGGAAGTACTTGCATGTAAATCATTATAAACAAGATCACCTGCGTAAACATGACTTGATTTCTCTACATAGCGGGCAGGCGAATGTGTCAACTAGCTTCACGGCAAAGCACTGCAGCTGAATTTTCATGCTGCGATATAAAAGTTCTATCTGTTGTGATTAATCCATAATGCAGTCTTTGCCAACCAGGTGCCCTCCAGATGCTTTGGACTGCAATTCCCATCAGCCCCAGCCAGATGGTTATAGTCCAAAACTTCTGGAAGGCACCAGGTTGGCAAAGGCTACATAATGATTCTTTCACACACACAGGTCCCCAGTACTGCCAATGGCATTACTCTGTAGCCATCTACAAAAATAAAGCAGAATTCCTCTAAAAGGGCAATATAATATAGATCCAAGAGATGTAAATAAACCAGTGTATTCACTGAATGCCCCTTTACAAAACCAAACATTCAATCAGAGGCTTTTGCTATGGGCTGTTTTGCACATGATGCAAGTCTTACACAACTATTACTTGGGTTGAGACAATTGTACCCTATATAACGCTATCAAGTGTGACAAATGTCACTTGCATAATCTAGCCAAAGTTAAGTACTTTAAAGGCCGATTGATTCCCCTGGGAAAGCTAAACGTATACTTAATTCTTTATAAGGTTCTGCATTCTGTATAACATTCCTAGGCACTGTATGCAACTATAAACAAAGCAGACCCTACCTGCAGGCTCAGAATCTAAAGGATTAGTGAACAACCTTTTTCTCTATTCAGGGCTGTATTCTCTGAGAGGTAATATATCGGGAACGGCATGCCAACTGTGGGTGGGGACAAAAACAGTGGTGGATGTGGCCACTCTCTTTCTCTCCAATCTTAGATTGCTACTGTTAGAGGTCTGAACTGATCGCTTGAAGAGGGCATTCAAAATTAGGCCAAGGGCCACATAAAATAAAATTGCCCTTAAGATCCCTTAGATCTTAATCACTCACTCCCTATTGACTGGATCCTACCCAGCTTGTTTATTTCACCACATACACATGCTGTGGGAAACTCAACGTGACTTCTTGTCTTGAGTACAAGGGCTGAAGTTCTGTAGTAGAGCACAATTTCTGACAGAAATTCAGCTCCTGGTATCTGAAGCTAGAGCTGGAATTGTCCCCTGGCTGAAACCCTGGAGAGCTACCAGTCAGTGTAGGCAATACTGAGCTACATGAATCAACAGTCTGCCTTGGTAGAAGGCAGCTTCCTATATCCCTTCCTCAATAGGAAATGTATGGCCCTAACTTCATCATTGCCTATACCAACTTTATGCCCTGCAAATGTTTTTTACTACATCTCCCATTGGGTATCATCACGCAGCACAGTGAACAGGCAGGGTATACCCAAGTTCCTACACAGTGTGTACCTGCATCTTTCTGGTTAGCCTGGTTGTGTCTATGAGAATATGAAGATGTATTTTGCAAGCAGTAAATCTGGCACTCCAGTGAATATCAGAAAGACAGCAGAAGGTGGTGGGAATGAAGGCAGTTGGGGAGATAGGGAAAGCGAATGGTGAAGCATTTTGTGAGGTCAAACTCATTTTAAAAATGCCCACGCTGAAAGTCAACGGTTCACCCCAGTAAATGTTAAGGTTGTCCTGCAGGTGGCATTGCAGACTGAGTTTTGCACAAGTCATGGCTCCAAACAAAGCTACATTTGTCCTTTTCAGATCATAAAATATATATATATATTAAAAAACACCAAGTGTTCTTTCCTTTTAAAAGGAGGGAGTGGGGAAATAAGATAAGTGATCCAGCATTTTTTAAAAAAGATAAATTAAAATGCAAGATGCCTTCTACCATGCATAGAATGACATTTAAAATTGAGAGTGGGCTTTGTGCCACAAATTAATTGTATTACTAACAGAGTTGTGAGAATGCAATTAAACCAGAGTGTCTTACTTCAGAGCAAACATGGTTAGATTGGTTTGTGTGTCCCACTCTCTTGCTTTCAGTGAGACTGGCCAAAACTATTTTTTGATGAACTGTCTTGTAAAAGGGATTTTAAAAATGGAGTGTCTGACATATACAAAGTTAGTTAATAGTATTGTTGTTGGGTGTTTTGTTGGGGTTTTTGTTTTTTTTTGCAGATGAGCAGAATAATGAGAAAGAAACTGAAATAGAATCCAGACTAATTTATTATGGCTAAGCAAAAAGAATAAAGACTGATATGATGGCATGAAATATTGGTAGCTCAATATTGTCTGCTCTGATTTGCAATAGCCCTCTATGGTCTCCAGCAGAGGTCCTCCTCAGCCCTGCCTCTAAAGATGTTTTGCACTAAAGAAATGAGTGGCCTTGAAAGTGCAATGCTTCTGATCTGCTATCACCCTTCCCCATAGAATGTTAAGAGCTGAAAGGGGCATTGACAGTTGTCTAATCCAGCACCCTCCTCAATACAGTGGGCACCTGCAGCGTTCTTGATAGATGAATGAATGAATGAATTATTTATTAAGGTCACAGACCAGAAGAAATTCCTGATAGATAAAGAAGATGGTGGTGGTGGTGGTTTAAATTTCTATCCCATCTTTCCTCCCAAAACAGCCCAGGGTGGTAAACAACAAAGTAGTAAAACACAATTAAAAATAAACAAAAAACATATTTTCAGTATTTAAAAACATTAAGAGAATCATTTAAAAAATTAGAAACGGTCACATACTCTTTCAGTCATTAAATACCGGACTGAACAGGAATGTTCTATTTCTCCTGAATGTTAAAAATGAAGGTATTTCACAAATGGGGAACTGCTACTGGGAAGGCCCTGTCATGGGTCAGTCCCAACTGGGCAGCATCGACCACAGCACCACCAACACCCTTCTTAAAAAGGTTTAAAAATGTTTTTAAAGTTGTTTTGTTTTAATGTATTTTACAGTCTGTTTTTATGATGTTTTAAAGTGTTTTTAGTGTTTTCGTTTACCGCCCTGGGCTCCTGCTGGGAGGAAGGGCGGGATATAAATCAAATAATAAATAAACAAACTGTGTTCATATAGGCTTACATTATGATGCCATTATGATGCCTTATAAAAGGATTGCTGGCTTATAACATTTATATATGTCACCTGCAGCAGCAGTATAATTAATTTGGTAAGTTTTTTACTTAGTATATTTTTAGTACTGTGTATTCATAAATGTGGTTATACATTTTCAATTAAAGTTTTTAATTTGTATTTGCAACTTTGTATTTTTAAGAATTGCACAAATTGTACCTACACATAAAGAGAAGCCATTGATGAAGACTTTCATTAAGTCGAAACACGTCTGGCATCTTTCTCATACTGACTTTTGTTGTGCATTTCATTTATACGTGACTTATTTTGTACATCAGTTGACCATGTGTTGTATATTTTCTGTATGTTATTGCCATAACTTGGTAATTGTACATCTTTACAATTTCTTTTGATATTGATTGGTATGTGCATATTTTGTTTTTAAAGTAACCATCCCTAGCATACTCCTTTATTAAAAGTGCTTATGCATTTTATTTTGGGCAAATTGGAGTATTCTGTCTCATACCAGGTATATGCTTATACGTCACCACTTATTTTCACATTGTATTAAGTTTATTTAGACCTTGATTTTTGTTTTTTTTCTCTTTTCCCCATCCATACCTAACTGCAAAATCCACATTTTTCATATTCGGTTGGTGGCCTTGAGATCCATACATGTCCTGTTTGTGGTCAGATTATTGTGAAAACCCGATTATCAAGCATCCATATGTGTGGGCTTTTTTATTTTTGTCTAAATTGCTTTAGCATTGGCCACTATTGTAAGTCCACTCCTTTTCAGTGATTAACGGTAGTTTGCTTTTCACACACTTTTTTGGACAAGCACAGAAACATTTTTTTTACGCCCATGCATGCACAGGTTTTTTGATGTGTTATTGGGTGGGAAGGAGACAAGGAGCTTGACATATGATGGAGGAAAACCCATCGACTGCCTATTGTAGGAAAGTCCGCAGCATTGTATCTGAGCACGCAGACGTTAACGCGATTCATTATCGGTATAGGAAAGCATATCGGGTTTTCGTGGTATTTCTAATGCAGATTTGTGAATGCGAAAATCTGTACTAGCTTGCAATGTCATGTGGACAATGGTGAATGAATTAGGACACAAAGCTATAACATTGCAGATTATACAGTCATATGGATGGGCCCGATGTCTGAAAAGGGCCACTGTGCACATTAAAGACCAATCCATGCATGTGTACTCAGATGCTAAACTTGGAAAGGTTCATGGAAGATATTCCTGACTAAATGTACTTAAAATAGCAGATTTAGAAACACAGGAAGCTGCATTATACTAAGCCAAACTATTTGTCTATCTAATTCAGTACCTATGGCAGGGATGGGCAACCCTCCAAACATAGTTAGACTTACAGCAAACATATTCAGTGGCCAGGGATCATAGTCTAACAACATCTGGAGGTCCACAGGTTGCCCATTGCTGATGTATACTGTCAGGCAGGGCCTATGCCCTGTGGTTTCAGACAAGAGTATTTCCTAGCCTTACCTGAAGTTGTCAAGGGTTGAACATGGGACCGTTTGTATACATATCATATGCTCTACCTCTGAGCTACAGAAAGAACTGATTACCAGTGATGAAGTGAAATGTCTGCACACACTGAAAAACCAGGATCCAGAAATGCATATGGTGAAGTAATCTTCAGTGTGCCCCCAAATCCTTTGAAAGCCTGATCCTATGTCTATATACTCAGATTAGTTCAGTGGGATTTATTCCCAGGTCAATGTGCAAAGCATTGCGGCTTCTACCATGTGAACTCAATGAAAATATGCTTGCAACTAGAGAAAGGGAGCTTACAGGTTGTTTAATTTGATAAGGAATTTGAGCTATTGGATAACAATTTAACTGTTTTACCATTTTCAACTGTCTTCACCATTGTCTGTGTTTTTGTAGATTGTGGATAACCAAACAAACACAATGCAGCTGATTGTCCTTTATATGAATGTAAGATAGACCTTTTACCTTTTAAACAGGATCATCGTTGATGCCCCAAACGTATATCAGACAGATAAGCACTTAAGGGAGTTTGATTGTGTTAGATGAACTATTTAGCTTTTCCTCCTAAAGTAGGACTGCAAGGAATACTTTACAACAACCAATTTAAGGAGTAGTCCCAAAGTGAATGATGGTAACTGAATTATCCCCATAAAAATATGTTGACTGAGATTACTTTTAAAACAATTTTTAAAATTCAATTTAAAGTACTGTCATTGTTCTTCACTAGGTGATATATTATTGGAGCAGATAGGTATAACTAGCAGATTACTCTGTTATAGGGTGTTCACTTGCCAGCTAAAATTATTCCAGAACTCCAAGTAGCAGAGAACAGAGTACACAAGGCTCAGAGTGTACTGGTTTTCCATCAAAGGTTGCTGTCATCTCTTGATCCCAGGGTGGATTGCCTTACATGAAATCTGAAATAAGAAGGTCCACCTAGTCCAGTAACAGTGGCCAAACAGAAGCAGGACACACAGGTAACAGCCTTCCCCTGTGGTTTGTCCCCATCATCTAGGACCAGTGACAAAATGTTGCAGCATGGCGTCTTCCCTGTTCAAGATTCCAGTGACTCCATTTAATTTCACTTCTCCTTTGGTTTTCCAGGCTTTCCCCCCAACAGTCAGTCAACATTATATGGCTAATGATTATGCTCAGTGTTCATTAGACTGTTTGGGAAGAGGGGGTCCCCTGCTCTTGCTGGGGATGGGGCCCTTTCAGCTACATAAACATTGATGCCCATAGTCTAAACATTGGAAATAGAGGAAACAATATTGCCTCTGAAAATATGGAGGCCCCATTTTAGCTATCATGGCTAAAAGCTAATGACAAATAGCCTTGTGTTTCCAAACCACAGGTCTAGGGGAGGATTAGAGCTACATCTCCTCTCCACAGGAAGGCTCCCAGATCCTTTTGCCATCACTATTAAATAATTTAGAATAAATCATGCATCAAAATTATTCCACATACAAATGTATATATCCAAGAAACTACATATTGATACCAGATGTTTGACCAACTGAGTGCCAGTGGGGTGTAACAGTTAGAGTGTTGGACTACGATGTGGGAGACCAGGTTTCGAATCCCCACTTAACCACGAAGCTCACTGGGTGACCTTAGGCCAGGTCAGTTTCACCTATCCTAAGAATGATTGAACGGGAGTAAATCCCACTGAACTCAATAAGCATACAAATGATCAAACCTGCCCTCCCCTTCTCCTCCTCCTTGCCCCTTCCCTCCCCCTTCCTTTGCCCCTCCCACTCCCTTCCAGTCCCCTCCTACCTCCTTCCTTCTCCTCTCCCTTCCCCTTTTCTCCTCCTCCCCCAACGTCTATTTTCCCTATCCTAAGCATGATTGCATGGAAGTAAATCCCACTGAACTCAATAATCATGCAAATGATAGATCCATTCTCAGCAAATTTGCACAGGATCCCATTTCTTACCTCCTGGATTAAAAAGGAAAGAAATTCACTAATAGGCAAAAAAACTTTGCAGTTTAAGAATGTACCTATAGCCAACATCTGCAATCAGCCCAAATAACAGAAACAAGACGTGCTGTGATGATCTTGTTTTAGCAGGGGGGAAGCAACAATATTAAGCTGGTTGACAGAGTTCAGATAGTCACTTTAAATGTTTGATTTACTTTGCAATTTTAGTGAAGTTTCCTATAGTAAATCATTTTCTTTTGCTTCTATTTCTGTGAATATATGAAGTACAGCAACACTCTGCATAATTTACATTAAAATCCTCCAAAAACAATTGTGGAATAATGGCACTGACTGTTCTGCAAAATAGTCTCCAATGGACATGAGGAGTGTCTCAGTCTGGACAAGATAAAACAGTGGGAGTGAAATATATTCTAGCAAAATTCTAGGTGTGCTCTATGTTTTTAATTGACTGTGCCCACCTTGCCTTAAATAAAGTGGTTTAAACATAGCAGGCTGAAAACATGCATCTTGGGCAGGCCAAGTTTGTTTTTTCCAACAGCTAGATTAATTGCTTAAGTAGCAATATATTGTAATTAGTCTGATTTTACATCAAACTGCAGTTTCAGATTCAACTGTTAATGTAAAATACAAATAGAACATAACCTCCAGTTTGCAACACAAAAGGTTTTCTTGACCATCATATGACATTGACCAATAAAAAGACTTTGAAATGAATAAAAATAAATTTGACACAGATTTCTAGGATGAATAATGAGAAATAATTTTCTAGGTTAGATTCTCTGTAGAAGCAATAGTAACACAGGAAAGAAGCAAAGTAAGAACACCAGCAAACACACAAAAAAGGTAATTCTCCATCTTTGGAGATGCAGTCCTCATTGCAGTGTTGCCACCACTAACCGTATGCTCAGAGGTGCATGTTACCAAATTCTTCCTACCTACACAGGAAGTGGATTGGACTGTGAAAGACCAACCCAAATTGTGTTTGCATTTTGACAAATTTATAGGGCTGTCCAATATCTCAGAGAGGAGGTTGGGTCTCCTGCTTCCTTGGTGCACTCACTATAACTGCCCAATTTCCCTTCTTTTTGAAGTTTGATAGAAATATCTGTTGACTGTAAATATGTTCTTAAACCGCAAGATTTTTTGCGTATTAGTGAATAAATAAAACAGATGCTAGTGATATTTGGCCACTGATAGATCAAAGCAATGGTCAAGCGCTGTATGTCCAACTGCAGCCCTACAGATATTATTGGACTTCAACTCCCATCAGTCCCAGTCAATGTGACAAATGGTCAGGGATGATGGGACTTGTAGTACAACAACATTTGAAAGGCCACAAGTTCCCCATCCCTGCCTCACATCATCTCATTGCCAGTGTTTAAAACTCATAGGGTTCACTGCCCCTTTCACTGTGCTTTTAAACAGTGGTTGTATATTATGCAGCAACTTATATCATTATTTCCATAATGTGAAAATGTTTCCGTATCCAAATGCTTTTGAAGGCACAAGAGCAGGCTGGGGTTGGGGGAAAGGAGTGTCTGGTCCCTGCAAGCTACAAACTAGTTAAGCAAGAGTTGTTTTCCTGAAGTTGAAAGAGACACTTCAGAAGAACGTGTCCTAGAATAGTTTAGACTAGAGATTGGAATAACAATACTGCCTTTCTGATTTGGGGCATTTTTAAAAAAGTTATTTCTGCTGGGTTAGCTAATAGAGTTTGGAGGCAGACCTTTTTTTATCGCATCACTATCAACAGAAAATTGCAACACAGTAACAATTACTTCTTTAATTGTGACTCTCAAATTGTACGTCTAAAGATAATATTATCAAAGTGTTGACGCATCAGTTATCTAATCAAAGTAGTTCTGGTTTCTAAACTGTTTCTCTGGCTTACAGCTCAAGCTAAAATCGTGAAGAGGCAGAAACATGACATTCTCCACACTATATCCCATTTTCTCACTATTCATTTGAATGAATGCCTTGGACTGAATTCCATTACATTCATTTCTGACTTATAATAGAAGCTGAAAAATGGAACTTCCTCTGGTATGGCTATAAAAGCCATCATTATATGCAAAAGTTAGGGAAGAACCCTTTTTCATCTGTTAATCAAAGTCTTTAAAATGTACATATAAAGCCACAGAATTCAGGCTCAGTCATCAAACATTACACCAGCAAATTCTTTATTTCAGTAAATATCTATTTAAAAAAAAAAAGCCCATAGGCAGGGGCTTTTAATTTCTTTTTATTTTAATTATACAGTCCCTCCAGATTTATTTTATTTTGTTTATCATAATGTTTATACCACTTAAATTGTAAATAAAACCTCTCAGAAGTTATTGAAAATGAAACCTCTATTTTAGGAGCTTTAATTATTATAATGTGTTTATAGCTTGGGAGGGGCAGGGGAAATACCTGCAAGTAAATCCTATGGATTTCAATGGAACTTACTTCTTTAAAGGGCCAGAGCGGCTTGTGGTCACTATTTTTCTGTCATACTGTAATATTTGGAAGCACCATCTGAACTGAGGACATCAAATTGAATTGAGGAAATCACTGCTGCCAGCTATAGATATTTATTTATTATTTAGGGCATTTTGACCCTGCAAAAAAAAAGGCTCTTAGGGTGGCTTACAAGAATCTTTATTAAGACAGTCCCTGCCCTCATGCTTACAAAGAGTGGTTTACAAAAATCATTACTAAGACAGTCCCTGCCTCATGCTTGCCATCTAAAAAGACATGATGCACAAAGACAAGAATAGGACAAGGGGGAGGGAAAGGCAAACTCCAACACCAGTTCTTAACATTACAGTTCTTAAAGTTCTTGATCAAGACTTTCCCTAGTCCCCAGAAGTTCCTTTCCCTTCCCTTCCCAGATCAGATCCAGGAGCAGAGCTGGTGACAACGTCCAGGCCAGGAGGACAGGGCAGCCCTTATCACACAGTTTTCCCCTCAGACAGCTGACTTGATGACAGCTGGAATCCTCACAGCAGAGGGCTTGATGACATTACTCTTGAGAGGAGACCGTGACTGTTCTGGCTGGCTGTCCCCCCCCCAAGCACTCTTTGATTCTGATTTGACCGTGATGGTAGCTGTCACTCTTTTCTTTGGTGTCCCAAGCCTTTGCCAAATTACTTTGCTTTGTCATTCACATAAACCCGCATGAAATGCCAGCATCTGAACACTTATCTTAAACACACCAGTATAAAAAGGCTTTCATTGGCTCAGTCCGCTCCCACATTATACATTTACAGCAGTATCACACCACTTCAGTCAATGCTTCCCCAAAAAAATCCTGGGAACTGTAGTTTGGTAAGGATGCTCAGCGTTGTAAGGAGACACTTATTCTCTTCACAGAGCTACAGTTCTCAGAGTTCCCTGGGAAATGGGATTGATTGTTAAACCACTCTGCGAATTGTAGCTCTGTGAGGGGAATAACGATTTCCTAACTCTCAGCACCTGCAACAAACTACAGTTCCCAGGATTCTTTGAGGGAAGCCATGATCGCTTAAAGTGGCATGGTACTGCTTTAAATGTATAGAGATAATGGAATGAATTTTTATTGATCAGAGCCATAGGCTACCACAACTAAACACTTGTAAAAAGAAAAAAAGAAAATACATATTAAAATGCAAGTCATATTTCAACAAAACACAGTTCAACAACATACAGTAAAGGAAGAACAACAATACATTTCAAATAAAATTATTTAAATCTATAGTGTGGATGGGGAAAGTGACTGTTAAGAGATTAACCTAAGGGATAGCTATATTAAAGGAAAAATACATACTTGAACATAGTTCACCTCACTCAGCTCTGCAAAGGGAAGGCATGCTTTTTCCATTACTTCTACAAGGATTTCACAAATCTTTTTGAAACTTACTTCAGTGTGGTATAGTGGTTAGAGTGTTGGACTATGACCTGGGAGACCAGGGTTCAAATCCCCACACAGCCATTAAGCTCACTGGGTGACCTTGGGCCAGTCACTGCCTCTCAGCCTCAGAGGAAGGCAATGGTAAACCCCCTCTGAATACCACTTACCATGAAAACCCTATTCATAGTGTCGCCCATAAGTCAGAACTGATTGAAGGCTGTCCATTTCATTTTCCATTCAGTGCTGAACCCTCTCTGAAATTGCAAATACTGTGTACATTTGCCAATAATGTGACAAGCAGATAGCACATCTGAATTCACCCCCTAAGACAATCAATTATGCCAGCCATCCTTATGTGAATCTAATTATTTATAATCAGCACCTGCAGGACTGATCAATTGCTGTGTGTATTAACAGAGCTTGGAAGTAACTAGTCACAAGTAACTAATTACAAGTAATTTATTACTTTTTTGAGTAACGAGTGGGTAACTTCATTACATTTTGCTGGTAATAGTACCAGTAGTAACTTCATTACTTTTGAGGAGTAACTGTAATGTTTCCAGCATTACTTTTGTGCATTACTTGGGGGGGGGGAGCAGGGGAAATCTTCTGCTCCTCTGATTTGTGAATAAAAATCATGTGCTTCAAATTGGGCTTCTGTGCAGCATTGTTCTTCCTTTATGCTCTATGGGTACTTAGGAGGCAACGAGGGAGGAGGTGGAGAGTGAGACGGCGTGGAGAAAACAATTGTTTAACAATTGACAGGAGTGGAAGGAGAAAAGAGCTGGAGGCAATATATATATACAAAACATGTGTGTTGGGGTATCATCATTGCTGGGGGTGGGGTGAGGGGATGTGAGATTCTGTTATGCCATTCTATTAATCTTACAGATAAAAAAAAATTCTACTACCCTCTGTGTGGTGTGTGCTGATTTTTAGTGTTGTTTTAGGCTACTTAGATGTGCAGCAGCCAAGGCCAGCACCTTGTAGGCAATTTTTTTTAAAAAAAGTAACTAAAATGTAATTGTAGCAATTACTTTTGAGTAAAAGTAAAGTAATTAGTTACTTTCAGAGCAATTGTAATTATAACGGTAATTACTACTTTTGGGGGGGCCATGTAACTGTAACTGTAATTTATTACTTTTTTAAAGTAATCTTGCAAGCTCTGTGTATTAACATGTACAGAACCAAGCAGGACTTCAGTTCAAAAGAAAAGCCAATGAAAATTGCAGCACAGGTGTTATGGCCCCTTTGTATAGATATACAAAGTGAAGACAAGAAAAAACACTATGCCTATGCCTTCAATAGGCCAGAAGTGGTACAGTTGCCAGATGACCAGGAATCTTAATCATATGCTTTAACAACAGGTTGTGTGCAGAAATGAGCAGATATTTATGTTTATTTTCTTCCTGTGCAAATTTTTCACCTGTTGATTAATTCTGCCTGACTACAACTTCAGCGGGTGAAAACTCAACCTTATCAAAAGCTGAAATACAAAATTGGGCTAAGTGACATACTAGTTTGAGTTATTAAAATGATTAATATAATTTTAATGTAAATTTAATAACTAACACCATTAAACATAATTTAAAACAACCAATTTATGATATCAACATATCATCAATACATATACAACATATATGGAGATAGAAAGCTTTCATAACAAGCATGACCTCTCACTATCTAATATATCTAAAAAAATTACTAATAGGCAAAAACTTGCGGTTTAAGAATGCTCCTATAGCCCACAGATATTTCTATCAATCTTTAAAAAGCCGGGAAATTGGGCAGCTATAGTGAATGCACCAGGGGAGCAGGAGACCTGACCTCCTCCCTGAGATATTATACTGCCCTACAAATTTGTCAAAATGCAAAGACAATTTGGGTTACCACCACTTACCATATGCTCAGAGGCACATGTTACCAAATCCTTCCAAGCTACACAGCAAGTGGATTGGACTGTGAAAGACCAAACCAAATTGTCTGTGCATTTTGACAAATTTGTAGGGCAGTACAATATCTCAGGAAGGAAGTCAGGTCTCCTGCTCTCCTGGTGCATTCACTATAGCTGCCCAATTTTCCTGTTTTTTAAAGTTTAATAGAAATATCTGTGGGCTATAGGTACATTCTTAAACCGCAAGGTTTTTTGCCTATTAGTAAATTTCCCTGCTTTTTAATTCGGGAGGTAAGAAATGGGATCCTGTCCAAGTTTGCTGACAATGGACTGATCATTTATATGCTTATTGAGTTCAGTGGGATTTACTCCCCTGCAATCATGCTTAGGATAGGTGAAACTGACCACAGGGGATGGGAGGGGAGGAGAAGGAGGGAGGGGAGGAAAGGCAGAGGGGAGGACTGGGATGGGAGCAGATAGGAGGGGGAGGGGAGGAGAAGGTTTGATCATTTGCATGTTTATTGAGTTCAGTGCGATTTACTCCTGTGCAATCATGCTTAGGATAGGTAAAACTGACCGAGAGGAGGGAGGACTGGAGTGGGCAGGAGAGGAGGAAGAAGGAAGAGGGGATGGGAGGAGAAAGGGAGAGGAGAGGGAAAGCAGGGGAAAAGCAGGTCTGATCATTTGCATGCTTATTGAGTTCAATGGGGTTTACTTCTATGCAATCATGCTTAGGATAGGAAAAACTGACCATAGGAGAGGAGGAGGGAAAAAGGGAAGGAGCATATTGGAGGGGGACAAAGGAAGGGGGAGGGCAGGTTTGATCATTTGCATGCTTATAGAGTTCAATGGCATTTACTGCTGTGCAATCATGATTAAGATAGGTAAAACTGACCATGGGGGGAGGAAGGGGATGGAGATGGGGAGGGAGGGGGAGTGAAGGGGAGTGAAGGGGCAAGAGGGAGGGGATAGGAGGGAGGAGGGTAGGTTTGATCATTTGTATACTTTTTGAGTTCAGTGGGATTTATTTCTGTGCAATCATGTTTGACAATGGAAATGGACTGCCTTCAAGTCAACTGGACTTATGGCGACCCTTTGAATAGGGTTTTCATGGTAAATGGTATTCAGAGGTGGTTTTAAGAATTGCCTTCCTCTGAGGCTGAAAGGCAGTGACTGGCCCAAGGTCATCCAGTCAGCTGCATGACTGTGTGGGGATTCGAACCCTAGTCCCCCAGGTCATAGTCCAACATTGACCAGGGTGGCAGGGAAGGGAAGAGGAGGAAGGTGAGGGGAGAAGATTGGGTGGGTGGGTACTGAGCAGAAGAGAAGACCCTTTACTCTCCAAAAGGAAAACATTGTGGACATTATCATTGCTTTTCAGCGTTTCCCCCACCTTTTTATTCTACAGCAGGCACATGTAGCCTCCCACCCAAACTAAACCAAAGCTGTCCCTGGCCATATCCACACCAGGCCTTTAGTTCACTTTGAACAGTCATGGCTTCCCTCAAAGGATCCTGGGAAGTGTAGTTAGTGAGGGGTGCTGAGAGTTGCTAGGAGACACCCTGTTCTCCTCACAGACCTTCAATCAGAGTGGCTAACTGTTAAACCAGTCTGGCCACTGGAGCTCTGTCAGGGGAATAGGAGTCTCCTCTCAACACCCTTCACAAACCACACTTCCTAGGATTCTCTGAGCGAAGCCATGACTGTCTCAAGTGAAATCAAAGTCTGGTGTGGGTGTGGCCCCCTGATTAGCCAAGCCAAGTGGCTGTGAGTCTGGCTTTTAGAACACTGACAGTTGGTTCTTACTGAGCATGTCTGATGTTATAATTGCGTTCCAGCCAACATTTCTTAAATTAATTAAAAATCAGCCAGGCATTTTTTTTAACTTTTAAACTGCAGAAGATGAAGGTCAGAGTATGGGGCAAGGTCATTATCAGGATTACAGGTACTCTGTGAACATGGCTGATTTTTAATTAATTTCAACAGATTATGAGAACTCTGACAGAAAAAAGTCCAAAAGGGCTCTGGGTTTTTCTCTCTCTATTTAGACTTTGAACTCTCACTTCTTTCTGACTGTTTTGTGTATCGCCATGAAAATTGAGAGGGTTGTTAAGCAAGTGTTTCTGAGTTCAGGACTATAAGTTTTGTAAGGTTATGTTTTGAAATGAGCTTATGGGAAGCATCAGAATGGCATGGGGGTATTTTCAATTTAATATTGCAGAATGTGAAAAATCCACACTGGCTATAGTATACTCTTGTGGCTGTACAATATGCCAACTGCACAAGAGAGTCCTATTGTGAGGACTTTTCACAAGAATCATGTACATTGTCAATACAGTCTCTTAGACCAAGTCTCTCTCTTGTTAAGTTGGCATATAGCTACAGTGGCTAGTTGAAACATCAGCAACCCTGAGAAGAGGCTTGAACATATCTGTTTTACAAGTGACTTGCAGACTGGTTGTAGTATGTTGAGAAGTAAACACCATCAAATTCAACTGGAATTACTCTTAAGAAAAGCAATGTGTACAGGATTGCAGCTTTTATTGCACAAAAGTTGCATAAACTGTGGGCCATCTTGGTTTGTTTGTTTTGGGGTGGGTTGCTTAACCATGGTGAAGAGCCTTACTCATTGCTTTACCAGACCACCTTAGGTGTTGTCAATTTTTTTTGGGGGGGGGGAGGTTAATAAAGGTATTATCCTACTGTCATCAGAATACTGTGGGCTTGTTCTAGACATAGCATGGAATGAACGAGTTGCGTTATAAATCACAGGGTTTGGGGGTTTGTTTGTTTTTGTCTTCTTTGATTCTGCAAAGTAGGAAAACATTTGCCAACTGGTTTTTTGAGAACTACCGGATTCTCAACTACAAACTCCTATGTAGATACTAGCTGTGATTTAATTCCTCATCCAGTAGGTGGCGTCACGGAGCCTGCTTAACATCTGCTCATAGCCACGAAGCTAAAGTAAAAAGATCAGAGGGTTAGGGTAGCCCAGCTCTCAGTAATTCTCTCACCGAGCATAACGAAGCAGCGGGGATCCTCTTTGAAGTATTAAGCTTATCATCTCTTGCCCCGCTCCAAATCACAACTGAGACACAGGCAGGCTCATTATCGCCGGCTTGTCTAAATTCATATAGTGGCGACTTTTTACTTGACAAAACGTGCAAGCGCTTCGGCCGCTGTTTCCTTCTGCCCCGGCAGTTCCAGACACACTTCAGACTGCCAAAAGAGTGGCGCTTTTCCCACCCTTATCAGAGCCATCCCTCCAACAGGTTTTGCATGAGAGCCACATTTATGCGGCGTGCCTTTGATCCGCTTTGTAAAAACGTTGACGGCTATTTACTTTGAAATGCGCCACCTCTTGGGGCGGATGTGTGAAAAAGAGAGGGGGCGTTGCCACGTACAGTGAAAAGCAATCAGCGGGGCTTCCTCTTTCAGACTCAAATGGCCGGCCGTCTCGCTATCGCATCAAATCAATTAACTGGACGCTTAAAATCGACTAGTCCCTAAGGCTGTGAATCTGGGCAACGGAGATGAATGTAGGTTGGCGGAAGGGCTAAGCCCCCAGGTAGAAATGGTAATGGCGGTGTCACAGATTAAAACTCTCTCTCTTTCTCTCTCTGGAAGCAAAGAGGCATTTAGGGGTCTGATCTGTATTTAGCCCTGGAGTTCAGTGCCAGAGAATGGCTGTAAACACACTAGTCGCCAGAGCACTAGGCACACCTGGATGGGGAACGGGTTGATCAGCCAATCAGTTGCCAAATCTATTTGAAGCTGCATTTTTTAAAAAACGCACTCAATGGGTTCCCACCAGGTTTTACAGTAAAAAGAGGCGGGTTTTACTAGTCTGGTGTGCCCCAGTTTTCAGAAGAGAGGTGGTGGAGACCACTGGAAGTGGCAGAGAACAGTGAGTGTGTTTCTGCCCAATGTCTTAGCGAAGATAGCCGTTCCTTGGAGGATATGCAAAGTGCATTCTCCTAACTGTTAGATAATCACAGTTGCCTTCCCACATTTCTATAAATCAGACAGAAGAGCCAGCATACTTGGTAGGTTTGAGTCCCAGCACCTCTAATTTTAATATGATCATCATTTCTGTAAAAGAGTATGTGCCGTTATATTCCACAGGACTTTCTGCCAAGTGCAGCATTGCAGTCTGAGGCTACAAGTCTATACACACACACACTTGACTGGGAGTAAGCCCTATTGATCTTTATTACCTGGGGGACTCCCTTGCCCCATATATGCCCACTCGAGCACTTCAGTCTTCAGAATTGGTACCATTACAGATGCCGCAATACTCATTCCGCATCTGTAAGAAATCAGTCTTTTAGTGTGGCAGCGCCTATGCTTTGGAACTCCCTGCCTATTGACATCAGGCAGGTGCCTTCGCTGAATTCTTTTCTGTGCCTACTTAAAACATTTTTGTCTAGGCAAGCCTATTCGGACACATAGATGCTGATATATTGTAATCACTTGTTACGTTTACAACTAATTTTAATTATCTGCCCAATTCCTTATTTTTGCTGGTTTTGTTGATAATTTTAATATTTCTGGCAAAGAGATCCAATCAATCAAGCGGTATGGAAAATTTGTTAAATCTCAATGGGGTTTATGCCCAAGTAGACAATAAATTGGAGGGCATCTTAAGCAGCTGGCTTTGTAGGAGCAACCAGAGTCCCTGCGCTGGCCTTTTCCAGGGCTCCTGGGTGTGATGGTTTCCAACACTGCTGGCTCACTAAGCTCCAACCGCCAAATGAAATGGCTTTGAGAAAGACAAAAGTGCAGCTCCCCCAGGTAGTTTATTTCTGTAGAGGCATAAAGGAGGGAGGGATTTAACGCCAGGTGGGGTAAACTTCCAAACTTCTTTACATGGTTGGGACAATGTCACAGCTATGCAGAACGCAGAAGCAACAGCTCAAGACATTTGTTTGTTTCTAAGGGGGGGGGGTTCTGAGCACGCAGTGGCCTTGAATCACAGGGATGGGCAAAAAGCAAGGCACAAAATGGCAAGGGTCCCTTGGGCTGGGAAGATCAATGGAATGCATCAGAAAGGGAAGAAGGGCTTTGCCTCCCTGAACGATTCAGGACAAAAGAAAGCCCTTCTTCACACAGCGCAGAGTGAAAGGATGGAATTCTTTCCCACAGGAGGCAGTGCTGGCCATCAGTGTGGATTGCTTTCGAAGAGGATAAGGCTGTCAATGGCTACCAGCCATGATAGCTATGTCTGGCCTCCACTATCAAAGGTGCCATGCCTCTGAATACCAGTTGCTGGGACTTGAAAATGGAGAGAGTGCTCTTGCACTCAGGTCCTGCTTGCAGGCTTCCCATCCGGTTGGCCAGGGCGAGAACAGGATGCTGGACTAGATGGGCCATTGGCCTGATCCAGCAGGACTCTTCTTATGTTCTTATGAATGGCTTTACCCAGAACAGCTGTGGGTGTAGGGCCCAGCAAGGTATACACATTTCCAGATAAGGAAGAAACACAGCAAATGTTCTTAGAATACACAGCTTGCTTTTTAACAATTTGATCTTGAATTTATCCATGAATGGGCAATCAGAACCTCTTTTGACCTCACTTCCCCATCTGCAACTCAGATAAGGAAGAAGCAGAGCTGTAAGCCCAGAGAACCAAGCTGAAAGGGGAAGCAATGGGTTGCTTCAAGAGGGCCAGCAAGATTTTCTGAGCCACTGGGCCCTCTTCCCGACTCCCAAAACAAGAGACAAGTTTGCATTAAAAAATTATGTGCTTTCTGTCATATGCAAATTTTTATCCTCAATGCCAACTGTAAACTGTGAAAAGAACTCAGGGTACATGAGTTGTAAACCAGTTGTGTCAATTGATCTTGGGCTGGCAATACTACTTTTAGTGCAAGGTTAAGCATAGAATTGCAGATGGGGAAGTGAGGTCAACAGAGGTTCAGATGCCCATTCTTGGATAAATTCAAGATCAAATTGTTAAAAAGCAAGCAGTGTATTCGAAGAACATTTGCTGTGTTTATTTATATGAACCTCATAGTAACTACAACAATGTCACTACAGGTCAAATAGGAGTCTTTTTCTTTTATTTTGGAGCAAAAAGGATTTATTTATTATTTATTATTGCATTTATATCCCACTTTTTTCCCAAGGAGCTCCAATTGGCATACATAGTTCTCCCTTCCTAATTTAATCCCCACAACAACCCTGTGAGGTAGATTAGGCTGAGAGGCAGTGACTGGCCCAAGGTCACCCAGTCTGCTTCATGGCTGAATGTGGATTTGAACCCTGGTCTCCCAGGTCCTAGTCCAACACTCTAACCACTACACCACACTGGCACTGCATCACATTTGAGTTTTGGACATAAATATATTCATTTAAGCAGCTACAAATCATCCATTCCCCACCCCATGTTGCTACTACAACATGGAAGTTTAACAGCCCTCCTCACTTTATTTCCCTTTATAAAGGAGAGAGACAGGAAAACACTGGACTGCAGTGCAGGGTCATCATATAATGCTCCCCTCCCCCCCCAAATGTTAGCAGAGCAACACTGACCTTTGCTGATGTGACATAATATATGTTTTAAACGAGAACTGCCCCCTAAGACTTCCAAGTGAGGCTTGATGCTACAGGGAGCATTATTATCTTTCTCATTTTTCTTACATACTCTTCACCCTTCACTTCAGTGGGAGTTAAGATCCATTGAACTCAATAGGGCTCACTTCTGAGCTGGCATGTATAGGATTGCATTGTTACTGGGTTTTTTAATGTGTGCTATACTGAAAACTTCATGTATGAAGCAGGCCTCGTGGCATTATTGAGGGCTAGTAGACAAGTCAGGAAAATCTGAAGTTGCTGTAATGACAGTTTTGCAAAAGCAAAATTTGAAAACCAAGTATCTTCTTTCAAATTCCAAAGATTTGCCAACTTTTTAAATTTGATTTTGTGGGACCACTTAATCTTGCATCCTGATGCTCTTCTAGGAGGAAGAATGAAGACTTGCAAGATTTAGTGTGAAAATGGGAGTAATGTCTGCATATTTGAAGTACCATGTAAATAACTAAATACTTGACAGTGTTAAGATCCTATGAAAATGATTCTCATTTTTTAATGATAATGTTTTTAGTAAGACACCTTTGCCTAAGTTTCTTTAATGGGTTAAAATGGTTGAGGTAAGATGATGATTACTTGACTTAAGGATACTTACAGTTGCAATCCTATCAACTTCCACTTGGAATTACACACCATTTGAGTTCAATGGGATTTCCTTCCGGGTAATTTTCAATACAGATTTGTAGCCCTAGTAAGACAACAAACAGAGATCTGAATCCAACTGCCAAAGATCCTGATGTCTTCACACACACACACAATGGCTTGGGTCTATCCATAAGCAAAATTTTGCTCAGAAATATTCCACTTGGAATTCACTAAGGGTGGGGAATCTCAGGCCTGGAAACTGAATGTGGCCCCCCAGGCCTCTGTCTGGCCTTTGGAAGGCTCCCCAAACAGCACCCCATCTACCCAGGCCACCCCCCTCACTGGCCCTGCTTTACACCCCCAACTGTTTTTGCCTGGCTGGGATGTGTCTTTGAAACCCGATGATGCTTCTTGCTTGTCTGGATAGAGGACACAGGGGGCTATGTGAGTGTGTGTAGATATCAGCCTATTGTACAAAGGTAACATTTACATGCATTGCTCTGCCTGCTTTTGCTTCTGGTCCCACCCACCACTAACTCATGGTCCCCAGAAGGTTGCCCAGAAAGAATCCAGCCCTTATTATTATTATTATTATTATTATTATTATTATTATTATTATTATTATTATTATTATTA
Organism: Rhineura floridana; assembly: GCF_030035675.1. Lineage (NCBI taxonomy): Eukaryota > Metazoa > Chordata > Lepidosauria > Squamata > Rhineuridae > Rhineura > Rhineura floridana. The sequence goes on from NC_084486.1 coordinate 51,056,412, forward strand.
TTATTTTATTCAATTTTTATACCGCCCACAGCCAACGGCTCTCTGGGCGGTGTACAACATAAATATAAAAATACAGTAATATAATAAAATCACATAGTAAATACAAACATACCACAAAAATTCCCCAGAGCTAAAAACGTATTACACAATTTAAATTTAGAATACCAGAATGTGCTAAATATGCTAAAATATGTTAAAATGCCTGGGAAAAGAGGAAGGTTTTAACCTGGCACCGAAAGGATAACAAAGTTGGTGCCAGGCGCACCTCGTCGGGAAGACTATTCCATAGTTCGGGGGCCACCACTGAGAAGGCCCTAGTTCTTGTTGTCATCCTCTGGGCCTCTTTATAAGTCGGTACCCGGAGGAGGGCCTTCGATGTTGCACGTAGTGTATGGGTAGGTTCATATCGGGAGAGGCGTTCCACCAGGTAAGAAAAAAAGGTGCCCCATCCATGGTATATGCTATGAGAAAAAAATGAAATGCATGGCCTTTAAGTCGATTCCGACTTATGGCGACCCTATGAATAGGGTTTTCATGGTAAGCTGTATTCAGAGGTGATTTACTATTGCCTTTCTCTGAGGCTGAGAGGCAGTGACAGGCCCAAGGTCACCCAGTGACTTTCATGGCTGTGGGGATTCGAACCCTGGTCTCCCAAATCATAGTCCAACACTCTGACCACTATGAACACATCCCTTAATGGGAGGTTTCTGGTCTCTGTCATTCTGGAGTATCTGGAGAGTGAGATGGGAAAACTGTCGATCACTGTTTTTTTCAGGCACCTCTGTCAGAGAACCATCAAGCCAAAGTAGCCAAGCATCTAGCCTACAGGAGAAAGATGTCTGGAAAGATGTCTCAGACTACCCCCCCCCCCCAAAAAAAATCTGGCTGTGGCCAAATTCTCAGCTGAAAAGTTCAAAGTATTGGAGAAGTTTGAGAGCACCAGTATCTCAGCAATAGCAAGAAGAAGAAGAAGCTGTCCATGGTGCTGAACCTATCCTGTGCAGGGGTGAGGTAAGCCAAAGGTATGGGCCGGGCCGGGCGTGTGTGTGTGTGTGTCTTTAGACTGCAATTGTAGGCACAATGACATGGTAATATATTTCCCAGAGCTTAGTGGGTCACTTACAAGTAAAAGTACATATAGCAAGGCTGCAAGAGCACTGTGCAGAAAGTCACTTTAGAAAAACTAGACAGGATATGGAAGATTTTCCTTTTTACAAGGCAGAAAGGTGGGATATAAATGTTCTCAATAACAATAAAAAAATTCCCACCTAAAGCCCGTTCTCCTATTAATTGCCACCGTCACCTTCTGCCTCAGGATCTATTGGTCCTGTGAGATAAAACATGCAGATACCATAAAGGTGAAAGTAACGAAAGCAAGAAATTTGTGTCCATTCTAAACAGCTGTTAATGACAGAGGAGACTTATCTAGCTTGGAAATCAACACTGCAAGTACTTCATATTTGATACTACTTTAAATCAGTAGATGCATTTTGGACCCCCTGCTCATTTATTTCAGTCCATCCAACTTAAGATCATTGAGGAGCACATGTGTTATGGAGGCAGCTGCTTAAACATTTCACAAACATTCTTCTATTTTTATGAATCACCCCAGAAAAGACTGTATGTGATGTACACACAGAAACTACTAAGAATCAAAATGTAAACAATCCAACCCCCACCTGCTTGTCCATTGTTGGGTAACCTTAGAGGCAGTAAGGAAACCCTGTAAAAATATAAGTAAGAGCCTGCTAGATCAGGCCAGTAGCCCATCTAGTCCAGCAACCTGTTATCACGGGCCCATCCAGATGCCTATGGGAAGCCAGCAAGCAGGAACTGAGTACAACAACACTCTCCCCACTTGTGGCTCTCAGCAACTGGTATTCAGAGACTTACTACCGCAAAGTATGGAGACAGAGCCTAGCCATCATGTCTAGTAGCCATGGGTAGCCTTATCCTCCATTAACTTGCCTAATCCTCTTTAAAGTCATCCAAGTTGGTGGCCATCACTGCCTCTTGTGAGAGAGAATTCCAATCAGGTTTCTGTGCAACATTTCATTTATCACTTATTTAGCTCCATCACCAGTGCTAAGCAGAAAACACAGTGCTTGTAAGGAACAAGAGTAGAAGTAAACAAAAAACACAGAGTAATCCCTGTATTAACAAAGCTGGAGGTTATTCTATTGCAAGACTCTTTAATTTAAAAGATATTAAGGAGCATGAGTTTTTACTAGATCAAAACTTGGTTCCAGAACCATTGCATGAGATTCAAGTGTCAAAAGCAAGATGCTAAGGTTGGACCACTCTTTTTAGGTGCCTTGGCACCCTATTATTGCTATACATCAATGCCTCCATTCAGTTTAGAGTACTGTACTGCCTCCTGTTCTGCTGGTGCAGTGATGCCTATGCACATAGCTTCACCAAGCACAATTTTGCTGATGTCAGCTTCTGTATATACATCAATAACATCAATTATGTCTAATCCAGCCTTGCTGTTTGCTCCTGTGGTTTCATACTACCAGCCTACAGATCCAGGGATTTGCCTAACTCAGCATTATGGGAGATGAAGATACCAAATACATACTCTCTTCTATCTTCAAGGCATGTTGAATGCTACATAAAAGTTTACTTTCCCACTGAACTATGTATATTTACATTAAATTATTCTATTATGTGCCAACTAAATGTATTTTTAAGTTTTAAAATGCAAACATTTACAGTTTTAACATTTAGGTAAGTTGTACAAATACATTGGTGATTTTTTTTAAAAAAATTGCACACTGCTGCTTTATGGACTGGGCGCATTGGCTCTACTTAACTTAACTTGACTTCAAATCCCAAAGCTGAATATTCTTTCTTTTTCCTGATTAAAGTAATACCTTGATTTTTTATCAACTTGATTGATGGAATGCTGCAACTGATCTCATTATAGGGCAAAACACCCACATTAACTCTTTGCACCTAAATGTCTTTCTCATCTCCTACTGAATGTTCTACTCTGATATATAAACTTGATGTTTTTAAAGAGGGAAATGACCCATTCCACAACAAAATACTTGAAACCAAGAATACTAGTAATGTAAATTCTAACACAACTTGGACCTTAATTATTTATTGTTTATTTATTGAATTTATATCCTGCCTTTCCTCCTAGAAGGAGCCCAGGGTGGCAAACAAAAACCTTAAAAGCACTCTAAAACGTTTTAAAACAAAAGACTTTAAAATACATTAAAACAAAATGTCTTTAAAACATATTTTAAAAAAACAGCTTTAAAAATATCCTAAAAAGCAATTCCAACACATACTGGGATAAGGTCAAGTCAGACGCAAGTCAGAATGGTCAAAGCTGAGACACCAGACTAATATTCATCCAGACTCAGAGGAAGGCAATAGTAAACCACCTCTGAGTACATCTTAACCTGAAAACCCTATGAACAGAGTATCCAAAATGCAACAGGAGATAGTGCTGAAAGATGAGACCCCCAGGTCAGACGGCACTCAAGGAGCTACTGAGGAACAACAAAGGACAAGTACGAGTAGAGCTGTGTCCAATGACACTACTGGGTCAAACCCAAATGGAAGCCCAGAGGCTGAAGCACACAGGTGCAAAAGAAGGGTCCAGAGTTGTACAACACACTCAATAGGAACATGGAATGTGAGAAGCATGAACCAGGGAAAGTTAGAAATTGTCAAGCAAGAAATGGAACACATCAGCATTACAATACTTGGTGTGAGTGAATTAAAATGGACAGGAATGGGACATTTTCAATCAGATAACTACAAAATACTTTAGGCAAGAAATGAGAAATTAAGAAGAAATGGGGTTGCTTTAATATTTATTTATTATTTGATTTACATCCTGCCCTTCCACCCAGCAGAGGAGAAGTGATGTAGCAAAAGCAATTAGGAGCTATAATGCAAGGTCTGAGTGAGTGATATCAATTAGATTAAATGGGAAACCTATTAACATAACCATCATCCAAGTCTACACTCTGACAGCAAACATAGAAGAAGAGGAATTGGAGAGATTTTACGCAGAAGTAAAGGAAGAAATTGATCACACACCAAAACAAGATATGATGATAATCATGGGGGACTGGAATGCAAAAGCAGGGAACAGAGAAGAACTAGAAATTGTGGGAAAATGGGGCTTACGAGATAGAAATGAAGCAGGAGAAAGACTTATTGAATTGTGTGAAGCCAATAATTCGTTTCTTGCAAACATATTTTTTGAGCAACCAAAAAGATGACTGTACATGTGGACATCACCAAATGGTCAATATAGGAATCAAACTGATTATATAATTGGTAGCAAAAGATGGAGGAGTTCCATACTTTATGCAAAAACAAGACCAGGAGTAGACTGCAGTATAGATCAAAAACAGGTAATATCGAAAATCAGAGTAAAGCTAAAGAACAACAACAGAGCAAGCATAATGCCAAAATACAATTTAAATAACATCCTAGAAGAATATAAAGATCAAATAAGGAACAGATTTGAGGCCTTAAACTTATTGGATAGAGAACCAGAAGAACTATGGATTGAAGTCAGAGACATTATCAGAGAAGCATGCAAAAAGACAATACCTCTAGTTAAAGAGAGAGAAAGACCTCAATGGATGACTGAAGAAACTCTTAAAATGGTTAAAGAAAGAAAGAAGGCAAAAGCAAAAAGAGACAGAAACACAGTCAGAACCCTAAATGCAATAATACAGTGACTAGTACGTAGGGACAAAGAGAACTATTACAATAGTTACTGTATAGAAATAGAAGAGGACAACAAAAAAGGTAGAACAAGAGCCCTATTCCAAAAGATTAGAGAAATTAAAAGGATATTTAAACCAAGAGTAGGGATGTTGAATAATCAACAGGGGAACACACTGACTGACCGAGTTAAAATAGAAGGAAGATGGAAGCAATACACTGAAGAACTCTATAAAAGAGATGCAAGGATGACAGATTCATTCACGGAGGAACTGTATGATGAAGAACCAGAAATTTTAGAATGTGAGGTGAAAGCTGCTCTTAAATACTTGGAAGAAACAAATCACCAGGAATAGATGGCATACAAATAGAGTTGTTACTGACACTGAATCTGTCCAAATTTTGACAAATTTGTCAACAATTATGGAAAATCAAACAATGGCCCACAGACTGGAAGCTTTCAATATACATCCCAATTCCAAAGAAAGGGGATTCCAGGGAATGCAGTAATTATCGAACTATTGCCTTAATATCCCATTCAAGTAAAGTAATGCTCAAAATTCTACAACAAAGGCTCTTACCATATATATACAGCAAGAAATGCCAGATTTCCAATCTGGATTTAGAAAGGGAAAAGGTAACAGAGATCATAGTGAAAGCATACATTGCATAAGGGAACAGACCAATGAAATTCAGAAGAAAATCACCCTGTGCTTTATAGATTACAGCAAAGCCTTTGACTGTGTAGATCAGCCTTTCCCAACTAGTAGGCCACCAGATGTTGTTGGACCACACTTCCCATCTTTCCTGACCATTGGCAATGCTGGCTGAGACTGATGGGAGTTGTGGTCCAACAACATCTGGTGGCCCACTAGTTGGGAAAGGCTGGTGTAGATCATGAAAAACTATGGAATGCTTTAACAGAAATGGGGGTGCCACAGCATCTCATTGTCCTTATGCGCAACCTATACTCTGGGGACAAGAGGCTACTGTAAGGACAGAATATGGAGAAACTGATCGGTTCCCAGTCGCAAAGGGTGTGATACAGGGGTGTATTTTATCACCTTATTTGTTTAATCTCTGTGCCGAACACATCATATGGAAAGTGGGATTGGACCAAGATGAAGGAGGTGTGAAAATTGGAGGGAGAAATATCAATAATTTAAGATATGCAGATGATACCATACTACTAGCAGAAACCAGTAACGATTTGAAATGAATGCTGATGAAAGTTAAAGAGGAAAGCACAAAAGCAGGACTACAGCTGAACATCAAGAAGACTAAACTAATGACAACAGAAGAGTTATGTAATTCTAAAGTTGACAATCAGGACATTGAATTTGTCAAGGGTCATCAATACCTTGGCACAGTCATTAACCAAAATGGAGACAATAGTCGAGAAATTAGAAGGTGACTAGGACTAGAAAGGGCAGCTGTGTGAGAACTAGAAAAGGTCCTCAAATGCAAAGATGTATCACGGAACATGAAAGTCAAGGTCACTCAGACTATGGTATTCCCAATTTCTTTTTTTTTTTTTTCAATAATTTTTATTCAAATTTTCATAAAACATACAAGACGAAATCATAAAACATTCAAAGACAAAAAACAAAATCAAAAATAGTTAAACAAAAAAAAAATAATAATAAAAATAAAAATAAAAATAAAAAATAAAGAGTAAAATATTGACTTCCCATTTGTCAAAGATCAGATCAGTTATAAGTCTATAATATATAACAATCCTGTCTCTTAAGTCATATTATAAAATCACTTTCCTCCAATAGTTATCTTACTTAATCATCAAATCTCATAAACATTACTTTATTCTTTCCACAAAAAGTCAAAGAGAGGTTTCAATTCTTTAAGAAATATATCTATCAATTTTTTTTTTTCCAGATAAGCATATCGATTAATCCATCTCATTACTAATTATGATAATCTTATTGTCATAACCATAGTCAAAATAAACATTTCAATTAATCCATCACATCAGAATCTGTTAGGTTCAGTAATTTCAGTAGCCATTGTTCTATTATCCCTATTAGTTCCATTTTCCATCTTCCATCTTCAGTAGTCTTGTTAAGTCCAGTAATTTCAGTATCCAATCTTCCATTATCAGTATTCCATAATAATCTTGCTGTCAAAGCCATAGTCATATAGTAAGAGTCTGATGGGAATTACCTCTATCCCAAATATTTTCTTGCCATCCATTCTGAATAGGTTGCTGAAATACTGCTGTAAAATCATATCTCTGTTCTTTTTTTCAAAATACACTGGGTCATCTCTTGAAAGTTTTTCCATTGTCACATGGCTGCAGTTAATTCCATAGATTTTCTCTATATTGGGCTCCATCACATCATTCCAGTCCAGAAGATTATCCATGCCATTGATAACTTTATCTCTAGAATCTTCATTAATTTCTTCAGAGATAACATTGAGTTCCAAACAATAGATTTTATTTCTAAAGTCCATAGGCTCCAAATCTTTTTCCTGTTCCACGTTTGTTCCAATCTCCGGGGTCTCCTCTCTCACAGGGACCCCTGTTCCAGTCTCCAGGGTCTCCTCTCTCACAGGGACCCCTGTTCCAGTCTCCAGGGTCTCCTCTCTCACAAGGACCCCTATATCTTTAATCTCCTGTGTCTCCAAACAATAGATTTTATTTCTAAAGTCCATAGACTCCAAATCTTTTTCCTGTTCCACGTTTGTTCCAATCTCCGGGGTCTCCTCTCTCACAGGGACCCCTTCCAGGGTCACCTCTCTCACAGGGACCCCTATATCTTTAATCTCCTGCGTCATTTTACTCAATTCAATTTTCAGCTCCTTACAACCCTGTCGCAGGTTTTGTTTCGTTATCTCAATCTCATCCATTATTTTCTGAAACATAGTTATTTCCAGATTCTCAGCCACTTTCTTAATTGCCATTTTAAAAGAAAAATATAGGAAAACCACTTCTTATTTCAGCAACAATTGGGTTAATACTTCAAACTTGGTGACATCACAGTATAAACAGAGCAGACAGCCTTATCTCTCCATAGTTAAGTAAACAAAATGCAGTTCCCAGGATCGAAACAATTAATGGCAGTCGTCAAGAAACAGATTCGTCAAAATAAAATAGACCAAAAAGAGAGTAGTCTCAGACAATATAATATTCTTCAAAATAAAAATCTGGAATAGAAATCCCTCTTCTGTGTATATCTTTAGAATGCAAATCCAGGACAGCTTTTTGCAACAAAAACAGAGATAAGCTATTAATTAGTGCGTAGCAGAGAGAAGTTATGGCTCCCCAGTGAGATGTCAAAAACCGATCAATCTGGCAAATCTCTTTTAAACAGCAACAATTTAAGTCAAGTAAAAGAAAAATATAGAAAGAAGGGTGCTTGCCTGTTAGTGCGTTCTCTCTTAGAAGATAAGATGTACGTTCGCTTTATCAGATAGAGCTTGCTGTTGAAAATCCGTCCCACCTTCGTCGGCTGGACCTCGTCCCATAAATTAATGAGATCTGGTCGTCCCAACAAAAATAGGCTTTGAGGTTAATCTCTTCGTTTCTCCCTACCCGGGAGAAGTTTAATCAGTCAAAAAAAAAGAAAAAACTGACTGATATATCTGAATAAGCTTCTTTTGAGGCAGGAGCCCGTCTCAAAAGCAGGCACAGGCTAAGTCACCCTTCCCGGAAGTCCGGTATTCCCAATTTCTAAGTACGGATATGAAAGTTGGACAGTGAAAAAGACGGATAAGAGAAAAATCAACTCATTTGAAATGTGGTGTTGGAGGAGAGCTTTGTGGATACAATGGACTGCAAAAAAGACAAATAATTGGGTGTTAGAAGAAATTAAACCAGAACTATCTCTAGAAGCTAAAATGATGAAACTGAGGTTATCATACTTTGGACACATCATGAGAAGACATGATTCACTAGAAAAGACAATAACGCTGGAAATAACAGAAGGGAGTAGAAAAAGAGGAAGGCCAAATAAGAGATGGATTGATTCCATAAAGGAAGCCACAGACCTGAACGTACAAGATCTGAACAGAGTAGTTTATAACAGATGCTATTGGAGGTCGCAGATTCATAGGGTCGCCATAAGTCGAAATCGATTTGAAAGCACATAACAACAACAACCCACCTTGGGCCCTAATGGTGATGGGCAGGTAAAAAATAATTGCACTCTTTGGACTGAAAGAGCAGAATATAAATTCAATAATAAATACATACATATCCATCCATGCCGTTTACACACCCCACATCCATTCCATGTTCTTTCCGTCTATTCCTCACATCCCCTCCTTCTAACTCTAATTAAGTTCTTTAAAGCTCCCATTGGCAGCATAGAAAAAACTGCACAGGGGGTGATGGGTGGGGGGGAATCACTTGTGAAATAGGGAGAGCTAACCCTTCCTCGTCAGTAGCAAGTCTTAAAAAAACTCCCATTGGCAATCCATGGAAGCTTTGATAAAGTCTTAATTGCTGCAGTGGGGAAAGCCACAGGCCAGAAGCCCACCACCCTAGCTAACTACTTGCATCTGAACATGGAGCTCTGTAAGAAGCACAAAGCCACTTCACACCCTGTCACACAGGCAGGGGTGTAGTCATCTGGGATTGCGAGGGGTCCTACACCCTTTACTTTTTTGGGAGCCGGGTTCCAGTGAGGTCCCTATGTATACGATAATTGGCATGAAAGGGGTGTCATAGCTACTGAGACACACACAGCATCCCTTTCATGCTGATTCGCTCCTAGGGATGTCTGTTGTAGTGCGGACTCAGAGACATGGAGAGCAAGGGAGATGAGGGACAGTGAAAAAGGGGATGTAGTGTGACTATCATGAAGCGATGCTGTGCTTCTGAATCTGCCACTACACTACTGGACACAGGGCTAGGGCTGCCTGCTAGTGAAAGTTTTAGATAGGGAGCAGCTGCACTTGTAATGTACTGCAGAGACTGTGTTGCTCCACACAGTTCTAATAAAACAGCCGCACAGTAACATATCTTGGCAACAAGGGAGAGGGCCTTCTCAGTGGTGGCCCCCAAATTTTGGAATGATCTCCCTGACAAGGTGCACCTGGCGCCAACACTTACCTTTTCGGCGCCAGGTCAAGACTTTCCCCTTCTCCCAGGCATTTTAGCACATGTTTTTAAATTGTTTTTTTTTAATTTAAATTGTGTTTTAATTTTTTTTTTCATTTTAAAATTTGTATATTTGTTTTTAATGTTTTTAATTGCTGTAAACCGCCCAGAGTAAACTGGCTATGGGGTGGTATATAAATGTAATAAATAAATAAATATCTTTGTGTTACACTACACTGCAAGTACAGCTACTATTGTACCCATGTAAAATTCTGGCTAGCTGGCAACTCCAGACCTGTAGCACAGAGTGCGACTTTCCTTTAGGCCGACTCCTAAATACCACACTTCTGTTTGGAGAGTTTAATAAAATAGCCTCATATCAAATGGTACCATATGGCAAGGTGCATTTAGTGTACATTATAGTGCAGGGTGCTTTGATGTTGTACCAACAAGCCAGACCACCTCATAAAGAGCCAGCACTTAACCCCCTTTTAGTTAAATGACTGCCTGTCTGGCTCACCCAAGTGTAACAATTCAATATAAACAAGTGTAAAATTATGCATATTGGAGCAAAAAATCTTAATTTCACATATACGCTCATGGGGTCTGAACTGGCGGTGACCGACCAGGAGAGAGACCTCGGGGTTGTAGTGGACAGCACAATGAAAATGTCGACCCAGTGTGCGGCAGCTGTGAAAAAGGCAAATTCCATGCTAGCAATAATTAGGAAAGGTATTGAAAATAAAACAGCCGATATCATAATGCCGTTGTATAAATCTATGGTGCGGCCGCATATGGAATACTGTGTACAGTTCTGGTCGCCTCATCTCAAAAAGGATATTATAGAGTTGGAAAAGTTTCAGAAGAGGGCAACCAGAATGATCAAGGGGATGGAGCGACTCCCTTACGAGCAAAGGTTGCAGCATTTGGGGCTTTTTAGTTTAGAGAAAAGGTGGGTCAGAGGAGACATGATAGAAGTGTATAAAATTATGCATGGCATTGAGAAAGTGGATAGAGAAAAGTTCTTCTCCCTCTCTCATAATACTAGAACTCGTGGACATTCAAAGAAGCTGAATGTTGGAAGATTCAGGACAGACAAAAGGAAGTACTTCTTTACTCAGCGCATAGTTAAACTATGGAATTTGCTCCCACAAGATGCAGTAATGGCCACCAGCTTGGACGGCTTTAAAAGAAGATTAGACAAATTCATGGAGGACAGGGCTATCAATGGCTACTAGCCATGATGGCTGTGCTCTGCCACCCTAGTCAGAGGCAGCATGCTTCTGAAAACCAGTTGCCGGAAGCCTCAGGAGGGGAGAGTGTTCTTGCACTCGGGTCCTGCTTGCGGGCTTCCCCCAGGCACCTGGTTGGCCACTGTGAGAACAGGATGCTGGACTAGATGGGCCACTGGCCTGATCCAGCAGGCTCTTCTTATGTTCTTATGTTCTTAACAGCAGTGGGCCTTTGGTCACTCTAGGTAATACACAGAAAAGTTTTCTCGACGAGCCAGTGTGTACCCCCTTTCCAAAGGCACTCGTTTTTTAAAAAGATATCATAAGTAACAAGGGCTTAGGAGTTAGGACTATCACTAAGTTAACAGCATTTTTGTGGAAATGACATTAATGTGATTTTGGCATGATGTTCTATGAAGTTCCTGGGAAATGCTGGATTATGTCCAATAGAAGAGAATCATTTCTATTCTTTGATAGCATTCTTTAAGAAGAACAACATTGCTTTAAGTAAAACCAGTATTTTTTGTAACTCAGTTGTCAACCCAACTCTTGCTAAAGCAAGAAACTCCAGTGCTGCTGCCAACTTAGTTGCACCTATCCAAAAGAAACTGAAGAATTAGTGGCATTTAATAGCATGTTCTGCCTTAGCTGGCACTGTTTTTATAAGCTATGTAGAACCACTGGATACATTTCACTGTTTGCAGTCCTTCTGGGAATTTTTGTAGATTCATCCACTAGGCATCTAGCCCAAACTTTAGAAAGCATTGAACATTACCACCTGCCTATTGTCACAGAACTTGGCATAAGACTGGAATAAAGCAAGCTAACCAAACAGCTGCCTTTGCAAAGATGCACAGCCCAAAGCATTTATATGACAATAAAGTTTTATTGTCAATTCTACACCATTTATTCAACCAGCACATTTTAGATATTATTCTACATTGACTACTATATGCTCTGCAATAAAATCAAAGTATTTTTAAACAAGATCCTATTGCTCTTCCCCATCTCCTAATTTAGGAATTTGAGAAGGTTGCCAAGAGTCTAACATTACAGTCTTCAGTTGAATATCCTGATAATTGAGGTAGAAAGTGGTAAGGCAAACTAGGTGTTAGGAGTGGAGAACATGGATTTTGGAGGAGTTGATACATGGAACCAGGAAGATAGTATGGCAGGGCAAAATTTGGCATAAGAGGAAGAGCAATTTGCAGATGTAGAAAAGGAGAACGCATGGCAAACTCATCAAGCAGGCTGGATGGGATCTTGGTCTGGTATAATAGAGAAGAGAGAGATGAAGGTCAGAGGCCTTGGTGATGGCCCTGCAACTGTCGCTTAAGTTTCATCCTGCGATTCTGAAACCAGGTTTTAACCTAACAATAAAAAAGGAAATTCATCAGGTAGTAGTCATAGAAAAATTAACAGATTTTCAGCATTTCAGTGCAGAGTTACTTATTTCAATGGAAACAAAGTGCACATAATTCCATGCTAGACTGGGGCTAAAGTTTGAATAGTGTGCGTGTTCAACATCAGGTTTCTATGTTATAATATGACAGTGTTCCAATTTATTTAGTAGTGTACAAAGTGGCTCCTAAAGCTGAATGATCATGCGCGACCCTGTGCAATCGAGCAACCTTCCCGCACAAGGGGACCTTGAGGTGTTTTGTACTGCAACTCCAAAAACAGCCCCACCACCATGGCCAGGTCAGGAATGATTGATATTGTAGCCCAAAACTTGTGAAGGGCACCAGGCTAGGAAAGGCTGATATAGAACCTTTTTTACTGCTCAAAGACCTGGGGGCCACATGTGGCCCTCCAGGCCTCTGTATCTAGCCTTCGAAACTCTCCCTCACTGGCTCTGATTCTCACCTCAAGTGTTTTTGCCTGACTGAAGTGCGTCCTTGAACTGTTATAATTCCTCTTGTTTGTCTGGATGGAGGCTAGAAAGGGCTGTGCAAGTGCACAGAGAAACTAGCCTACTGTAAGGAAAAAATTATATTTTTGCGCTGCCCCCTTTTGCCTCTGGCCATACCTATCACTGGCATGTGGCCCTCTGAAGGTTATCCAGAAGGGAACGCAACCTTCAGGCTGAAAAACAATCCCCACTCCTGCTCTGCAGGAGGACACAAACATCACACTGAGTAACAGTTCTTTCCTCTTAGAGAGCAATCCAAAGTAGGTCTCATTTTTTTCAGATGGCTGTTCCAGCGTTAGGCCAAACACACTGCAGAGAAACTGCCCCCAAATATTGCTCTTTTACCCAAGTCTGTCCATTTACCCAAGTATCCCTGCACAGGGAATCCCCATCCTTTCTGGACCTCAGGGCACTCTGGGAAATCTGAGAAACTGCCACAGGCAATACCATAACACAGCACCATGGGGGTAGCACCTAGTCACAAAAGCAATTGGATTGAACGCCCTGCACATCAGCAGACAGGTAGCTGGCTTTGCGACTAGGCACAAATGGTGCTGTTTTGTGGGAGTGGTGTTGGACTACGACCTGGGAGACCAGGGTTCGAATCCCCACACAGCCATGAAGCTCACTGGGTGACCTTGGGCAAGTCACTGTCTCTTAGCCTCAGAGGAAGGCAATGGTAAACCCCCTCTGAATACCGCTTACCATGAAAACCCTATTCATAGGGTCACCTGTAAGTCGGAATCGACTTGCAGGCAGTCCATTTTTCCCCGTTTATTGATATTTATATTGTAGGAGCCATCTAGGCTCTGTAAGACTAATAAATAGTCTTCACAAACAGATCAAGAGGTAAACCTGTTCCAGCACATACTACTTTGAAATGTGAGTCTGCATACTTCCCCAGAAAGCGGTCAAAAAGCCCTACAGAGCAGGGACAATGCCAGAGGAGGCTGGTCCATAAGGGCAGCCAGGGCTCAGCCCTACAAAGTGAAATGCCAAGTGGTTTTTTTCCTTAAGTTTCCCCCTCAAATCTCAAAGCCATACTCTTTTCTGTCTCATGAATCCTTCTATCACCCGTTTAACTGAGAAGGGCTCTTTCGTTTAATCTCCCATGCTCTAGTCAATCAGCTGTCTGCACCACTCAGCCAATCTCAATCCAGGCATATTGCTATGGCAATGTTTATTTTCTGTCTGTCATCAGTTTCTAAGCCATGCAAAAACATATAATAAATGTTTATCTTCCTGGGACTACTGACTTGTAGCTCTGGCTGTGCAGTTGTTGTCCCTCCTGTTGTTGTGCTCGCAATCTAGCTGTTGAATCTGATCTTACCAGGTCTACTAGAAGGATAGACCCAGGAGCCAATGAATCTGTTCTAAGCATGCTCAGAGCTGTTTCCTTGAATATCACACCTACAGGGAACAAGAATGGGATTGTTCCCTGCCATTTACTTCTCCCTTTCACTGCCTTTTTGTGCTTGTTCTTTTTCTTTCACTGCCTGGACACATTGCGTATCTCTAGTTGGAAAATAAACATTTTTTATTTATTCCGGTTTTCTTATATGGATGAGAATATCGAGAGGACTTAAATTATTATTTTTTAAAAATGTGTTTGCTAATCCTGCAGCAGTAAACTCTTATGCTGAAAGGGTTTGGGGGCTTTCTTTAAAGACATGCTGGGATATGTATTTCTTTTCAGTCAGCAATGCGAGTTGTGGAATCATCTTATGAAAATACAGAGATTCCTGACTGGTAAGAAAGGTGTACTCTGTGCATGTACAGGGCACTTATTTCTGAGGCTCATAATGCTTGCACATTTTCCTTTTCAGCAAGCCAACTGGCAGGAACCTTGCGTTTACACTTTTTTTTTTAAAAAAGCCAGCCCAGCCAAAGATCTGGAGACCCAGTTTAAAATTCCTCCTCTCTGGCACAGGCTGATTGTGTGGTCATGGGTATATTATTCTGGTATGCTTTCAATCAAAGAGGTAGCTAACTAGCCATGGCTTACAGCAGAAACAAAACAATAGTCCAATAGCACTTTAAAGGCTACCTTACATTTTAATTGATTACCAAGAATGATGCATCTGATGAAGTCTACTTCAATCCAAGAAATCTTATGCCATAATCAATTTGTCATCTTGAAGGTTCTACTACTGGTCTTTCTGTTATTTTGCTAAAAGTGCACTATGATCTACTTTACAGGGTTGTTCTGAGGACAAAAGACTATAAAACACTTGGGAAATTTAAAGTGCTACTTCAAAAAGTAGAATGGTGCAGGGGATGGTTCAGGTGAAAACTCAGTGTGCAGAGCCTATATGTAGTATAGGAACGTAGATTACAGCCTGCCTGCACATCCCACCCAGCCTGTCCCAGCAGACAACCACACATTGGATTTGCTGAGGACCTACATGTAAAGTCCAATGTTTGTAGGCCTGAATATCCTGGTTGTGTCCCAGTTTTCTTATTAATTTTCTAGATTGGCTTTTTTCATGATCCCAAACTTGGCCACGCACACACCTTCCTCAGTTCAAAATCAGGCACAGGATGGATAGCGATAGACTTTTTATCATCATTCTTTATGTATCAGTATTGCTTTTATATCCCTTCCATCTTTCCTTCAAGGAGCTCAAGGTGGCATTCGTGGGTCTCCTGTTAGCCCAACCTACCTCACAGGGTTGTTGTGAGGATGAGAGACCATGACTGGTCCAAAGTCACACAGTGTCCGAGTAGTGATTCTAGGATGGGTAGTATGTTTTAAGTGAAGCACTACACATCAACAAACAGATTGATTCATTTCAATTGCAATGGGGTCTGATCCTTATCAGTGGTTATGCTTTAACTGGCACGTTCAGTATGTTGTCCCTTATGCATCCCATTCCTAAGTTCAGACAACTACTCTGTTTTTAGATAGAAAAATAAGAGCTGAGTGGCATCAATTTGCTGATGACACAACCCTGGATGGCTTCTCCCAACAGCTTCATATGGACGTTAAAAGGCACAGCAGACAAGATGGAACACTGTAGGACGCTGCAGCAGAAGTGCCATGGGTCTAAACAGTTGTTCCCCAAAAAGCTACCCTACAATACGGGCCGTGCAGATAAAAGCAGAATCATCACGTCTCCGTGCCCTCAGCTCCCAGTTCACATCACTGGTCCAGAAGAATACCATGGCTGATGGTGTCCAAAAAGACCACTAAGAGATCCAATTTTAGACTTCCAGAATAGCAGGAATGCTCAGGCATTCCACTGCAGTACCTAAGTCAGGTTGCCAAAAAAACCCACAAATAACTGGACCAAGTTTTTGAAAGTGGGCACCTATGTTCTCTAGCTCTGAATGTGATGAACAAAGGTCTCTTCTTCCCTTTCTGAGAATACTGCACATCCAATTGGTAGGATGAGGAAGTGGGATTTTCAGTCTCTCCCCCCTTCTAGTGCACAGTATTGAGTTTAGTTCTCTCATACTTAATACCTCCCAGTCAACCAGCTTGAAGGTATGTGCTGACATCAGAACAGGAAAGCGCCCAATCACCCATCTGTCAGATTTGGCCCACAAGACTAGGATCAGATTAGGTTCTGGCCCGTAGAGCCAGAAAGGTTCCACACCCCTGAACTGGCAGAGACACAGTAGCAAGCAGCAATATAGAAGCACCTCAATCAGGGTGATAGAGAAATACCCAATTATGTGATGGTACTGGGTAAATATGGGCTATCAGTGAATTAGGAAGCCCTCTACCCCAGAGAGCTGCAAATATCTCACTAGAGACATTTATGGGCAGCTTCCTACATCCTTTATTGAGCAGGGGGTTGGGCTAAATGACCTCCAAGATCCCTTTGATCTCTCCAATTCCAAGGGTATGATCAAGGACCTAGTAAGCCTTTTACTGACATCATTAACTGGATCCCTGTCAAACATAAGGTGTGTTCAAGGCAACACTTGAACAGTGAATGCTTAAACTAAGGACCAGGGCAAGGGAGTGCATGCACACCCATCCCCCAGAGTCCCCAAGTGTATATGCTCCTGCTTAGACCTTAGCAAGATTGTCTGAAGAGAGCTTTCTAAACACGTACTTAAAAATTCACCCTGACCAGGCTGTCACTCACAGGGCGATGTCTACAGTTTTTAAAAAATTTGCAATCCTATGCACATGTATCTGGGCAATAGACCCATTGAACACAACATAGACATGCGTAGGATTGCAGTCTAACCAGTGACCGTGTACACCTGCTAGGGGTATGTTCCATTGTATTCAGCAGGGCATACTTCCTAGCAATTCAATAATTTTTATTCAAATTTTCATAAAACATACAAAACAAAATCATAAAACATTCAAAGACAAAAAACAAAACAAAACAAAAATGATTAAACAAAAAAATAAAATGTTGACTTTCCATTTGTCGCAGATCAAATCAGTTATAGGTCTACAATATATAACAATCCTGTCTCTTAAATTATATTATAAAATCACTTTCCTCCAGTAGTTATCTTAATTAATCATCAAATCTCATAAACATTACTTTATTCTTTCCACAAAAAGTCAAAGAGAGGTTTCAATTCTTTAAGAAATATATCTATCAATTTTTCTCCAAATAAACATGTTGATTAATCCATCTTGTTAATAATAATAATAATCTTATTGTCATAACCATAGTCCAAATAAACATATCGATTAATCCTTCTCATCAAAATCTGTTAGGTCCAATAATTTCAATAGCCATTATTCCATTATCCATATTAATTCCATCTTCCATCTTCAATAGTCCTGTTAAGTCCAGTAATTTCAGTGTCCAATCTTCCATTATCAGTATTCCATAATAATCTTGCTGTCATAGCCATAGTCATATAATAAGAGTCTGATGGGAATTTCCTCTATCCCAAATATTTTCTTGCCATCGATTCTGAATAAGTTGCTGAAATATTGTTGTAAAGTCATATCTCTGTTCTTCTTTTTTACAAAATGCACTGGCTCATCTCTTGAGAGTTTTTCCATTGTCACATGGCTGCAGTTAATTCCATAGATTTTCTCTATATCAAGCTCCATCACGTCATTCCAGTCCAGAAGATTATCCAAGCCATTGATAACTTTATCTCTAATATCTTCATTAATTTCTTCAGAGATAACGTTAAATTCCAAACAGTAGATTTTATTTCTAATATCCATAAACTCCAGATCTTTTTCCAATTCCACATTTGTTCCAATCTCCAGGGCTTGTATCTTCCCTTTATTTTTTCTTTTCTCATCTCTGATCTCATTCTCCTCTCTCACAGGATCCCCTATTTCTTTAAGCTCCTGCGTCATTTTGCTCAGTTCAATTTTCAGCTCCTTACTGCCCTGTCGCAGGGTTTGTTTCGTTATCTCAATCTCATCCATTATTTTCTGAAACATAATTACTTCCAGATTCTCAGCCACTTTCTTGATTGCCATTTTTAAAACCACGAAAACAAAACAAAACAAAAATAAAGAAGAACCACTTCTTATTTCAGCAACAATTGGGTTAATATTCCAGGCTTGATGACATCACAGTATAAACAGAGCAGCCTGCCTTATCTCTCTATGTTCAAGAATACAAAACAAATTTAGTTCCCAGCATCAAAACAGTTAGTGGCGTCGTGAAGAAGCAGATTCGTCAAAATAAAATAGACCAAAAAGAGAATAGTCCCAGACAATATAATGTTCCTCGGAATAGAAATCCCTCTTCTGTTTATATCTTTAGAATGCACTTCCAGGACAGCTTTTTGCAATAGAAACAGAGATAAGCTGTTAATTTCGTGAACAACAGAGAAGAGTTATAGCTCACCCAGAAGTTCTTTAAAGCTGATTCATTTGACAAATCTCTTTTTGCTGCAACAATTTAAACCAAGTAAAAAAAATAATAGAAAGAAGGGTGCTTGCCTGTTAGTCCGTTTTCTCTTTGAAGAAAAGATAAACGTATTGCATTAATCAGATAGAGCTTGTTCGGAAGTCCGTCCGGCATTGCTGGCTGGACCTTTTCTCATAAATTAATGAAATCCAGTCCTCCCAACAAAAACAGGCTTTTGAGGTTGATCTCTACGTTTCTCCCTGCCCGGGAGAAATTTCATCAGTCAAAAAAAAATGTTCTGACTGATTTATATCTGAATAAGCTTCTTTTGAGGCGGGAGCCCGTCTCAAAAGCAGGCACAAGCGAAGTCACCCTTCCCGGAAGTCCAGCAGGGCATACTTCCAAATAAATAATTGTGCTTAGGATTGCACTGTTATGCGCTGCAGTACTAAAGGGCAACAAGGCAGTCCAAATGAACATTTTCCCTCCACGGTCAATAAACTATGACTGAATCAGGCCACAGCTGCTCTTTCCAATTTGGGCCAAAATATCCAGTATAACTGCCTATTTCTATAGGTATTCTATGATAACTTCAGGGTGTTCAGCCTCAGTTATTTACCAAATGATAGTGCACTAGGTTTTTTGAAGAGTTGGTTAGAGAACTAAGACATAGCATGAACATTATCTTGCAGTTGGTCTGTCTTGCTAAATGGATGCAAACTGGCCAGGCGTAGAAGACAGTTGCCAGCACTCCCATCTGCACAATACAAGACTCAACAGGGATTCTCATTTCAAAATATCTAACTGTGCACGCCATAGCAGGCAGTTTGGCTGCAGCCCATAAGGCACTTTTTCCTCTGGAGTAATCTCATACAAAATTCTTTCACAAAAAATGGATTTTTCATTTTGCCATCCTCTTCAGACACTCAGAAACTGCAGATACCAGATGTCTATGATAAGTTCCACTGATTTCCATTCACTTATTTCTACTCAAAACATTCAAGATAAGGATGTTGGCTCTAAAATGGCATACAGTGCAATCCCAAATTTATTTATTCTTAAGTATGATCCAATGAATTCAATGGGACTTCCTCTTTAGTAAGCATGCTTAAGAATGCAATCATAACTGCAAAGTCTTCAGCTTTTTAGGTCATGTCTGGACTTTTCTGGTAAGTAGGTCACCCTTCTACATAAGATTGACATTGTATTTGTATCGCTCTTTCTTTAAGGTTGTTCAGGACAAGTCTTCCTCACAACAGCCCTGGATGGTGGGTTAGGCTGAGAGATAAGCAATGAACCTAAAGTGACTTACCTATTGCAGAATGTGGATTTGAACCCAGAACCTCATCCAACCCTTTTATCTATAACCAACTCTATATCATTTATTTACTTTCTTACATTTACACCCTGCCTTTCTCCCATCATGGAACTCAGGGTAGTATACATGTAGTTTGCAGGTGCTCACCCATTAACCAGACCCAGACCTGCTTGGCTTCCACAAGGTGCTGGTCTCATGTGTCTTTAGACCATGTGGTATCCCTATCAAATCAAAGTATCAATCACCATACTACCTAATGCTTCTTTAAAAAAAAGTTCAGACACAACGTCCCCAAACCACTTTTCTCCAGTCAGGGCCTCAATGGCCAATGGGACTACTCACCAGTAAGTGGCTCAAAGGTTTTAACAGCCTACAACTCCGCTCAGGTCCTTTCAGCAAAAGATGAGAGCACTCTACACTGACCTGCTCTTCTGTGAGGTGCAGAGCAGTGGCCAAACGACCCCTTTTCTGCCATTCCAGATAGTTTTGCCCTCTGAAGCTTCTCTCCAACTTGCTCAGCTGTTTCTTGCTGAAGGCCAGGCACATCCGGAGGGGCTGTTGCAGCTGATGGGCCCTTCCTCCACCTTCCTGGTCAACATCAACGGCGCACTTGCTTGCCTCCTGGGACGAATGGTCATCGCTTCTCAATGGTCTTTTCAAGGCTGTGGACGCAGGAGGAAAAGGAGTAATCGAAACTTCGCTTCCAGTGTGGACTTAACAAGTTCTCATTGATATCCCAAAAGGTCTATCCTTTCTCCTTCACTCTGTATTCTAGCGAAGAACCTGTGCCTTTCAAAAGTAACATTTCTTCTGGGCACACAATAAGCTTGTGTGGCAAACCACTGGGCCGAAAAAAGCTCCCGCTATTTCTGGCAGTGCAGATGCAGCAACCCACGCTTCAGTTCCCCAAGAACAATGGCTAACTGCAATTCCACCCATAAGGACACACTGGCAGGGTGCAGGAAGAATGCCCTTACTCTGCAATTCTGTTACCGCTACTGTAATGTGAGTAGGAACTCAAGTGAATTAGATATAGTTGATGGGGGAATCAGTTGGAAGAGGGACCAGTAGGAAAACGAAAGCAGAGCTCTTGGTTATGCTGCAACAGACTGTTAAGTAAAGTTTGTTCCATCGAACGAGTATTTGTGATTCATTTCAACTCTTGCAAATATTACATGGTGTCAGAAGACTACCTAAAAACATAAGGCAGTGAAAAATGGACCAGTTGAAGCCTCCAGGAAAGTTGGTGTTTGAAGGAAATGCAGCAGAGAACTGGAGAAGATGGAAGCAAGGGTTTGAATTGTACTGCATTGCAAGAGGAACAGATAAGAAAGATGAGATACTCCAGTCAGCATTATTTCTGCATGTGGCAGGTGAAGAAGCAAGAGAGGTACTTAATACTTTCCAGTTTGATGATGATGCAGTAAATATAAAATTCAAGTTTTGATGAATAAATTTGAAGCTTATTGTGTGCCCAGAAGAAATGTTACTTTTGAAAGGCACAGGTTCTTCGCTAGAATACAGAGTGAAGGAGAAAGGATAGACCAATATGTGACTGAGTTGAAGCTTTTGGCTCAGACCTGTGAATTTGGGGAGCTGTGTGATTCTCTTATTAAGGATCGCATAGTGTGTGGCATTCAGACAGACAGATTGAGAGCCAAGTTACTGAGAGAGAGTGATTTAACCCTTGAGTTTGCAGTGAATATATGCAGGGCAGAAGAAGTGGCTGCAAAACAGATGAAAGATTTTGGGGCAACAGAAAAACAAATGGATGCCTTATAGGGCAAAAGTACCTTTGAAAAGCCAAAAGTAAGCCAGCCTCAGAGCAAATGGAGCTTTGGCACTACTACCAGCCCCCAAGAAAAGGAAATGCCACAGAGGCCTGTAGAAGCAGCAAAGGCCTGCTACAAGTGTGGTATCAGTCATCATGACATAAATGCTTGTCCTGCAAATGGGAAGGAATGCAGAATATGTGGCAAACTTAATCATTTTGCTAAAATGTGTAAAACTAGAGATAGAAAACGTCAACGCAGACAAATATTCTCAGTAACAGATACAGCTAAAAATGTTCATGATTTCTTCATTGGCACATTGAATTCTACCGCTCTGGAAGATGAATGGTGTATGGATCTTCTCATAAATGATCACAAGTATGTGACCTTTAAGATTGACACAGGAGCACAGGCTAATGCAATGTCTTTAAAAACATACAAAGCCTTGCAAGCTGAACCACTTCAGAATTCAAATACCGGATTAATAACCTACTCTGGAGAAAGACTACATGTGTCTGGTAAATGTAACCTGGATTGCAAATATAAAGATCAAAGAGCTGAGTTGGAATTTCACATAGTAGACTTTGATGCACAAGCTGTACTTGGTCTCCAGGCTGTGACTAATTTAAATTTGGTACAAAGAGTTAATTTAATGAAAAGAGCTCCAGTAGATCAATGGGATGTTGCAGTTGAATACAAAGATGTATTTGAAGGCTTATGTTGCTTACCAGAGAAATACGCCATCAAAATCAACCCACAGGTTCCACCTGTAATTCATGCACCTCAGTGGCACAAAGGGATAAAGTCCAAATGAAACTGACTCGTATGGAGCAATTAAAAGTCATAGTTAAGGTAGAAGAACCTACAGAGTGGGTGGATTCAATTGTGGTTGTAGACAAGCCTGGCTGGGACCAGATAAGAATATGTTTAGATCCAAGAGATATGAACAGAGTAATTTTAAGAGAACATTTTCAATTGCCTACTGTAGAAGAAATTACCAGTAAGCTAGCAGAAGCAGAATTGTTTACGGTTCTTGATGCCAGTAGTGGATTCTGGCAAATTCAGCTAGATGATAACAGTTCCAGGCTATGTACATTTAATACACCTTTTGGCAGGTACCGATTGACAAGAATGCCATTTGGTATCTTTTCAGCTCCTGAGGTCTATCAGAGGATGATCCAACAGACATTTGAGGGTATTGATGGGCTCACATAGATGATATCCTGGTTTGGGGGAAGACCAAACAGGAACATGATGAGAGACTGAAGAGAGTTCTGGACAGGTGCCGAGAGAGGAATCTGAAACTGAACAAAGTGAAATGCAAATTTGCCATGACTGAAATAAAATATCTAGGACACATCTTAACCAAAGAAGGACTAAAACCTGATTCATCTAAAATAGAGGCCATCACTGATATGCCCAGTCAAGTAACAAAGCTGATCTTCAAAGATTTCTAGGAATGGTGACTTACCTAGCAAAGTTTATCCCAAATTTGTCAACAGTAACAACCCCTTTAAGACAGCTGTTGGCCCAAGATGTTGAATTTTGCTAGATGTCAGTTCATGAAACAGCATTCACACAGTTGAAAGAACTATTAACAAAAACTCCTGTTTTGAAATATTATAATGTGAAAGAACCTGTAACTCTGTCAGTGGACACTAGTTCTACAGGCTTAGGTGCTGTACTGTTGCAAAGAGGTGCATCTGTTGCATATGCTTCTAAAGCAATGACTATGGCCCAACAGAACTATGCTCAAATAGAAAAGGAAATGTTGGCAATAGTGTTTGGATGCACAAGATTCCATCAATTTCTCTATGGCAAAAAAGTGACTGTGGAAACAGACCACAAACCATTGGAGGCAATTTTCAGAAAACCTTTGCATAATGCACCTCCAAGAATCCAAAGATGGCAGTTAACACTGCAGAAATATCAATTACAAGTGCACTATAGACCAGGCAAAGAATTAATAATTGCTGATACCCTGTCCAGGGCATATCTTGAACAGGGTGAAGGAATAAGTTCTGAAGAAGCTGAGGTTGCTGTTAACCTCATGTTCTCTTATTTACCAATCTCTGAATCAAAACTGAAAGAATTTCAGGTGGCTACTGAAAATGATAGCATTTTGCAAATCCTGAAAAATGCCATTTTGCAGGGGTGGCCAGATAGAAGAGTAGAAGTTCCAGAGTGTATACATGTTTATTGGAATTACAGAGAGGAATTAAGTGTTCGTGGTGGACTCATTTTTAAAAGTGACAGAATCGTAGTACCACAAGATTTGACGAAAGAGATATTGAATATTATACATGAGTCATCTGGGTATTGAATTATGTAAAAAGCAGGCACGAGAAGCTGTATATTGGCCAGGTATGTGTGCCCAAATTGAAGAATTGGTACTGTCATGTACCACATGTCACACCTTCAGAAATAAAAACCAAAAAGAACCAATGTTATCTCATGAAATTCCAAGAAGACCTTGGCAGAAGCTAGGAATGGACTTGTTTGAATTTCAAATAAAGGACTGTCTACTTTTGGTTGATTATTATTCAAAATATGTGGAAATATGTTTGCTTGAAGACACTACAAGTAGATCAGTAATTTTACACTGCAAATCTATATTTGCAAGACATGGTATACCTGAAGAGGTTGTCAGTGATAATGGCCCTCAGTTTTGCTCTAGAGACTTTAAAATGTTTGCCAAAGATTGGGACTTTGTTCACACAACATCCAGTCCACTATTTCCTCAATCAAATGGAATGGCAGAAAGAGCGATCCAAACAGTAAAGAGGATTCTTAAGAAATCTAGTCTGAATAACACAGATCCTTATCTTAGTTTATTGGATTACAGAAATACACCTACAGTAGATACAGCCTCACCTGCACAACTTTTAATGGGGAGACGTTTAAGGACCAGGTTGCCTACCTCAGCACCGTTGTTACTACCTCAGCAGGTAAAAGGTGACATACAGACACATCTGAAGAGAAGACAAGAAAAACAGAAGCTTTACTTTGACAAAGGTTCAAAGCCTTTACCACCTTTGCAGGTTGGTGATTCTGTTAATGTTCGGCAAGATGGAGTGTGGAAACCAGCGAGAGTGACTGGACAAAACATGACTCCAAGATCGTATTTGGTTCAGACTGATGATTTAGCTGTCTACAGATGGAACAGAAGAGATCTTCAGAGCACTCCAAGTTGTGAACCAAAAATGGATGAGACTACTGAGACTGCAACTGCACCTCCATCAGAGGTAGACCTATCAGAGTCTCAAGACAACAAAAGTGGAACAGCTGTAGCACAAAGTGCCAGTGATATACCAGAAAAGATTTTGGACTCTGAGTTACCTGTTATTACATCAAGAGGCAGAGTGATCAGAAAACCAATTTGATATAGACAGTAGTTTCTATCTTTTTCTTTTTTAAAAAAAAAAGGGAGATGTAATATGAGTAGGAACTCAAGTGAATTAGAAATAGTTGTATGGGGGAATCAGTTGGGAGAGGGACCAGTAGGAAAATGAAAGCGGAGCTCTTGGTTATGCTGCAACAGACTGTTAAGTAAAGTTTGTTCCTTCTAACGAGTATTTGTGATTCATTTCAACTCTTGCAAATATTACAGCTACTAGTCGCTGAGCAGGGCATTACTGTGTATGGCCTACTCAGAAGTAAGCCCTGTTGGATGGAAAGGGACTTACTCCCAAGTGTGCGTAAGACTGCAGCCTAAGAGTGTATTCCAATCACGTTTCTCCGTCTATATACGACATAGCTATACAGTGCAACAAGAGGGAAAAGCTTCCCACTGCTTTCGGCCTAACTGCCACTTGACTACCGGGCAATTAGACCTCTATTCTGCTAGTGAGGGGGATTCATCTTTGATTTACTCAGGCCTCGCAGGCAATCGGCGGCCATCTCCTTACGATCTACTCCTCCACTTCCGACGGCTGCAGCCTCTCCTCTGCATTGGATCGCAGAAATGCATGACACCTTAGGCTGGGCCTTCACTAGCTGGGGGCTCCTGGTAAAGAAAGGAGAAGGCAAGCAGCAGATGTTGGGCCTGCGAGCTATCCCCGGTTGACCCATGAGTTTCAGGGAAAAGCTATATGATATCGTCCATTCTCTGCTCCTGCCTCTTTATAGGAGAGCACGAATTCTGTTTCAAAATCAGTGGCTTATTATGGGCAATTAAGAATGAGTAATACCGAGCAAATAGCAGTAACGGCCCGCCGATCTGCGCCCATTCCCCATTCCGGGGGAAATGCAAAGTTGTTTTGCAAAGCCTGTCCCTTGTGGTGGGTACTGTCATGACATCAAGGCCCATGGGCATTTCACCTTTGTTATTATCGGGGTGTGGATGTGCCTCTTTTTAGCTCTATGTAAGGAGAATAGCGGTCCTAAATGCGGAAGGAATACTTTTTTTTTACCAAAGTCATTGATGGCACCCTTTACAGACATCCACCTCTGCAGATTTTGTAGGATTTGGGAACAGAATATTAAAAAAATACTAATCTTGCATATTGTACTGCCAAGAGGACCAATGGGATCTTGGGAAATTGAATTCTAGACAGGCATATACAAAAGCACTCTATGCGAATTAGTAACATTTAAACAACCTGAATGGATTGCGGAGGGGGAGGGATTATTACATTTATATCCCATCCCTCCTCCCAGGAACTCGGACCATGGAATACCATTTTCATCCATGACAACCCTGTAAGGTAGATTAAGGTGAAAGGTAGGTTAAGCTGAAAGTGGTTGGGCAAAGGTCACCCAGTAAGCTTTCTATTGAAGTTATTAATAAATAATTATGGTGTGGGTCTTTTTCCACAAGGCTTTGTTTTATGGGCAAGGTTTTAATCCTATCCTGGCTAGTTCAGAAACTACCTCATACCATTGGTCCATATAGCTCAGTATTGTCTACACTGACTGGCAGCACCTTTACCAGATTTCAGGTGGGTCTTTGCTAGCTCTACCTGAGATGTTGGAGACTGAGCATGGGACCTTCTGCTTTCAAAGCAGTTGCTGTACTGTTGATCTACGGCCCCTCCCTATGGTTGGCAAACATTTTGTTCCTGTAAAACCAGTTGTGGGTGGTTACTGACAACACTTCTGTTGTGATTGGGTCATGAAAACTGTATGTATGTAATGCAAATCACTTATTTGCATCAGTGAGTGTGGACCAGGTATAGCAAGTTTACATTCCAACCTTGTATGACTGCCATAGTGATTGCAAATACTGAACCAGGGTGGCAGTGATAGTGTATTATTTAAAACCAGAATACTGGCCAGTGTGTTTGTGTGTGTATCACAGGTTCCCAGTCTGTGCCTGTGCTTAGCCAGAACAGACATGGCAACAGTTCTGCTCTGATGATGTTAAGGGGTTTCATGTTACCTGCAAATCTCCCTGACAGTATAGTGGCAGGTCTAACCTTGCTTTAAAACTTTGCATTATAGAATGAATGATGAAAATTGGTAACTCAAAACAAAACATTGCTTTAATTTAGATCTAAACAATATGCAGATAGAATCAGCTTTCTGTTGAACCTAATTCAGTGCCCCTCTATTGAACACATTTAATGAAAGGTGGCATTTCTTTTTTTTTCTTTTTTTTACAATAATTTTTATTCAAATTTTCATAAAACAAACAAAATAACCCACAAATAACTGGACCAAGTTTTTGAAAGTGGGCACCTATGTTCTCTAGCTCTGAATGTGATGAACAAAGGTCTCTTCTTCCCTTTCTGAGAATACTGCACATCCAATTGGTAGGATGAGGAAGTGGGATTTTCAGTCTCTCCCCCCTTCTAGTGCACAGTATTGAGTTTAGTTCTCTCATACTTAATACCTCCCAGTCAACCAGCTTGAAGGTATGTGCTGACATCAGAACAGGAAAGCACCCAATCACCCATCTGTCAGATTTGGCCCACAAGGCTAGGATCAGATTAGGTTCTGGCCCGTAGAGCCAGAAAGGTTCCACACCCCTGAACTGGCAGAGACACAGTAGCAAGCAGCAATATAGAAGCACCTCAATCAGGGTGATAGAGAAATACCCAATTATGTGATGGTACTGGGTAAATATGGGCTATCAGTGAATTAGGAAGCCCTCTACCCCAGAGAGCTGCAAATATCTCACTAGAGACATTTATGGGCAGCTTCCTACATCCTTTATTGAGCAGGGGGTTGGGCTAAATGACCTCCAAGATCCCTTTGATCTCTCCAATTCCAAGGGTATGATCAAGGACCTAGTAAGCCTTTTACTGACATCATTAACTGGATCCCTGTCAAACATAAGGTGTGTTCAAGGCAACACTTGAACAGTGAATGCTTAAACTAAGGACCAGGGCAAGGGAGTGCATGCACACCCATCCCCCAGAGTCCCCAAGTGTATATGCTCCTGCTTAGACCTTAGCAAGATTGTCTGAAGAGAGCTTTCTAAACACGTACTTAAAAATTCACCCTGACCAGGCTGTCACTCACAGGGCGATGTCTACAGTTTTTAAAAAATTTGCAATCCTATGCACATGTATCTGGGCAATAGACCCATTGAACACAACATAGACATGCGTAGGATTGCAGTCTAACCAGTGACCGTGTACACCTGCTAGGGGTATGTTCCATTGTATTCAGCAGGGCATACTTCCTAGCAATTCAATAATTTTTATTCAAATTTTCATAAAACATACAAAACAAAATCATAAAACATTCAAAGACAAAAAACAAAACAAAACAAAAATGATTAAACAAAAAAATAAAATGTTGACTTTCCATTTGTCGCAGATCAAATCAGTTATAGGTCTACAATATATAACAATCCTGTCTCTTAAATTATATTATAAAATCACTTTCCTCCAGTAGTTATCTTAATTAATCATCAAATCTCATAAACATTACTTTATTCTTTCCACAAAAAGTCAAAGAGAGGTTTCAATTCTTTAAGAAATATATCTATCAATTTTTCTCCAAATAAACATGTTGATTAATCCATCTCGTTAATAATAATAATAATCTTATTGTCATAACCATAGTCCAAATAAACATATCGATTAATCCTTCTCATCAAAATCTGTTAGGTCCAATAATTTCAATAGCCATTATTCCATTATCCATATTAATTCCATCTTCCATCTTCAATAGTCCTGTTAAGTCCAGTAATTTCAGTGTCCAATCTTCCATTATCAGTATTCCATAATAATCTTGCTGTCATAGCCATAGTCATATAATAAGAGTCTGATGGGAATTTCCTCTATCCCAAATATTTTCTTGCCGTCGATTCTGAATAAGTTGCTGAAATATTGTTGTAAAGTCATATCTCTGTTCTTCTTTTTTACAAAATGCACTGGCTCATCTCTTGAGAGTTTTTCCATTGTCACATGGCTGCAGTTAATTCCATAGATTTTCTCTATATCAAGCTCCATCACGTCATTCCAGTCCAGAAGATTATCCAAGCCATTGATAACTTTATCTCTAATATCTTCATTAATTTCTTCAGAGATAACGTTAAATTCCAAACAGTAGATTTTATTTCTAATATCCATAAACTCCAGATCTTTTTCCAATTCCACATTTGTTCCAATCTCCAGGGCTTGTATCTTCCCTTTATTTTTTCTTTTCTCATCTCTGATCTCATTCTCCTCTCTCACAGGATCCCCTATTTCTTTAAGCTCCTGCGTCATTTTGCTCAGTTCAATTTTCAGCTCCTTACTGCCCTGTCGCAGGGTTTGTTTCGTTATCTCAATCTCATCCATTATTTTCTGAAACATAATTACTTCCAGATTCTCAGCCACTTTCTTGATTGCCATTTTTAAAACCACGAAAACAAAACAAAACAAAAATAAAGAAGAACCACTTCTTATTTCAGCAACAATTGGGTTAATATTCCAGGCTTGATGACATCACAGTATAAACAGAGCAGCCTGCCTTATCTCTCTATGTTCAAGAATACAAAACAAATTTAGTTCCCAGCATCAAAACAGTTAGTGGCGTCGTGAAGAAGCAGATTCGTCAAAATAAAATAGACCAAAAAGAGAATAGTCCCAGACAATATAATGTTCCAAAGTTCATATTTTTTATTTTTTTCTCCTCGGAATAGAAATCCCTCTTCTGTTTATATCTTTAGAATGCACTTCCAGGACAGCTTTTTGCAATAGAAACAGAGATAAGCTGTTAATTTCGTGAATAACAGAGAAGAGTTGTAGCTCACCCAGAAGTTCTTTAAAGCTGATTCATTTGACAAATCTCTTTTTGCTGCAACAATTTAAACCAAGTAAAAAAAATAATAGAAAGAAGGGTGCTTGCCTGTTAGTCCGTTTTCTCTTTGAAGAAAAGATAAACGTGTCGCATTAATCAGATAGAGCTTGTTCGGAAGTCCGTCCGGCATTGCTGGCTGGACCTTTTCTCATAAATTAATGAAATCCAGTCCTCCCAACAAAAACAGGCTTTTGAGGTTAATCTCTACGTTTCTCCCTGCCCGGGAGAAATTTCATCAGTCAAAAAAAAAAATGTTCTGACTGATTTATATCTGAATAAGCTTCTTCTGAGGCAGGAACCCGTCTCAAAAGCAGGCACAAGCGAAGTCACCCTTCCCGGAAGTGAAAGGTGGCATTTCTATGTAACTAGAGAATTATGGGAGAGATATTTTTTCTGAGGTCAAGCATTATAAACATCACACAATACAGCATATCCTACATTGCCATTATGGGCTTAAAACTGAAGGCCTGAGACAAGCAAATCATCTCGGCACTGTGCTCCTGCAAAGATCCATTGTGCTTACCTGTGTAATCTTGTGTACTCCTGCTCTTCAACTACCTGAGTGTTTTAATTTGCTCACTTCTCAAATCATAAATATTTACTTTGTAAACAAAGTAGTACTTTTTTCATTTTGTAAAAAAAAAACCCTGTTCTGCACAGTAGGTATCCTTGCTTCTGATATAAATGATCTTTCTTCACAAGATCTTTCTTCACAAATTCTTGTTTTGAACACTGAGAAGCCAGTGTGGTACAGTGGTTAGAATGACCTCCTTGGAGAGGGATGGGGAACCTGTGGCCTTCCAGATGTTGTTGGACTCCAATGCTCATCTACCTGGCCAACATCAGAAATGGTGGGAGTTGTAGTCCAACAACACCTGGAGGGCCACAGGCTCCCCATTCCTG
Organism: Rhineura floridana; assembly: GCF_030035675.1. Lineage (NCBI taxonomy): Eukaryota > Metazoa > Chordata > Lepidosauria > Squamata > Rhineuridae > Rhineura > Rhineura floridana. The sequence continues at coordinate 51,087,339 of NC_084486.1, forward strand.
CCATAAGTCTAGGGAGACCTGGGTTCAACCCCCCACAAAGCTCACTGAGCAACCTTGGGCCAGTCGTCATCTCTTAGCCTAACTTACCTCTCAGGGCTGTTGTGAGGATGAAGTCCGTGGGGGAGGAAAGGATATGCAAGCTACCTGATGTGGAATAAATAAGGAAAGTTATCCATTAAATAAGCAGCGTATTATGGAAAAGTTTCTAAAACTCTTAAAAATATCAAAATCATTTCATTATACTCTCTGCGAGAGCAGCAATGCTTTATTTAGTTGTAAAGGCATTCTAGTGGTTTGATTAACCAAGTAAATAAAATAAATGCAATTAATAAATGAGCAAAGTTATCCATTAAATAAGCAGTGTCCAATGTATAACAAACAAGTCCCACTGTGTTCAGTAGGCATAGGACTGCAGCCTTAAATTGTTTAAAATATGAAAGTAAATCATGCCTTTCTATGCAGCAGCAACATTCTATTTAGTTGTAAATTAACATGTTCCAATGGTTCAAGTAACCAAGTAGTATTCATCATTGTTCAGAAACCTTAAATATCAAAGGGGAACTTGATTTAAATCAGCCTCTTTTTTGACTATTTAAATCAATCCAGTCAATCATAGTCAGTTTCTTGTGAATCTCTTTATTTGCTTGAATGGGATTATTCTGGAGCAATTGAACTCATGATTGCAGCTTGCATGTGTCATCCTTTGAACTTGATGCATTTAACTTGGGTTGCAACACATTACTACAAATTTATTTCCCATGTGAATTAACATACTATATTCCTGGGTGAGGGGAAAATGGCTTTATCTGAACATAAATCTAAAGGGAGGGTCTGGCAAGATGTGGCTGATGTGCAATTAGAATAATCCAACAAGGCAAATTCCAAATAAGGGAGACTAGAAGTTTAATCTTAGTTCCTTAGTTTAAGGTTCGTTGAATTTTCTACCCCCAGGGCCCATTTGAGGGGCTAACAATTACAAAGCCACCACTCAAAAATTGTGGTGCAGGGGCAGAGGCGGTCAGAAAATGGTGATGGATGGAGGCAGAGATTGACATACTTTTTATTTACTATATTTATATCCCGCCTTTCATCCTGATGAGCTCAAGGTGGCATACAACCATGGTTCTCCCCCTCCCAGTTTTATCCTCACAACAACCCTGTGAGGTAGATTAAGCCGAGAGACAATGACTGGCCCAAAGTCACCCAGTGAGTTTCATGGCCAAGCAGGGATTTGAACCCTGGCCTCCCAGTTCCCAGTCCAATACTCTAACCACTACACCACAAAGAGATCATATCACTTGACTAACTTTCTGGAAGGTTCAGTTCAGCACCGGCTCTCCAGAAGGAAGCATCTCAGAAAGAATCCCAGACTGAGTCAAGACCCAGCAGACTACTACAGTAGTCTTTACAGACTGAACTAACTGGCCTTCAGACATATTGGGTGGCATTCAACATTAATCCTACTCAGAGTAGACCCATTGAAGTTAAATGACATGACTGCCATAGGGTCAGTAATTTCAATGGGTCTACTGTGAGTAGGACATAGTTGAATACAACCCATTGATATTGTAAGGTTTGTGCCCTGGACTTTATGCCAGACAGCATTATAAGTAATGTATGAGTTCCCTATTATAGGTAACAACTATAGTTTTTAAGCAGCAAGTTTGTGGAAGAGCTTCCATCAATCCCTATTTTCCCATAACATTAAACATACTGTATACAAGGGATGGAAAAGACGGTTTGGGCCAAGGGTCACATGAACCGGTAGAAAGTTGTTGGAGGGTGCATTCCCCCCCACGCATCTGCATTTTTTCTTATTTTGTTTTGTTCTGTTTTAAACTTGTTTATATCAACTATCTTCTCCTAAAAATATCTTTTTATATTTTGTATGTATATTGTTTATATTGTTTGATAGATCTTGAATTATCATGCAGGTTGTCCAATCTGCAAAGATAGGTATTACCTAGTTCAGAATTGTCCAAATTTAATGTGAGATGATATCTCCAAGTATCTTACCAGTAAACACTCACCATTCCTAATTACAGGGCTTACTCCAAGATAGTAATTCTTTCACAGGTCAGCCAGCAAACTATGTTGGGCTGCTCAAAGTTTACTTGACATAGAGCCCAACCGAGGTGTAATACTAAATTTTATCCTGTCATACTTAACGGGCTATATCCCTAAGGTAATAAATTACAAATCCTAATCCTGCAAATACTACCTTTTTATATTTATACCATAATGTGACATAATGTGAAAGCAACAAACAGAACTTCACTCAAGCTTGCTCTGAATCCCTATAAAGATTCCGTTAATCACCTATATATAAAGCAAGTTTTTGATATCAGTTCTCAAGTTGTTGAATAATTAATTGCATCACTGTCCAATTGATCTCTTCATTAAGTCCATGAGGTGACACTGTATTTAATGTGTCAGCCCAGTCCAGTTCTTTCTGCATAAGTTTCTGGTATAACTCTTGTCCTTATATGTGTACCTTTGCAGGCACAGTGGGGAGGAGAGCCTGGCTGGGAGTCCAGAGTCTGTGAGTTCAAATCCCCACTCATGTCTCCTGGGTGTCAAGGGCCAGCTAACGATCACCCCACAGTGAGTGGCTCAGGTTTATGTGCCCTGCCACCTGTGCAGCCGTGGGCAAGCTGCATAGTCCCAAGGAGCCCATTTGCCCCCCAGCTGGCAGTTGCGGACAAGGAAGGGGCTGGCTTGTGCAGCTGTGCCAAGCTGAGCAGGCCCTAGCCAGCTGGGGAGGACTAGCCACAGCGGGACACAATGGTAAACCCCCTCTAAATATCACTGACCATGAAAACCCTATTCATAGGGTAGCCATAAGTTGGGATCGACTTGAAGGCAGTCCATTTCATTTTTTTGCAGGCAGAAAAAATGTAGAGCCTCCTGGTCATGTCTCAAGTTCTAAAAAGTGTTGGACAATGGGGGTTTGTATCCTTCTCCTCTTAATGCAGCTTTTATGTTCAGGAATACAGACTTCAATGGCTCTTGTGGTCATTCCCATGTTGACTTTTTCAGATGGACATAAAACAGCATAAATGCCCCTCTGGTGTTACAATTGCAAAACTGTTTACAAATGTATTGTCTATTATCACTTGGAGTTACAAAGTACTTGCCCACGAGAAGATTTTTACAAACTGAACAATGTCCACATTTAAAATTACCTCTAATTATTTCCCCTGATATGGTCTTGTACGATGTACTAGATCTGCATGTACCAGCATGTCTCTAAGGTTGAATGTCTCCCCTGTATATATACATGGGGCTCACAGAACACCCAGGCATGTCTTTCAGCAGATGCCAATGTTTATCTGGCATGCCTTCTCATGCCTTTAACAGCTGTATCTCCACATTCAGGCTCAGCAGGACATAGCTGACTTCCCATGGAAAACATCAGGTGGTCCAGGGGTGGGAGAGAGGCAGCAGTGACTGTATATACTCTAATTTTGAGTTATCACACACACAGGTGGCAGCAATCTTATAACTGGTGCCCATAGCGCACTCAAAATTTGAAATGTGCCCTCTGGTCCAAAAAAGTTGGTAATCCCTACCCTAATAGTGGATTTTAATAGCATTAACCACTGTATCCTGGAGCAACTGTGTAGGTGGGGAGTTTGGGGTGGTTCCACTTCTACCTGCAGGACCAATATCAGAAAGTAGCACTTGAGGGGGGGGGACTGCTGCTTAGTCCCTTTGGGTCCCACAGAATTTTATTCTGTCCCCTGTGCTTTTCAGCATCTATATGAAGCCACTCAGAGGCATCATCCAGAGATTTGGAGCACGGTGTTATCAGTACGTAAATGACACCAAACCACCAGTTCTATCTCTCCATTCCATCTGAATCAGGATAGGCTGTTCAGCTGCTGTACTAGTGCCTGGAAGCAGTAATGGGCTGAAACAAGGCTTATATATTTGAGACTAAATCCCAACAAGACAGGGTTGCTGATGGTGAGCAGTTCCCATGTCCAGAAGATGAGAAAGCAGCCTATTCTGGATGGCATTATGGACCCGTAGCTTGCGGGTGCTCCTAGAGCCACCAGTGTCATTTGAAGCACAGTAGCAAGGAGTGCCTGTTTCCAGCTGTAGCCCTTCCTGATCCAGGAGAGCCTAGCATAAGGTGGACATATTTTGGTAGCCTCATATTTAGACGGTTGTAATGCACTGTACATGGGCCTGCCCTTGAAGACAACATGGAAGCTACAGCTGATTGAATATGCAGCCACAAGGTTGCTACACTGCTCAGCAAAATCAGATCACATTACACCAGTCCTTAGGAAGCTGCACTGGTTGCCTGTTTGCTACCAAGCCCAACACAAAGTGTTCACTTGGGTGCATAAAGTCCTATACAGCTCAAGTACTTCAAGAAGAGTCTCTCCCTATTCTTTGTAAGTGATACTTGGTATTACAGTTTTAACACTGTTTTTTGATACATTGTATTTTACCAAATATATTTGTATAGTGCCATAGGAACCTCTGGGTTCAAGAACAGTTTTAAAATGTAATAAATAATAATAATTCCAGAGCTGTGGGGATAAAGTGAGAAATACTCTGTACGTGGTCTGTGCATGCTTCTCATTATTACTAAAATGTTTTTCAAAGACTGCACACTTACTTGGTGGAGCAGCAGTAGTTGCTAGGCTGAGCCCTTGCGGCAGTTGAACTGTTATATCAAGACTTCAGTGATGGGTGTCAAAAGGCTTTCTCTGGAATGATAATGGTGGACGTGTCTTTAACCCATGAAAAACTGTTACTGAAGCAGGCAAAACACAATCAATCCATTATGGAACATCCATGTACAGAGGCAGTGTACCTCCAATCACCAGCTGCTAGGATTACAAACAAAACAGGTGAAGACATCTTCATATTTTGTTGTTTCCAGAGACATCAGCCTCTAGTTGATTTCAAAAACAAAATGCTAGACAAGACAGACCTTGATCTTATCTAGATGTTAATGGCAAAGACCACATTGCCTTACCAAATCACAGAAGATTTGGGTTCTGTGTAAATGGGTTGGCTTTGCTTTTTTGCCTAGCAGATCTCCAGTACCTTTCACAGACGATTGAGAAGGGCCATAGCTCAGCGGTAGAGCATCATCTTTGTGCGCAGAAGGTCCCAGGTTCAAGCAGATAGGGATGGGAATGCCCCCTGCCTGAAGCCCTGGAAAGCCACTGCCAGTCAGTGTAGACAGTACAAGGCTAGATGAGTCAATGGCCTGTCTCAGTATAAGGCAACTTTTTATGTTCCTAAGTATGACTTGCCTATGACAGAAGTATGATTAGAAAACATTCAACCAGTAAAGCTTCCCTATGCCACTACATTGTTGTGGTAGTAAAAAGAGCCACCTTTTTCTTTCCCTGCAAGGCCATCAGCTACCGGGACAATGCTATTGTTCCAGTCTAGGGAATACCTTTGAATCCACAGCATACAGAGGCTGTAAAACAGAGCCCTAAGGGCCAGGCGCCAGAAGTCTGACATGATCCCCAGCTACTCATGACTGGATTTGGCTGATCAAAGGAATCCAAAGTGGGGCAGCTCCCACCTCATCCCCTCCAGACTGTCATTGTCCTCAGGCTTTGCATGGGAGACAATAAACCCCCAATGCTTCATTTAAGATCACACATCATTATCTGCTCAGAGGGGCAGTTTCCCTTTTAAGTATCAGCGGTAAGCAAATTGATGGCTGTTTGTAACACTCACCGCTCTCTTTGGAAATGCTAACAAGTTTATTTAGCCAGCCCTTTGATGTCCTGATCCTTGCTATTAGATAGTCAATTAGGCCTCAATGAGATTAGCTGGGTAAAAAAACCTTTTTGTTCAAAGGAGGCAAGACCACTCACTTGCTCCTTCCCTTTTCCCTACTTTGAGGTAAAGGAGATATTCTTGCGACTGGTGCAGCACACACACATAGCATGGTTGGTTATGAGATAACTTAACACACACATGCTCTCGCTTTACAATAAAGTTGCCTGCTTCTTTACAAACAAGAATCCCATTTTTCCCATTTTCTGATTTGGAAAAATTAAATCACAGCAGTGACCATCAGTTTCAAATAAGAATCAAATTGTGGTGCCTCAAGCTGGGTTTATCTGAGTAAATCTCATTAGCTCCTTGCATGAGATTGATGATCAAAAGGCTGAGATCATGAAATGCACTGAACACAGCTCAAAATAAAAAACAAAATGAGATTTGTAAGTCACACACACAATGGCCAAAACATGGTCAAATGGCTATTTCTCATATCTTTGTGACCACCTGGCAATGAGAAAGTTCCATGAGAAATAATGGGTTTAAGAGGAATCTGCATTAATGCTGATTGCTTCTACAGAATTTTTATAACATCTGAATATGGGTCTGCTTTTGGTTGAAGACCGAAAGTTGTTTTGCAAAAGATGACAGATCTTGGCCTCCTTTGTGAAAGATTCTATTTGAAATAAAGGAATCCTGTGACAATTTATGTGCAATGTCCCTTTTGTCAAGTGTTCTTTTAATCACTGCATTTTATAATTTTATAAGATGTCCCCCCTTTAATCATATTATTGTTCAATAAGCTGCCTTAATGCTCCTTACCCCATCTCTTTTCAAAGTCTGATTTTCCTTTAAATCTACCCTCTTCCCATTTTTGTTGCAGATGTGTTAAAAACAGCTGGATGAAACCCAGACCTTGCCTCCTTTCAATTGCTTCCAGTGACAAACTGGCTGAGTAGAATAAAAAGCCAAAGCTTGAGTGTCCCCACATAAAACTCCTTGGAAAGGGGAGGGGGGGTCTCCTAGTTAATTGTCAGTTAATTGTGCATCAAAGGGAGAGATAATAGGCAGCAATTAGACCTAATGGCCTGGCAGGGTGAGATCTCTGCCATTGAACACACAGCATGGAATTGTTTTACCTGGTTGGTAGCAGCTCCCTTGAGTGGCTCCACGGTGTCTGGAGGCAGCAGGGAGCAGAATGGTTTGCCCAGAAAGGCCTAGCTCCCTGCTGGCGTCCTTATCCAAATTGTAGAAGAGTTGCTTGAGCAAGGAAAAGCCCAGATTGCCTTGCTAATTCAGTCATGTTTCTCAGAGTTTGTCTGTTAAGAAATAAAAATGGCCAGTAGGGATCTGAAGTTCTGAAAAGGAGGCTCAGACCTCCTGACCTAGGACCACTGCCCTGAAGTGCAGATTTGCGGGGATAGGCAGGTAGCTAGTTATTTGGTAGCTACGAAAAAGCACTGTGTCTATGCTCCACTGCACTCTGTGGGATGGATCCAGCTAAGGCATACTCAGAGTTGTTGTTATGTGCCTCCAAGCCGACCATGACTTATGGCGACCCTATGAATCAGTGACCTCCAAGAGCATCTGTCATGAACCACCCTGTTCAGATCTTGTAAGTTCAGATCTGTGGCTTCTTTTATGGAATCAATCCATCTCTTGTTTGGCCTTCCTCTTTTTCTACTCCCTTCTGTTTTCCCCAGCATTATTATCTTTTCTAATGAATCATGTCTTCTCATTATGTGTCCAAAGTATGATAACCTCAGTTTCATCATTTTAGCTTCTAGTGAGAGTTCTGGTTTAATTTGTTCTAACACCCAATTATTTGTCTCAGAGTAGATACACTGAAATCAATGGACTGAAGTTTGCCAAGTCCACTGGTTTGTGTGGGTCTGCTCTGAGATTGATTTAACTGGATACAGCTCATTACATTTTAGTGATTCCTGGACTGGGCTGTGGTTAAGCTGTGGGAGTCGCAGGTAGAAATTATAAATGGAAATAACCTTATATTGGATCCCTTATATTGGGTCACTCTCTCTTGGGATGAGTGTATGCAAGCATCCCAATCATGCAGTACTCCTAACCTCTAAAGATGACTGCAATCCTTTGAAAAGCAAAGGTAGAAGTGACATGAAGCTGTGAACGTCCATAAACAGAAGAAAATCCCTCCCAAATCCACCGTTGGGCAATACTTTTATTAGGACCAACCAAAATGTGAAAGTAGTGTGGCAAGCTTTTAAGTTCTCCAGAAATCTTCATCAGGCAAGATATTGCACAAAGCATAGGGTGGGGTACAAATTAAAATAGGGGGAAAGTACAAAAATTATGATGCAATCCTGTGTTGACTCCCCTGAGAGTGGTACTTGCTTCAGAGAAAACTTGCATGCAATTGGGAAGTTAGTTAAGTAGTATCTGTTTGTAACAAACTTTATTCTCTCTGTAGCTGCCTGTGGAATTGGTCGAGACTAGAGAATGAAGTTTCTTTTAAGCACAGTCTACATCTGTGTTGGAATTGCTTTGTAAGGTGTTTTTAAAGCTTTAAAAGTTTATAAATATATTTTGTTTTATTATGTTTTTAAAGATGTTCTGTTTTATTATGTTTTAAAGTCTATTTTTAAGATGTTTTAGAGTGCTTTTAGTGTTTTTGTTTGCGGCTCTGGGCTCTTACTGGGAGAAAGGGTGGGATATAAATTTAATAAATAAGTGTCAACAGTTCTGTAAACCATACCACAAATCTGCAAGCTGGAGCCGAAGGGAAAGGATATTGATAAATGAGAGCCAGTGTGGTATAGTGGTTAAGGTGTATATAATGTATATTACGACCTGGGAGACCACTGTTCGAATCCCCACACAGCCATGAAGCTCACTGGGTGACCTTGGGCCAGTCACTGCCTCTCAGCCTCATGAAAACCCTGTTCATAAGTCGGAATCGACTTGAAGGCAGTACATCTAGCATCATATTGATAAATATTCAACTCAGTTGCACACAAAAGTTTACAGTCTCCCCAGGCTTATGTATTCAAATGACTTGTACTATAATCAGTAGAACCTTGTAAACAGGGAATTACCATTAGTAGCTGCCATTAAAATTTAAGCATTTTTGCTATTAGAGATCTCTGCAGACATTTTTATCCCCTGATGAAGGCCCAATACATTAGAAGTTTCCAAAAAATAAATTTTCTCTCAACATTTAGGGATTTTTTGTTCTCTTTCTTTGTGGTTCTTTGCACGATGACCATTTCTGGTATCCATTTAATTTAATATGAGCCATGGAAGTGATGCATGAATTATACATAAACTACTTAGCAACCACATTGATAGAACCCTATCATACCACCAGGGCATTTTAGATAACAATGTTCAGAACTGACCATTTCCAAATGCACCCTGTCTAACCAAGCTCACGTGGAAATATTCTTTGAAATCAATGGGATTTCCCACTGAAGGTTTCCATTGTACTAGTTATTTTCCAAACCTCTTTGTTTGCTTTTGTTCGCAGACCTATCTGGTTAGTAATCCAGATGGGATATCGCTCAGAGCTCCATTTTACTGTAAGAAAGGGGGGGGGTGTTAAATGCTCAGATGTTTTTAAAAACACACTTGCGTAAGTAGGCAGAGCAATCGAAACTGTAGGAAGGCAGCGTAATTTACACCAGCCTAAATTAAGCCAAAGTAACTTTCCTGTATTCCAAACTCCTTTCAGGAGTGTGGCTACTGCTGGCTATGCCAGCAGCTGAACCTGGCAGAGGAAAACAAGCCTTTAAAACAGAGTTTGAATCACACCACCCTTTTTGCCAGTGTAACGTCCTCTGGGTCATGTGACCAAGCTGAAAGGAGTTTGGAATAGGGGTAAATGTCCCCTGCCCTGCCCCTGGAACTCCCCTTTTTCAGGACTTACCTAAGCCAGGATGGGGAACTTCAGCTGATGTTGCTCTGGCTGAGCTCAGCTGGAAACGCGCCTATTCCAACCCCCCCTCATCCTGGCTGATCTTGGGTTTTGATTGCTCCTTAACCAACCAAAGAGTCCAGAAATTATGCCAGTTATTTGTTTAACCAGATCTACAACCAGTTATTTCATCTTGCTCTTCTAGTGTGATTCTTTTATTTAAGTTATTTTTAAAGTGGTAAAAGAGCTTTCCCCCCCCTATATGTCAATAGCTACACCATTCCGTGAATTTATAGATGGTATACGGTGCTATATATATATCACACACATGTGTTATCTATCTATCTATCTGTGAATTAGTGGTTGTGAATGTTTGATAATATTTGATAACAAAGTAGAGTAGAAAATAATAGAACCACATTTATTCTTACAGGCTTGTTACATTAAGAGTTTCAATATTGAAAATAGTGGGATACCCATGAACAAAGCATCAAATGTGATGGGTACTGCGAGTGCATGCATGAGGCACTGTGACATTAGAGTTTAATGCTACTTTCTAGTACCGACACACGAGTGTTTTCTGTTTGGAAGTGAACACTGCCTCACCTCATATTTCACTCAAATCTCTTTACTATTTTTGACATACAGATCAGGCATTCCTAAGGCCTCAAATGCTACTGGCCCATATTTACATTCAGCATCAGTTGTGCTGTAGCAGACTGTGACTACCGAAATGAAATATCATCTTGGCCTTTTTTGTAGCATCATCTGAAATCTTTCTAAGCTTAGAATCCTGGTTTTGCCATATATGTGCCTGCTCTGTTGTTTTAGCTGGTTCTTTTTGTAGTAGATGGTTTCATTGCTGCTTTTTTTATGACTGCGATTGTTTCATTTTATTTCATTTTCCGTATCCCTCCCTGGAGTCTTTATTGATGAAAGGTGAGTTATATAGATTATAAACCAAAAAAATCTCATCTGGAAGTGTTCATGCAGATGCCTTAATAGAAATACATCTGGGTAACAGAGTAACTCTTTTGACAGAAGTTTTGTTAACAGGGAATCCTGTCACAAAAGAGATGCTGATTGTTGCCCTGGGTGGACATCTACCTGGAGTGATTGCCTTGAGCAATACCTTTTTAACACAACTCTACATGCTGGTGGCTGGGTTTTTAGGACTTGGCTTCACTTTGGCCAACAGCTTTTCTCCAGTCTCTCATCATCAAAGCCTCAGTCTAAAGATTACCCCAATCGGCAATCAGTGACAACACTAAAGACATTTAAGGATGTATTGTACTCTGTGCCTAACAATAGGGAGATTCTTGAGATTTATTACAGTTTTCCAGACAGTACAACAATGAGATCAATATAGATTGTAACTGGAATATTTCCCTCCTACTTTAACCCTTCTTCCCTTGCAACAGAAAAAAGAAAAGAAAAAGAACATCGCAATATATATAGGTGACAGTATATATTGCTCATGATGTTGTGTTGTATACACCAGACAGAATTAAAATGCTTTTACTTGGCAATAAGCCCTATGGAACACAGCGAAACTTACCTCTGTTCACAAACGTCATATTTCAGTGTCATTAAGAAAGATGCATCCCTATTTCCTTTTCACCAAATATCTTTCATAATATTTTATGATCATCCTTTTAGTGAAATAGATAATCACCATCTTGGTCTTAGAGATTAAGACATGCAACATAAAAAAGCAGTCTATTTTATTTCACTAACATCTGTTGGTGTAAGGCCATGCACACTTTCTCTGTTACACAGAAGTCTTCATAATATATAACATTACCTGAGATTTAAACTACCATTCTGCCTGATGAGGGATTATGTGTAACCAGAAAGCTTAACAAAAGTTGGCCCTCCAAAAGACTATGCTCCAACTCTAATTGATTGTGTTGTATATGACTAGTTGCCTTATTAGGGACATGCATTCCTGTCTCTTATCAACTCAGTATGGGAGTTGCTGGATTGGGGGAATGCGCTTGTTTATTTTATGCTTCTGAAGTTAGGCAAAATGGCTTACTTTCTCTGGCACCCATAAAAGCACCTCTTGTTTACAACCGCATAAGTTACTAAGCTTATCATGCTCTGTCTGATTTTTCTCTCCACTTCCTTTTTGTTTCATCTTCTCTGATGTCAGTTTATCTCACTTCTCTTCTATTTTCTTCCAGTTGTCTTCCATGGAATCCCACAAGCTCTTTGTTTGTTTAAGACCACATGTCACCTGTCCTTTGGAGGCAGCACAGCTGGATACAGCACCTTCTGAAATAGACAGGCAGTTTTGATGTGTTACATCCTAACTCGGCTGACCGAGTCAACCAAGCATGTGCTACCTGAAAACCTTGTGTTATCAGGTAGAACGGTTAGTTACACTTAGGTCTGTTGTCATATGGCACCCAGGCATTATTTATTTATTATTGGGAATACTTACAAACTGCTAAACATCACAAATACCATAGCAATAAACAGCAATAATAATAAAACATCAGATACGACCCATGAATAAACACATGCATTTTGGAAAGCCTGCAAAAATAAACAAGATTTTAGCATTCAATGAAATATGTACATTGTTGGAGCCTGTCTAACTTCATTGGGCAGCATGTTCCATGATTCCCAACAATTTCATATCCCTAGAATTTAACATAGATGCACAATTGTATGTATACCTTGACAGGCAGGACCCACAGATCATTTTCCTTCATAAGTATTTGTTTGCCATAGGGGATAAGAAAGCAAAGCTACTTTGGCTGTTTTCTGAATAACAAAACATGTGTACTGCCTTCAAGTCGATTCCGACTGATGGCAACCCTATGAATAGGGTTTTCATGAGGCTGAGAGGCAGTGACTGGCCCAAGGTCACCCAATGAGCTTCATGGCTATGTGGGGATTTGAACCCTGGTCTCCCAGGTCGTAGTCCAACACCTCAACCACTACACCATACTGGCTCTCACAAAAGATCTAGAGGCAGCTAAAAACTTTTTGCTGAGTGAACATGTCTAAACTTTTTCTGACACTACATTCCCAGAATGGAGCTGCTTTATATCTGATAAAGCAAGATGTCACGGCTCTCTTAGAGACTGCTAAATCCTTCGTTAAAAAGGTAAGATTTATAACACCAGTGGCACACTTTTTTCCCTCTGTGAGTAACTGATTCACATAAGGATGAGTAAGACTAGAGACAGGATACAGCACAAAATGGTACATTTCACTGTCCTTGCAATCTGCTATTAGCTTCCAGATGCCCCCATCACTTAACTTACATGTTTTACATATGTACTGTTGCTGAAGAATATGAGAAGATGCCATCTATTTCTGCTTTAATTCAGGGTCTACAGAAAGGAGAATGAACAAGGACAACTGAACAGGGTTAGAATGAACTGCTACAGTGAAAGCATTAGACATCAGTTGTTTTCCACATGATACGTCCATACATCACCCTGATATAATGCCCCTAAATAGGGCTTCACTATTGGGTTTTTTCCTGTTGTGATAATAAATGCCTTTTCATTAAGATGCTCATTGCTTCCTAGGGATTCATTCTCTTAGGAGCTCAGACCAGTAGCATATATGGGCTGTACAAAGTGACATCCTAAACATTCTGAATAAGGTGCTCTTGAAAAAGTGTGCCTCTCAAGTGCTTCCTATCCAGTGGTAGATGAGGACTCATCATTTGAGTAGAGATGTGAAGGCCCAGAAAAATTCGGGGGGGGTATTTTTCCTGTTTTTTTTAAGCCTTTTGTTTTGTTTTATGAAAAAAATGAAGAAAAATTGATTATGGAATGTTTTATTTTAGTATGATTGATAAAATGTTTCACTGAAATTTGGTGTCCCCCCCCCGTTTTTTTCTCCTCAGTTCTTTTTATGGGAATGGATGCTTTATGTCTGCTTGACACTGTGGAGGACTAGCGGAGACAAAAATATTTTATTTGTTATTAATGTTGATGGTTTCTTTTGCTTTTTTAAATTGTTTTTTGCCTCCTCCTCATAAACTGGCAAAACGAAAGAGGTTCTTACAGTTCAGGTGTTCCTTACAGTTCAGGATCTTGTAGATCCATTTGTTACCAAAAAAAGTAAAAATTTAAAAAACTAAATTCAATTTGTAATAATTGTTTGAATAAAATGTACTTTTAATATACCGTGTGATCATTTTATGCCAAACCAACTTGTACATTATTACATTTGATGTTCCTTGAAGTAACAAAGTGACTTTCAATCTGTAAAAAGTGCTAATATTGCATTTTTTCAATTTTTCTGAAAATTTCATTTTTTTTCTGAAGAAAAGCAAAACAACTGGGTTTTTTTCCATGGCTTCAAAATTTCTGGAAATTTTACATCTCTGTACTTGACACCACCAGCTAAATTCTTCTTTGCAAGGGAAGAGCTGCAACCCACCGCTTAAAGCAGCAGGCTAGCAGAGGTAGCTAGTGCCCACTGAAACTGGCAGAAGGCAGAAAGACCAATAGTAGGTGGAAACAGCCACGTTTTGTCCCCATCCTCTTTCCTCCACACAGCCAGTTCCACCCGCTAGACTGGATGTAAGCAAGAAGGCAGGCAGGCTGAGGCAAGCTCAGGGCTGGGTGCCGCTGGTGGGTCAGTGCGCTGCTTGCCCCAGTGGGCCAGCCTCCACCTCTTGAGGCTGGCTTCTTTTCTGCCAGAAGGTTCTGTTCATGAGCGGTGGTTGTGGTTGTACTGCTGCTTCACCAGGGATCGGGGACTTGTGGCCCTCCAGATATTATTGGACTCCAGCTCTCATCAGACCCAGACAGCATGAGCAATGGTCAGGGAGACCACGGGTTCTTCATCTGTGCGCTATACCTTGTGAGCTACACAGCTCACTTCTGTATTTTTTCCCTTTGTCAATAAAAAGTCTGGTTTTAAAAAGAAAGCATGCTCTCTGTCCAGCTGTATTACAGCTAGAGCTTGAATTTTATTACTTTTATATCCCACCTTTCTTCACCGATGAAACTCAAAGGAGAATACAGTAGGTCTCTCAGACAGTCTCCCATGTTCCCAGACCCACATCAGACCCTGCTTAATTTCAGCATGATTGCTGTAGCATGTGACTTTAGACCATTCCCTAAGGCTATTTTTGGCAGATGCAATGGGCTGTATCTAGTGGCTTCATTTGTGCAAGGTGGAGCACTTTCTGTTCACCAACCCACCTGACGTACTACAGCCTTTGCACCATATTCCACCCTGTTCTGGAGAGTTCCCCAACCCACAAGGGCAGCTTTTCAAAGGGCAACAGGGGGCTTCAGTGGGTCAGGAGGATTGGGGAAAGAGGTGCCCCAGCTTGGGCAAGCAGAACTCTTTGTTGTGTAAACTTGTATAAATGAACAGAGATCGTCAACAGTCTGAGATGCGTGTGTGCCAGGGTGTGCATTACCTAAGTGGCAGGCTTTTACCTTGCATTAGGATCACTGAGACTTAAGACTTAGTAAAATAAGAAAAGCTACTTTATTTATAGAAATACATAGTAGATAGGAAAGGCATACCTAGTTCTAATTAAGTTGGAGGTGCAACTCCCAGACGTGGGAGTTGCCCTCATGGCCCCCGAGAGAGAGCAAAGTAAAGCCAACACTCTATACTACCCAGTGCCTTCAAGTGCTGCATGCACATTCATTTTTCCTTTTAGTCCTCATTAAAAACCTACTGAATTTAACAAAATGCTGGGTTCATCTGTATCTCATAGGAATTGTTTCTAAGGCATATTTAAGATTTAAGCAGAGGAATAACATTTCACACTTCTTGTGTGTACTGAAATGCCAGAAGGCTGCAAAAATGTGCTCTGTGAACCGTGAACATTTAATTACTATCACAGAATGACCCAGTATCTGCTGTAGTGATAAAACAGCAGGGCAGACTCCTAAATGGTTTCCAAATTACAAACACCACCACAAATGTCCACTGTTAAAATCTGTGTTATGATATCAGTATGTAAAAGTTGAGCAAACCCAAGCTATTTTGGGCCAAGGTTGGGATTAGATTTTAAGGGCCCCAAATTGTAAACAAACAATCTATGGTTGAATTCAGTTATGGGAAGAGTCACTTCAGAATGAGGATTTCTGTTTAGGACCTGATTGTGATATCACATCCCTTTTATTCATTGAAAAGACCTATGTTGATACATAAGCTTCTGCTCAAGTCTTCTTATTCTTATGGCAGAAAAGACATAACTAGGGTTGTCACTTAAAAAAAACAAACCCTGCCCCCTTTCCTGTACCTTTAAGAGCAGCCTGCCATATAGAAATATAGATGCTGAAGCTTTTCCTTGCCATGTTTGCACATTTTAGAGGAAAGCTCTACAAGCTACATTTCTGTATGCTGTTAAAGGGACAGTCAGGTTTTTTTTAAAAAGTGGTATTATTTATTTATTTATTTATTAAACTTGTATACCGCCCCATAGCCGAAGCTCTCTGGGCGGTTTACAATAACTAAAAACAAATACAATTTAAAATACATCTTTTAACAACAATTTAAAACACAATTTAAAATTTAAAACAATATAGAACACATGCTAAAATGCCTGGGAGAAGAGGAAACTCTTGACCTGGCACCAAAAAGATAACAGTGTTGGCGCCAGGTGCACCTAGTCAGAAATATCATTCCATAATTTGGGGTACTTCACCAGTTTCATTTTTTTAGTTGCTCATTAAATGTGCACGTGACATGTTAAAATGTATTAATGTGAAATTCATGGGCTTGCAAAATGGATGGTTTGTATCCAATGTTAGTTGTACTCAGAGTAGACCTATTGAAATTAGGCCCATTCATTTCAGTGGGTCTACACTGAGTAGTTCTAAGGCTCCCCCTGCAGTGTACATTGAAAACACTATCATACCATTTTAAGACATGGCTCTCCCCAAACAATCCTGGGAACAGTAGCTTGTTAAGGGTGCTGAGTTGTTAGGAGACCCTCTCCCGCTCACAGAACTACAATTCCCATAGTTTCCTGAGAAGAGAGATTGATTGTTAAACCATTCCGATAACTGTCGCTCTGTCATGGGTCTCTTAACTACAGTTCCCAGGATTAAATTAGCGTTCCCTGGGTTCTTTGGGGGAAGCCATGACTATTTAAATGTCATGCTTTAAATGTAGAGTGCAGATGGGGCCTTAGGTGGTTATAACCCTGTGCTATGCAAGTTTGAAAATGTGTGTTGCATATACAAGTACACTCAGTAGAAAGGTGAGGGTGTGTCAATCCAGTGATGCCATGTGCTGATGATGTGGACCTCAGTTTGATCCAGGTCTGGATTGAATACTTATCTGGGAATCCAGTGTATTTCAATAGCAACCTCCAGAAGGAAGGTTGAAACATAAATATAACCATCATAATAAATATAGATGCACTGTGCTGGAGCTTGATCATGCTAATGGCTACCCTCATGTGTCCAATAAAAAAAGGATTTGTTTGCCAAGTGAACCAAATGAAAGTTGTAAAACTTTTTATTTTGTGGGAAACATATAAAAATATACAAATTGAGATGAAGAAGTGGGAAGTTGAAATATCCCAACTATTGACTATGTACTTATTGCAGTCATTTAACATTATTTTATATTTGACACTTATTTGTTCAAACTGATTAATCATTCACTTCTAGTATTTGTGCAAATGCCATCATATAAACTAAAAGTAGGTTAAATCAAATACAGTCACAGTCTTGTTGTCCTGAATGTAGACGATCCCAAAGATACAAAATGAATAGACTCCCCTTTCACACACACGCTTTCTTTTTTGGACCACTTTATTTAAAGTGCTAAGATATTTATGATTAGGCCTCTAACATGAATAAGACTGGAGTTGGCCCAGTGCAGTGGGTTAGATACTGAGACAACAATCATACATAGGAACATAGGAAGCTCTCTTATACCGAGTCAGACCACTGGTCCATCTAGCTCAGTATTGTCTACACTGACTGGCAGCACCTCTCTAGGGGTTTGGCCAGGGATCTTTCCCAGCCCTAGCTGAAGATGCCAGGCATTGAATCTGGGTCCTTCTGCATGCAAAGCATATGCTCTGCCACTGAGTTACAATCATCCTACTAACCTGGAAATAAGCCCTATTAAACTCCAGGGAATTTACTTCTGAGTAGACATGAATAAGCTTGGACTATGAATTATGAACAAATAAGCTCATTATAAACCCCAATTCTGCAATGTGGGGCTAATACTGATCTACCTTGTAGGGTTGTTGCAGCCACCTGAGCATATAAGAAGTACTGTATAAACGCTACGTATCATGATCGTTTCAAAATGTGCATTTGAAGCCATGCTTATTGGACTGCAGAGCTGCAGCAGCGCAGCAGCTAAGAGGCTGAAATATGAGGTAAGTCCACAGTCTGAATCTCACCTCTGCCATGATCATGGCCAGCTCTCTCAGACTCAGTTCCCCTGTCTTCAGTACGGAGAATAATAATCCGAAATCATTCTATGGCACAGCTGGTATAGCACAGGGGGGAGGAGAGCCTAGCTGGGAGTCCAGAGTCTGTGAGTTCAAATCCCCACTCATGTCTCCTGGGTGTCAAGGACCAG
Source organism: Rhineura floridana (assembly GCF_030035675.1). Classification (NCBI taxonomy): domain Eukaryota; kingdom Metazoa; phylum Chordata; class Lepidosauria; order Squamata; family Rhineuridae; genus Rhineura; species Rhineura floridana. The sequence continues at coordinate 51,105,541 of NC_084486.1, forward strand.
CTAAAGATCACCCCACAGTGAGTGGCTCAGGGGTTACGTGCCCTGCCACCTGTGCAGCCGTGGGCAAGCTGCATAGTCCCAAGGAGCCTAGTGGCCCCCCAGCTGGCAGTTGCGGACAAGGAAGGGGCTGGCTTGTGCAGCTGTGGCAAGCTGAGCAGGCCCTAGCCGGCTGGGGAGGACTAGCCTCAGAGGGAGGCAATGGTAAACCCCCTCTGAATACCACTGACCATGAAATCCCTATTCATGGAGTAGCCATAAGTTGGGATCGACTTGAAAGCAGTCCATTGCCATTCTCCGGCAGGGGTGGGAGCCTTTTTCAGCCAGGGCGGCATTCCTCTCTGGAGGCCACATGCCAGTGGTGGGCAGGGCCAGAGGCAGAAGTGGGCAAAGCAAATATTTTTCTGTATTTCACTTGTATCCTGCCTCTCCCCCCCATGGAGCCTCCCCTGCCAAATTTTACCTTTGTAAAGTACGCTGGTGTCTACACATGCTCACCCCCCTCTCTGTCCTCCATCCAGGCAAGCAAGAGGCATGATCAGAGCTCAAGGTCCCATTCCAGACAGGCAAAGACACTCAAGGAGGGTGCAAAGAAAGGCTGGTGAGGGCCTTGGCCTGGGAAGAGGGGGTGGGGCTGGGGAGAGTCCCAAAGGCCAGAGAGACAGGCCTGGAGGGCACATTTGGCCCCCAAAGCCGAGGTTCCCCATCCCTACTTTACAAGGTTGTCGTTAGGTTTACAAGTAGGTAATGCATGTGGAGCCTTTTGAATACTTTGAAGCACTTTACAAATGTTAAGTAATATTATGTAGCTGCTTATATATATATATTTCACAAAATGTATGCACCACTTGATTGTAATAAAACCTCTACGCTAAAAATAGCATTTGAAAACATTCAAAAGACTATTAAAATCAAATGTAAGATAAAAAGATATTAAAACGCATGTTAACGTCCACATGTCCAGATGAGCTTGCCTAACCAAAACATTTTAAGCAGGTGCGAAGAACTGAAGGCACTAGTGAATTGTAGGTGCTGCCACACTCAAAGATCAATTTCTTACAAGTTCAGAACAAGTATTATGTGGCATCTTTAACATGCCAGTTCCACATATTGAAGCAGGTTGAATTCACCTATATGGTGTAAAGCAATCTCAAAGTAAACTGATCCCAAACTGTTAAGGGCTTTTTATATTAACAGTAATCTTTTCTATGATGTCTGATTAATTCTGCTGTTGCATACATCTTTACTAACGTAAATGGTTCCACTTATTCTCTGTATTCAGTATTAGCAAATGTTTAACCTCTAATTAAACACACTTAATAATAGACCAAGTTTTGCTGAGTTTCATTGTTTGTAATAAAGAGGAAGTAAGGTCCAGAAATTAGCCTAGGACTTGCATATTCTAATAAACCATAATATATTGATAACGTTTGATTTATTGCACTGCAAATGCAGAAGACTTTATCAATGGACTGTGAATGAATACCAGAATTTCCCAGCATATCAATGATTTCTGGGTCGGCCTTACAAAGAAGGAAGTTAATCACAGTGTTTCACATCTCTCTGATGCTATTATTGCACAACTCTCAGAACAAAAGACTCTTGAGCTCTATATCAAGCATAAGCTATCTTGCCAAATCTATCACAGGAGATGGGCTCTTGACTAATTTTAGATCAGGCTTCTGCAAATGCTGCTGTTCTGCAGAATGGCATGTCCTAAATGTAAGTCTGGACAGAAGGGCCAACTTGAAGCTGGTCTGTATTCTTCCCTGCCAAGCCCTCATTTATAAGTTGGAGCCCCAATAAAGTTTTGCTGAATGAATTAGCTTTTTTGAACACATTGTAGTTATATTGATCTCATTTTCCCACTCGCCCGCTTGTAAGTGTCCCTGTGCAAAATATCTTCAAAAAATATATATCCAGGACCAAGTATTTCTATAGCTATAAGCAACTATAGCTCTGGATACTCAATGGAAGAGTGAACATTAGTGCAAATCCTTCTGTGGGTCAGCAGCATCCCTGATGATTGGCTCAGAGGGTCATAAAGACAGTTCTAGGGTCTTGGTATCCCACAAAGTAGGACATGGGCATTGGCCAGAGAGCACCTGGCTGCCCTCCAGTGGTGTTTCTGGGATCCAGGGTTGGAGCCGGCATTGGAGGGAAGGTGATGCCTGATGGAACAGCTTCCCTTCCATTGAACGTCTGCTGGTGAGATGAGTAAACATAAGACACAGGCCCACTTTGAGGTCCAAAAGGAAGGGGAGTATAAAATGGAACTGCATGGAAGGGTTCTGGTCTCATATCCTGCAGCTGGCGTTTCAGCTTCATCCGCCGGTTCTGGAACCAAGTCTTGATCTGTGGAAAGGAAACAGAAGAGGTGGATGAACCAATATCCTTTTGGTTTAGAAAGTGGCTAGCCGGTGTTGATAACATTGTTATAAATACCTATGAGCTATTAAAGAAGAGTCACAACAAATATTCTTAATTTTCCATAGTGCAAGCATACAGTCAGAAGGCCCGAGTCTGGTCTAGGGTTGCCAGGCTCAGGGCCTGAGAATGATTCTGTATCTTTAAGAGAAGAGAAAGTCAGCCAAGTGCAGGTGTTCTTGCAATACTATAATGGGAAAAACCACAAGGTGAAAATCTCCCTTCCCCCTGCACAACTTTGAAAGATACAGAAGACCTCTTGGAAGATGGGCCTGGCAACCAAGAGGTCTTCTGTATCTTTAAAAGTTGTGCAGGGGGAAGGGAGAATTCCACCTTGTGGTTTTTCTCATTATAGTGTTGCAAGAAAACCTGCACTTGCGTGAATTTTCTCTTCTCTTAAAGATACAGAATCATTCTCAGGCCCTGAGCCTGGCAAACCTAGTCCGGTCAGTGCTTGGATGGGAGATCATTTGGGCACCCCATTTATGGTGCCACCTTGAACGTCATGATGGAAGCAAGGCAAGATATAAACTGTAACTAATAGGTTAACTAGAAGGCAGTTGGAAAATGTTTTACACACAAACAGCCGCACCAAAAAAGTAGCCAGACACTTTTAATTCTTTTGCTCGAAACATTGGCCATTTTAGGATTTGGGGAACCCGAGCCCTTCCCTCTCTCCAAATCGATCCCTTTGGCCCAGGAGCAGAGCCAGCCTGACCTACCTGCACTTCAGAGAGCTGCATCTTACTGGCCAGTTTGCGTCGCTCTGCGGCGCCCAAATACTTGTGCCGCTTAAAGGAGCTCTCCAGGGTGCTGATCTGCTCCAGGCTGAAAGCTGTGCGTAAGCGGCGGCTGCTTGCACTTCTGCCACCGCCCTCTTCTGGGGTGAGGCTTCCTTCGCCATCCGAGCCACCTTCCGTTGCGCTCCACGCCCGTTTGGGAGCCTCAAATGCTTCTAGCAGAAAAAGAGGCAAACCGGATTGGTCAGGTGCACACCTTCCTGCATAGTTTCCCAAGAAGGAGTGGCTGGGTTGGAACAAAAAGACACTCCCGAGGTTTTCCCGCATCCAGAGAAATGGATGCATTATCCCCAAAGATCCAGGGCTCAGATATTCCCGATTCATTGGACCCTGTGCACGTTTAATAAGATGTGAGTCCCACTGCGTTAAATGGAACTAACTTCCAATGTAAGTGTGCATCGGATTGCAGATTCAGCCTCCTTCAATGATAATAATTGAAAAGTGAGAGCGCTCGGATGAATCCCAATGTCCCGTCTTTGCCGGGCGCCCTCCTGTTCTGTTCGGTGGATCGCTTTCTATGAAACATCCCCAAGGGATGACACAATAAAAAGTCAACAATAAAACTTATGTATCTTTTCCTAAAGTCAAGCGATACTATAAATCGTGTGAAATTTAATAAATACAATTTCTAAGGCAATGCAGATAAAGAGTGAGATAAAAAATCTCCACTTAAAAGGCTTGTTGGAAGAGGAAAGTCTTCAATAGGTGCGGAAAAGACAACAAAGAAGCCAAATGTCTGATATATGATGGGGGGGTGTTTCGCAAGGGTCAGTCCCGCCACGGTAACTAACAGTCCGATCCTTACATTAGAGCTACGATGCGATGTAACACTTACGTGGATGTAAGTCTCATTGAACTCGGTGAGACTTTTAACCGCGGAAGCCCGCATAGGACTGGACTACATATTTCAACCGGCAAGCAATTGGCATCTAAGTATAGGTCAATATTTAATTTGGAAATAAGTACTCGGGTGGGTTAGGAAAGGAAACGCGCGATCGTTGGTAATGGGAGGCAAGGGACCTCATATGTGGCCAAGAAACTGGGAGCATTCTATGCAGCATTCCAGGGTATCATCATCATCATCTTTTGATACTTCTGTTAAATTGGCTCCTCAGATGCCCCTGAGAGGCTAATCTAAGGCAGGAATGTTTAAAACATCTAAAAACAATGTAAAACATCTTAATTGCTGTAAACCGCCCAGAGAGCTTCGGCTATGGGGCGGTATATACTGTATAAATGTAATCAATCAATCAATCAATCAATCATCATCATCATCTCGAAGCAGAAAGGTCTCTTGCTTCTCACCATTAATCTTAACACTGCCTTTCGCTTCAGAGGCTTTCAAACCACCGTGTTAGTACACAGGAGACCCACTCAGGCTCCCGCTCTGTATGGGCCTTCCGTACCACGGGAGGGCAGATCCCCCCTTGGAAGACCCGGCTACAGGACACCGGGATCCCCCCGCTTCCCCAAAAGTTACACTGTTCACCGGAAAAACCGACAGGGGGGCGCTTGCTTCCAAAGAATTGTGAATTTAGAAACCTGGAAAGAAGGGTTAACAGCAAGAGTCAAGAGACGATTTCAAGGGGACAGTAAGCTAAGCATAGGCTGCTGGATCAGGCCAGTGGCCCACCTAGTCCAGCCTCCTGGTCTCACAGTGGCCGACCAGATGCCCGTGGGAAGCCCGCGAGCATGCCCTGAGTGCATCAACGCTCTCCCCAGTTGAGATGCCCAGACACTGGCAGTCAGCTGCAGACGGCCTCCGAGGTAGAACCTGCCCGTAACCATTATCCTCCGTGAATCTGAGACCGGCGAAGAAGTACCTGATGAGGAGGAAGAGGAATCCACGTTCTTCTGGCGGGCAGGGAGATGTTCCGAAGGCGGCTCTTGGCCTCTGGGAATGGCCTGACCCCCGGCCCGGCTTCCTTCTCTCCCCGCAGGCTGGCGGTTGGGCAAAGGATCTCTCTGCTGGCTCTGGACGCCTTCGGGAAAGGCCGAAGACTCGGCCTGGTTGACCCCTCCCTCGCTCCGGCTGTGGCTGGTGGCTTGGCTGCTCTGAGAGAGCCACTCGACGGAGAAGGGAGCCTTGGTCATGGCGCGCTCGCCTTCGGGTTAGGCCAGCCCAGGTTCCTGTGTGGGAGCGCTCGAGGAGGCGTCGGCTTTGGGCGCGCAGGCCCGCTCGGACCATCTCTTATAAAGGAAGCCCCGAGCCAGCAGCCGCGGGTGTAAACACGACATCAAAGGGCAGATAAGTGCCGTCTAATTATCATCAGGCCTCCCCGACAAAAGAGGCTGTTCGCACATTTTCCAAAGCCCTCGTAGGGCTGGCTCCACCGTGTCTGCCGATAGATCATGGCACTCTGCGGTAAGCGATTTACAGTACCCGTCACATCCTTTCTCTCTCTATGTAAATGTCGCTTACCCCCCGACTTTATGGAAGGTGGCTTCAAAAGGCAAGCGGGAATTTAAATACCCGGGGCTCTGGAGTGATTTGGCCGCGGCCGTTTTGTTCAAATACACATTTTGAAAACGGGCCTGGCTGTCATTTCGTCTTCGTCGTCTTCTGCAGACAATGGAAGGCTGAGCAGCGCTATAGTTCAGATCCATGCGTGCATTTCCTTAAAGGGCTGCCAAGGTCATAAAACGGTCTTCAGAGATCGCAAAGGTGAGCTTCAATGGGCATCGCTTGGCTGTTGCTGCTAGGTCAGAGTAAGGGTTTTTCATTAAGTATAGCCTAACGGGGGGGGGGAGGGAGGCAGGCTTGAGCCTTAGGCAATCTCCTTTGTCTGTCTGTTTGGCTAGAACCTCAAGATCCACTAAGCGGAGCTCGATGCAAAAGCCAGGCTGAGCCCAGGAGTTTGCGTCCCAGAACGGAATGGAGCACACAAGCACCTAGTCCTGGTTATCCCAAGCTTTCTTCATGGGCGGGGGAGAGTCATTTTGTTGCTTTTATTGGTGTAGTGGTTAGAGTATTGGACTACGACCTGGGAGACCAGGGTTCCAATTCCCACACAGCCACGAAGCTCACTGGGTGATCTTGGGCCAGTCACTGCCTCTCAGTCTCAGAGGAAGGCAAAACTCCCTCTGAAAACTGCTTACCATGAAAACCCTATTCACAGGGTCGCCATAAGTCGGAATCGACTTGAAGGCAGTCCAATTCATTCATTCATTGTTCAGCAGTTGGGAGTCAAAAATCCTTGCCGATCTACAGCCGACTGCCAAGAGATCCAGCAGTAAATCCACACCTGCCTTCTGCCCACCCCTGTCCCAGACCCCCTCAGATGCTGCTAATCCACAACAATTGCTGCTGCTGTTGTTGTTATGTGCCTCCAAGTCGACTATGACTTATGGCGACCCTATCAATCGGTGACCTCCAAGAGCATCTGTCATGAACAACCCTGTTCAGATCTTGTAAGTTCAGGTCTGTGGCTTCCTTGATGGAATCAATCCATCTCTTATTTGGCCTTCCTCTTTTTCTACTGCCTTCTGTTTTCCCCAGCATTATTATCTTTTCTAATGAATCATGTCTTCTCATTATGTGTCCAAAGTACGATAACCTCAGTTTCATCATTTTAGCTTCTAGTGATAGTTCTGGTTTAATTTCTTCTAACACCCAATTATTTGTCTTTTTTGCAGTCCATGGTATCCGCAAAGCTCTTCTCCAACACCACATTTCAAATGCGTTGATTTTTCTCTTATCCGTCTTTTTCACTGTCCAACTTTCACATCCATACATAGAGATCGGATATACCATGGTCTGAATGATCCTGACTTTAGTGTTCAGTGATACATCTTTACATTTGAGGACCTTTTCTAGTTCTCTCACAGCTGCCCTCCCCAGTCCTAGCCTTCTTCTGATTTCTTGACTATTGTCTCCATTTTGGTTAATGTTTGTGCCAAGATATTGATAATCCTTGACAAGTTCAATGTCCTCATTGTCAACTGTAAAGTTGCATAAAACTTCTGTTGTCATTACTTTAGTCTTTTTGACATTCAGCTGTAGTCCTGCTTTTGTGCTTTTCTCTTTAAATTTCATCAGCATTCGTTTCAAATCATTACTGGTTTCTGCTAGTAGTATGGTATCATCTGCATATCTTAAATTATGATGTTCCTCCCTCCAATTTTCACACCTCCTTCATCCTGGTCCAATCCTGCTTTCCGTATGATATGTTCTGCGTACAGATTAAATAAATAGGGTGATAAAATACACCCCTATCTCACACCCTCCTCTTCGGATGCACACCTTAACATGGTGAGGGGGTTTGAGTGTGTTGAAAAAGCTGAGAGCAATGCCGTCAGGAGTCTAGACCAAGAGGCTAGACTCCTAGCAGGGGCACCCAAGGCGGAATGGTCAAACCTGAAACACCAGACTAAGATGCATCCAAACTCACAGGAAGGCAATGGTAAACCACCTCTGAATATCTCTTACCACGAAAACCCTATGAACAGAGTATCCAAAATGCAACAATTGCATCAACCAGAAAAAATGGACTTTTACCTACAGTTTTGAGATATACAGAGCTACTGTTGCGCTGGTGTCTGAGGAGGACCTAATCCGTCCCCCCCCCCGCCAACCAAACCACTACATTCAAGGAATGGCTGTAATTTATTACTATCAGTTTCTCCATCTTACTATCTGTTTTTACCTCTCACCTTGCCTGCAAGGTATTCAGAGCAACATCCATGGCTCTCCATTCCCCCCCCCACCAGCAGATGTTGCTGGACTCCCAACTTTTATCAGCCCTAGTCAGCAGGGATGATGGGTTCCCGCATCTGGAGAGCACCATGTTGGCTACCCCTGGGTTAGAGTGTTGGACTAGGATCTGGGTTCAAATCCTCACTCAGCCATAAAGCTCACTAGGTGACCTAGGGCCAATCACCAATTCTTAACCTAACCTACCTCACAGGGTTGTTGTGAGGATAAAATAGAGAGTAGGAAATTGCCCACCTTGAGTGCCCTGAAATAAAGGTGTGATTAAATGTAATAAATAAATGTTGTCACAAACAGCCCCTGAGATATATTAGGCTGAGAGATACTGACTGTCCCAAGCTGAATGGGGTTTTGAACCTAGATCACCACCAGTCCCAGCCTAACCATTTTACCATGTTAGATTTCCATAGTAGTAGGGAAAGGAGTGAGAAGGCACCATAGTTTATGTGCATTTGTGTGTCTGTGTATTTGGGGAAACTGGCTTGTTTTCAGAATTATTTCTACAGTGAAATGGGCAATCTAGATTGTTTTCATGCAGTTTCCTTTTCTGGGCAGTTTGGTTAACTCTCTGCCAGCAAGGTTTGGTGCTCAGGGGAACAGCAGTTTCAAGGGAGGGAATGCAAAAGATATTCAAGTTTCCTGGAGAGAAACTTAGAGTGAATACAGATTACCATTTACTTACTTACTTGGTTACTTATGTGACCTGCATGCAATCACTTCGTTTTAGCATCTGTCTGAATTTATACAGATGAATAAACTAGCTTGGGATGTATTTTCTCACTTTGAGTCGCATAGCTAGCCATGGCATCCTACCAAATGCTAAGGAGGATATTATGATTTGTTATTATTTTAATGTTTGCCCCCATCTTTCTACCAAAGTATTCAAGGGATGGTTTTTTCCACACCTTGTGAATTCTAGTCACACAGTAAAATGATCTAAGTCAGAGTCAGGTATTTTTAACCTTGCAAATTTCAATGGCCTTCAGCATGTCTGTGTCTACATTGTCCTGCCAAGTGGATATGAGAATCTTACCAAAGTTTAGCACCTGAACAGAAATTTCTGGAAGCAAGCAGTGGTATGTATAGATAGGCTGATATGTAAACATAGATATATGGCATTTAAATAGTGATTTACATATATTATCTAAATATTCCTTACAATGACCCTGGAATGACCCTGAAAGGAATTATAATCCCTGCAGACTGGTCGCAAAAGACTGAAGCTACTTTTTCCCTCTCTCTAAACAGAATCCATATGGTCTATTACGGATTTTAAGTTTACAGATCTCCAGTGCTTACTTGGGATCTCTTTCACAGTTAAGACATAACTTCATCTGTGCTAAGTGATGCTTAAGAATGTAAATAATGTCCTGGTGGATCTAATTGAGGCCCACCCAGTCTAGCATTCTTTGGGAGAATCCTTCAAAACAGCAAGCACTAGGTAGCCCTTCAGAAATCCAGAAAACATGGTATAGTTTCTGTTGGTCCTGTTATGGATAAAAGGCTGAAGCTGAGAGAGAATGGCTTGACTGTTTAAGACCATCTAACAGATTTATGGCTGAGGAGAGATATAAACAAAAAAGACTCCCACACTCATACGTTCAGCTACAACATCTACCACTTCAGTACACCACATCCAGACATACCAGAAGCTGCTGTAGTATTTTCTTTCAGCCTCAAGTCAGGACACTGATTAGTGTTCCATTTCAGGATGGTCATTAGGGGACAGCAGCATCTCTGAAAAAGAGACAGATTCTGCTTCACAAAAAACCATGCATCCTATATTTCCAATTTGTAGCTAACAAATATATTCTCATTGAGAGACGATCATCTGCTATTATCTCCTGGATGTTGTTGTTTTGGGATTAGAGAATGCCAGATTCAATAAAGTGTGACAGCCTTCTGGTGCCTTTAATGATTTATTAATTGCAGCTGACGCTTTTCCAGATAAGAGCCCTTTAATGGGGGCAGGAGCTGAAGTTTGTCCTTCTCTTCAGTGGTCACAGTCCTGTATTGAATCTGGAAGTCCTATTTATTGCTACAACAAGATACTGACCAGTAGGATAGGCTGGAAAAACCCAAGTAGGTCTGGTGGATTGCAGATTTATTTCCTTGGCAGTGAAACAAGAATGATGACAACATATTACTTTGGGGTTTTATGAAGCTGCCAGGTTGTAGCACTGAGCTGTAGAAAGTGCGATCGCAGTCCATTCTGTCCTCCACCACTACCCACACACACACAAAATGCTTCATATTATATTATAAAAGTATGCTTCCTATTATGTCTATGCATGTTCAGTTCATACATAAGAAGGTACCAGTTTCAATCCCAAGAATCTACAGTCTAAAAAGAATTGGGTAACTGGTAATGGGAAAGACCTTTGCTCAAGATCCTGCTGGCAGTCAGAGTACACAATATTGGACTAGATGCCACAAACCAGGAGTGGGGAAATTTTTTCAAACCGAGGGCCACATTCTCATGTGGGCAACCTTCCAGGGGCCACATGCCGGTGATGCACATCACCAGAGGTAAAAGTGGAAAAAAGAACACATGCATTTTACCTTTGCACAGTAGGCATGAGGCATTGTCAGAGCTCAAAGATGCATTCCAGTCAGGCAAAAACACGGGGGTGGGGATAAAGTAGGATAGATGAGAGCTGTGGCTGAGATGGTGGTGTGGCCTGGGGAAAGTCTTGAGGGCCAGATAAAGAGGACTAGAGGGGTACATTTGGCCCCCAGGCCTGAGGTTCCACATCCTTGCCATAAGCCAATGGTTTCCAAGGGCTATTGAAGTGCCCAAGTATTATTCTACCAGTGGAAAGGTTGGCAGATAGGCATCTGATTCCCTAGGTGGTGAAAGCAGGATCATTCCAACAATACCCCTTCATTGTTCTGTAAAGGAATTATTTGGCTGGGTGTGTCAAGCCTATGGGAATGCTCATCATCTTGGTCTCAACAAATGTATGAGTAATAACAATTAACCTGGCCCATATGCTTAGAAAAGCCTAAATGACACCATTTACCTCCAGACAGATAAGAGAAAAACCAACTCATTTGAAATGTGGTGTTGGAGGAGAGCTTTGCAAATTCCATGGACTGCAAAAAAGACAAATAATTGGGTGTTAGAACAAATTAAATCAGAACTGTCACTAGAAGCTAAAATGATGAAACTGAGGTTATCACACTTTGGACACATCATGAGAAGACATGATTCGCTAGAAAAGACAATAATGCTGGGAAAAACAGAAGGGAGTAGAAAGAGAGGAAGGCCAAACAAGAGATGGATTGATTCCATAAAGGAAGCCACAGACCTGCACTTACAAAATCTTGACCTCCAGACAAAAAGATACTTTGTCCAAATTTGTATTCTTTATTATGGACCTCACCCTAACACATCTGCTCTCTAAATAAAGATTAGACAAATGGAGGTTGTTCAGAGTCACCAGATTGCCATGCAACTGGTTGGAAAGGAATTTCCCCTCAGGTCAGTGTAACATGGGGGTGGGGCAAACTGATTGATTAATATTGCTTAGGGTTTGCTCAGATAGGTAAGGTTTGCTTAAGTCTGGCAGCTAATGTATTTGAACTTTCAAACTGTTTTCCTGCCCCCCCAACAAAACTGGCTAGTGTCATTTTTCTTTTCTTTCCTCTCATCTTCCTGCCCCTCATCCCAACATAGCATAACTCACTTTAGTTGTCTTATCCCATCTAAGACCACCAGATTCCTTATGCTCCATATCAATCACTGAGATCTTCCAATGGAGCACTCTTGGTGGTTCCTCATGCCCTGAGGTTCAGCTAGCTGTTACTGGGAGCGGAGCCTTTCATGTGGCAGGCCCTGCCCTGTGGGACTCCTTGCAGACAGCAGCTCAACAGGAGTTATCCCTACTTTTTTTCAGACATGCCTTAAGAATGTGAATTTTTTTTTGCTTGATACTTTATGGATGCTTTTACTGTTATGTTTGTAGCTCTGTGTTTTTATGTTGTACGCTGCCTTGTTATATTTTCTATAGAAAATATCAAAATAAAGATGGGCTCCTACTGGGACAGCGGGTGGGGTGTAAATCTAATAAATAAATAAACAAACAAACAAACAAACAAATAAATAAATAAAAACAGTCAACTTTCTGTAGTCACCACACTTCCTGCTTGGCATATGACAGGTTTGTATACACACACCAATGTGCAGATCAGCTTATAACTGGTGTGTGTATAGAAATCTGTCATATGCCAAGCAGGAAGCATGGTGACTACAGAAAGGTGATTGTTATTTATTTATTTATTATACTTCAGGTGCTTGTAGTGGTGAAGTAGGTGTACTGGAAATATGCAAAGTAAGGCAGAGGAACAAAGCGGGTAAAATGATAGACAAGCCACAAAGACATGCTGTGATCTGGACACAGCCTTAGAAACAAAATGCCACCTATTGGACAAAGTACAGCATTGCAAATGGATGCACTGCATTGTTAACCCCAGGCTGAGCGTAAGCCACATACAACATAATTGGCAAATAGACACACACAGCCCCGGCTGAACTAATATTTGTGCTTGGCAGCGTGGCGCCTTTCACTATTGTGGTCAAACTCGCCTTAGTGAAATATTACCCCAGACTCATTCCCTGTTTATTTTTAACTTCACTTTCTACAAATTAATTACTCATCCATCACAAAGAGAGTGAGCCCAGCACATTAATCTTCAGCACATTCTGGTGACTTAGATGAGGGGACTCCTCTCACTCCTCAGATGTTGTCAGGATTTGATGGACACATGGGTTGTCTAAAACCAGAGAGGAGATGAGCAACATGAGTTGTATTCATCCAAGTCCTACCCAAAGCAGTCCCATTAAAATTAATGAACCTAAGTGTAGTGGTTAAGGTGATGGACTATGACCTGGGAGACCAGGGTTCAAATCCCCACACAGCCATGAAGCTCACTGGGTGACCTTGGGCCAGTTACTGTCTCTCAGCCTCAGAGGGAGGCAATGGTAACCCCCCTCTGAATACTGCTTACCATGAAAACCCTATTCACAGGGTCGCCATAAGTTGGGATCGACTTGAAGGCAGTCCATTTCCATTTCCAAGTTAGTCATGTCTATTAACGTCAGTGGGTCTACTCTGAGTAGGGCTAGCATTGAATACTACTCTATGTTCCATAGCACATAATAGAAGAATATCATAAAGACTTCTTGCCAGTTATTACTGCCAAGTCAATGTTTTTATACCTTACATTTTCACTGTCTAGGATGTTTAGACAGAGCAAAAGACTTGACCCACAATTTAATACAGTTAAGCACACTCATGCTCCATTTATTTCAGTGAGGCTTGAACATGGATAGCTCTGCACTGGATCATTAACTTTGCCATGTAAATTGATATAAATGCCTTGCAATGCATATCTGCTCAGAAGTTAACCACATTGAGCTCAATCTGATTTGCAGCCACGTAAGTGGGTATATATGAGGCTGCAGCCTAAGTCCACTCTGCTCCCTCCCTGTTTGTTTTCCGGAGACTTCTGAAAACGATCTTGTTCTGGAGAGCCTTTGGGAGGGACTGAAGGTAGAGCCTGACATGGATTTCATGCCTTCTACATTAAATTTTACCTTTGTAGTCCCTTTAGTACCACTCCCTATATATATATATATGTATGTGTGTGTGTGTGTATTGTATTTTATGTATTTTAATTGTATTTTATGCATTTTAATTTATTTTAATGTTTTTGTGATTTTACTGTTTACAATTTTATTATGTACATGTTTGATTTTATTTTTATCAGCTGCCCTGAGCGCCCTATTATAGGGTAAAAGGGAGAGATAGAAATATTTTAAAATAAATTAATCAATAAATAAAACCTACTGAACACAGTGGGATTTACTTCTCTCATCCAGAATGCGGGTCCCAAGGTGGATTACATACATTAAAAAATATAAAGCACACAGAAAACCATACAAAAATTTTAAAATACATAAACATACCAATTGCCATACATAAACAAATCCATAAAATCCACATCTAGGATAGTACTGAAAACAGCAAACTAAGGGGAAGAAACCTAGATTAACTGAAATAATGAAAATGTGAGACGGGGGGTAATTCATATCTTACAGAGAATCTGCTGATTATCCTTTTTATCGCTAGGGTGGTGTTGAGATCAATGGTCTTTAACTTATGGGCCCACATGTACAAAACTGGATTATGCCCTGAGCTAAAGTGGGTCACACCAGTGGTCACTTTTTTCTTCAAATATTTTTTAGTGAAGGAGGATGAGAGAATGAGAGAAGTGGGGAGAAGGAAGGTGGAAGACAGAAGGAGAAAAGGTGAGAGGGGAAAAATGAAAATAGGCAAAAATAAAATTAAGAATTGAAATTAAAAAGAGTAAAGGTTGGGAGCTAAAGTTAGGTTCCAAACTTGAAGTGGTCTAGCTACTTGGTCTAGACCTTTTGAACAGCATTTAGAGGTGGAACTCATTTGGGTAGTTTTTGTGAAAGGAAGTCAATCCACACTTGCATGTTTGTCATTTGATTATCGCACCATTAAGTGGTAACTTGCATTTGTGATGGCCTATTTACACATACAACACATCTAGAACTTTCATATCACTTCACCTCTCCTCAAACACAATGCTTAAGGATCTTTTTTTTCTACCCTAAGGTAGGATACAATGAAACTGCTTCCCAGCATCTTATTGTATGATGTGCATTTACTCATCAAATTTCAAGGAGTTTCCTAGGCTAGTTTAGGTAGATATATTTAATCTATCTATGTAGTCAATTTAGTTACAGACACACCTTTTTGCCCTGGCCTTTGTGACACCTGAGGTATATATTTTAAGATCCACTCTATTCTCTTGGCTGTAGTTTAACAACATAGCTATGGTTGGGTCAAGTCAGGTTTAGCCAGGTCCAGATCATCCTAGGTCAGATTGGGACCAATTCAAATCCTACCTAACCATCATAGACATAACTTAAACCAGGCATGGGGAACCTTTGGCCCTCCAGATGTTGCTGAAATACATTTCCCATCAGCCCCAGCAAGCATGGCCAGGGACGATGGGAATTGTAGTTCAGCAACATCTGGAGGGCCAAAGGTTCCCCACACCTAACACAGAAAAACCTTACACTGTGCTGGTTGGTAACCAACTGTTTTAATCCAAGGATTGGTTATATCAGGGAGGTGGAAACTGGGGTTATTCAGATGTGACTACAACTTCCATCAGCTCCATCCAGCATGGGCAATGGTCAGGGACAGTGGAGTTGCAGTCTAAAAATATCTGGTCTACATATACTTCTTGGATAAACAAAAGTAAAGCTTCTCCATGGTAGGAAGTAACTTAACTCAAGCCTTCACTGTTTAAAAAAGGCTAGAGGACATGTAGGCCAGCGTACCAGAGGGGAATGCTTAGGATGTTTCTGATGCTATAAACAGATTGTCTGAAGATGCTCCCTAGTGCTGATATTTGTATTTGAACCATTCTTGTGTTAGAAAGTAGAGTGTGATTAATACCAGTAAAAAAATAATTTTGCTCTTCATATTGAAGGATTTATTCTAACAATGGAACATCAGGACATACTTTTTAACATCCTGGATATGGTTCAATGTATCTTTAATTGATTTCTACAAAACTGAAAATACAAAAAAAAAGGATTGTGGTGCATTAAAAGACTAACAGATTTATTGGTGCATAAGCTTTCATAGAAAGTCCCAATAAATCATATCTTTCAAATGTGCCATGACTCTCTTTATGTTTGATATGACAGATGCTCAGGGTTGCTTCTCTGGAATTTCACTATTCAAAACTACAGAGGCACTCCAGTACCACCTTCTGGAAGAATGAGTAATTACAAAGTACCAGGGAAGGGGGAAAGCACTTGGTACTATACTATACTCATTTGTCTTTCTGGTGTTTTTTTTTTAACTTTCCAAACAGAAGTTACTTTGAAATAATTTCTTCTTCTTCTATGGTTCTAGTGTCACTTTTTTCTTCTGTAGCTTTTATCCTATTCTCATCCATTTCTACCATTTTATGCATTAATTCACCAAGTACCTTAGTGGAAGTGCTGGTTTTCTTACTATATTATCATCTGCTGATAAACTGTTGTGGCTTATGTTTACACGTTTGGCATGTTTCCTCTCCTCTTTTTTTACATTAAAGGCTCCATAAAGTAGGGAAGTAATGAGAAGGTGAAATTCAGTTAAGACAAAAGTGAAGTATTAAATATATAAATAACAACAGAAGCAACTTGAGGATTTAAAAGCTTGGTAGTAACATTTCCAAGAGTTTTAATTGACATGTGTCATCAATGCAACACTTGGAATCAACAGCCATTGCCACCATTCACCATGTTCAAGCCAGAGTAGTCCCACTGGATACTGGATATAGGCCTGGGTTCAAATGTTTGCTGAGCCATAGATTCTGGAGATCTTGATCAAGCCACATTCTCAGATCTTAGTTAATCACTTATCCATCATAGTAAAATAAATTAGAAACCCCAAATCAAGCCATTTAAAAAATACAAAATACATATCCCAATCCAGCAAGGCTTTTGTTCATGGATAACCTTTGGGACTGTATAATTTTCACACATCAAGGATGTTGCAAGCATACTGGATGGATCACCACCAGTACCAATTTCTTTGTAGCACTTTAAGCTCCAACAGCACTAATGGGGGCAGGATGAAACTGAGAATATATACTCAGAACGAGAGATTGATCCCAAACCCCATCATTTATCACTTATAACTAAATGAGTCATTCTAGATCAGACACAATATCTCAAGTACGTGTTTTACATTCAGAATTATCTATGTTCAGTCCTTGCCAAAGGATCTCAGGTAGCCAAACACGGAAATACTCCTGAAAGAGACCTTGAAGACCTGCTGGCCTTCAGAGTAGACAATACTGATCTAGATGGACAAGTGGTCTGGCTTAGTATAACATAGCTGTTCTCAACTTTCACATCACCTCAGTCAAAACACTTTTCAGTGAAGACCATTATACATTCAGTTGTGAGTCCCCAAACAATGTGCGAAACAGTCTGTAACATTTATTATTTATTTGAGACATTTATATACTGCTTAATCCAGGGTCTGCAACCTGGTGCCCCTGGGGACCAGAGCACCCACAAAGGTCCCCAGGCAGATTCTGAGCTTTCTTTCTTTTTTTAAAAGCAAGTCTCTAGCCCTCCTAGAAAGAAAGTTATAAGCAAAATGTGCAGGTACCCTTCTAAGTGATTTCTGTGAACTAAGCCAGCTTGTCTGCTCCAGCATGCCAGTGTTTTCAGCCAATGAGTGAAGTTAACTTACAGTACGATGGTATACATGCCTACTTCAGAAGTAAGCCTCTGTCTTTAATGGGGCTTACTCCCAGGAAAGTTGGTACAGAATGGCTGCCTAGGCTTTGGTTTTGGAGAAAACAGGGTTCTTGTGCCTTTAAGTGCTGTATCTCCACAATCGGGACCAGCAGGTCACAGCTGACTTCCCATGGTAAACATAAAGTTGGCCATGGGGAACAACAGTAATGACTGTACTCTCTCCAATTTTGTTTTATGCCGTGCCCCCTGGCAGCCATTTTGTTATGCCACGCACATCCCCGGCAGTTATTTTGTGACTAGTGCCAACAGCTTTCTCTCAAAATTTGAAATGCATGTCCATAAAGATTGGCAACCTCTGGCTTCATCATTAGCATTTGTAAGTGGTGTGCAAAAAAAATGAACCATACAGAAAATAAAACAATGAAAATTCATAATAAAACCAGGCACTCCCTTAAAATGCTACTGGAACAAGAAAGTCTTAGTCATGCTCCTGAAGTTCAATAAGGAGGGTATCTTTCTAATCTCAATTGGGGGGAAGTTCCTCAGGCTTGGGCCCACAAAACTGAATGCAGTATCTTCCACAAAACACATCATTTTATTGGGGATGAGGAAAAAATGACTGATGATTCAGTACTTCAGTCTAATAAGGTTTAGTTTTGTGTTTTAAACAATGACAAATTGAAATGTCATTTTCAAAGGCACATCAAATAAAAATGTCCTTTAAAAAAATTCAAGCAATATGAAGTGTTGTGTTTAAAAATGAAGCAGAACCTTCAATAGGAATAACACTAAGGCAACAAAGGTAATACAAATCAGTCATTTATTTTCATGTCATATCTTAAAAAACAAAAATACTGTGCTTCAAAATCTTTGTTACTTTACATATTGGCTGCTTCATATAGAAATAAATTATAAATAAACAAACAAAAAGCCAGTTAAATATTGGATTGGCAAGACAGATTTCAGCAACAGAACCTCAAAGACATTTCAAATATTCAAGCAGCATAGAAATACAATAGCATATATGACATAAGTATAGGGCATTCTTAAGCAAAACAATTATTTTACACTGTAGTTAATTTAATGAGAAGCAAAGCTTGATAAACTATGAGACACATTTGTTAACTTTTGGCAATGATGGCTTAAATTCTTTCATATGGAATTTTCAACTGCAAAAGATAGATTTAACTGAATTAAAATTTCTTCACATACACACATTCAGAAAAAACAATTTACTTAAATGCAATAGGAAAATGGTTAATAAGCAAGTATAATTAATATTTTAAAAGATTTCTTGCATCACACCTTTTCATTTTGTTGCAGTACGAAAACTGTCTTTTTGTAGGTGGTAATACATGAAAATATGATAAATATTTAAAGCAAAATTACATGCACACACACAAAATAGTTAAATCAAAATAACACACACAAGAAATGCAAGGTAGTTTCAAGACTTTGTACAAATAGCTCAAGGAACCAAAGTTTATTCTGACATCAATAATCAAGGAAATATATTTACCTTCAAGCTGAGGGAATGCAAGGAAAACAGTATTCACTAAGCAAGACCAACTGAGGTTAAATAACAGAAGAAATCAGTGTTTGTTAACTGCAGAGCAGGTTTTGTTCTCAACCACTCATACAGGAGATGAGGGCAGGCCCAGGATCACCCTCTTTATAATATTGTTAAACTTGTTGGGGTTCCTTTCTGTTGGAATATGTGGTTGAACTCCAACTTGTGGGTTGAGGCTGCATGGGGTTAAAAGGATAGCTAGAGAGGAGACCTTCTGGTTGCTAGGCTATACCTGTCCTTTGATCTCCTGCTGTCTCTTCCTTCCTGCTAGACTGATATGCATAGGATGTTGATCACATCTCCTTCCCTCCTTCCTTCTTCTTCTTGCTCTTGTGAGGGAGACCAGACATATTTCTTTGTCTCTCACTCTCCTCCAAGCATGAGGGCAAACACTAGGCCTAATGTTTGCATCTCCAACTTAGCTAGTTAGTTAGATATAGGACTCTTTCCTATCAAGTATGTACTTCCAGAATAGTTATTTCTTATTTTAAAGCTTAAAGTCTCTGTCTGACTAATTTGCAGGGAAGGTATAATCTTAGCAAAAATTCAAACACACATATAGGCTCACTCAGAAATCTCCATTCCCAGTATCGCTACTCTCTGACACTTTCTTGGGCCTGACTCTGGATATGTACACATACCTTTTTAAGCATGGGGTCCATATAAGCAGGGAAGAGCTTGCTAAGCCTTGACTGGTCTAGACCTATGATGTGGAACCTGTTGCCCTCGAGATGTTGCTGGACTACAGCTCCCATCATCCCTGATAGGCCATGCTGACTAGAGCTGATGGGAGTTGGAGTCAAACAACATCTAAAAGGCCAAAGGTTTCCCACCTCAGGGGAAGGGTGTGTAAGTTTAAGCCTTTGGGACATCATCTAGTTCCAGGGTTGCATAAGTGAGTATATAGCTTGGTACCCTAGTATACGTACTCAGAACAGGGCAGAGTCAGTGGTGAATTATTATTTATTTAAGCTATATTTATATACCACTTACTGTAGTTTCCACGGGTTGGAATTCTTGTCTGATTAGGCTTGGTAAACTTAATCTCAGCTTTTTCATTGAGATGTTACTGACAGAAAGAAGGTCCCATATGGCTTACCAGCCTATAACCTTTTTTTGAGGAAACAGTTAACTGTAGCTGTTATGATTGTATAAGGATCTTGAAGGAAAAGGAAAAGTGTCCATGGAAAGGCATGTCACTTCTGTCATTCAATGGTCTGGCCCAAATGCAGGGAGGAGTGTGGAGCAGGGAAGAGGGAAAGAGAGGGAAATCCAAGGCTGTACTGTACACTCAATGTGATAGGGACAAGCCAGTATCATTCTATAAAAACAGAAGCAATACTGATCTACTTTACTTACAGGAATGCACTCACTTTGAGCATTGTAAAGTATTATATAAATGCTAAGCATTGTTATTATTATAGCCATAGGTATTCCTAGAGTAATGTGACGAGGACATTCATGTAGTGGTATGTTCTATTCACAGCAAAACATGTACTGGGCTTTAAAAGCATTATCACTGATGCCTTCTCACTTTTGATTGGCACTGTGACTCTTTGACTGCCAAAGACATAGGGCCATCCAGTTAACACTGGCACCTAGCACTTGGATGAGATATTCAAGAACTTCAAAGAATTTAAGAAGTTCAGGTATGAAAGGGAAAGTTCAAGGAATTTGAGCAATCCAAGTACAAGGGGGGGAATTATACATGCATGGCCAGTCCTAGTTTCTAACTATTACAGTCGTTTGTGACATTAAGTGAGAGGCAGTTGGCAGTGAAGTCCAATTCAATGTACTTAGTTGATCTGGCATTCTACATTAAGATGGATGGGTTTGTGGATACAGAGGCTGGAGTATAAAATGCAAAGAAAATTGCACAGTTGATTGGATTAGGCTCTCCTAGGTGCTCTGCGACTCTCAAATTACTCATAGGGTTCTATGGAAGAAGCAATGGCTAATCCCAATTTTGAAAACAAAGTCTAGCAGTTACCAAGATCTCCAGCTTTAAGCACAAAACACACAACCTTCTTTATAAAGAGGACAAAATAAAGAGAAACACAACAGTTTTATATTAAGCAAACTTGGAGAATAATCTTAGGTAGGTGTTCAAGGGGGAAGAACAACTGAAGTCAAATTGGGTAGCATCACCCAGTGGCTGGAGGGCTTTTAATCTATATTTTGATAATTTTATTGTGCCTGTTTTTATCTCTATTTTTAAAAATTTGTAAAAAGAGTCTAGGAGGTTGTCATACTTTGGACACATAATGAGAAGACATGATTCACTAGAAAAGACAATAATGCTGGGAAAAACAGAAGGGAGTAGAAAAAGAGGAAGACCAAACAAGAGATGGATTGATTCCATAATGGAAGCCACAGACCTGAACTTACAAGATCTGAACAGAGTGGTTCATGGCAGTTGCTAATGGACATTGCTGTTTCATAGGGTTGCCATAAGTCGTAATCGACTTGAAGGCACATAACAACAACAAGGAAAGCGTGTGTAAACATTCATTTTTAAGAGGTTTAAGGTCCTTACTTAAAGGCTGAGGATGAAGTCCAGAACTAGTGGCACCAACTGAGCACAAAAATCTGAGAAAAACTGACTGGAAAACCAGCCTCCCTGTGCTGCCTCCCTCAGCACAGACCAAACCAATCTTTAACATTTTCCAATGGTGGTCATACCATGACTAGTGGATTGTCACTTTATCACAAAGCAGAAGCAGGCCTTCTCTGTGATAGCAGCGCCCACCCTCTGCAGTGCTCTCCCTCAGGTAATCTGTGAGGTGGAGACAGTAATGACCTTTAAACACCACTTAAAAATTATGTTTTACCCAAGCTTCCCTGGACTCTGGCTCTAATTTTTTGTTTTGCACACTGCTCAGTTCTGTTCATTTTATTTATTTATTTAGCAAGATTTAGCTACTTCTCAATCAAAAGATATCTCTAAGCGATTTACATAAAACTGTATAGAATATTCATTAAAAATAGAGACAAAAACAGGCACAGTAAAATTGTCAAAACTTTAAAAAACAAATATACATAATAAAATTACACTACTGGATAGGCTTGCCTAAACAAATACATTTCAAAAGCATTGAAAACAGTACACTGAAGGTTCCTGCCTCATATTAATAGGCAGGGCGTTTCAGGGAATAGGTCCTAACACACCAAAATATCAATTTCTCAGAATGTAAATGCTTGTTTCTAGATTTGTGGTTGTGAAAGTAACATCCCAAAAAGCTATAATGAACAAGGCATAATAAGCCTTGCATGCATTATTAATTCAGTAGCAATGGATTAATATCCCATCTCTTATTTTGAACACAGGTCAAATTTATTCTGCAGGGCAAGGTTACATAATATTCTGCACCTTCCATCTGGAAGCATAACAATAAAAATATATAAATAAAAGAGAGATGCATTTCTTTTATGTATAATACATAAGTGCATGTGAACAGACGATATTAACCTAAGTATCTGGGGGGGAAATAATTTCCAGTGTGAAGAAAGTCCTTGATAGTGAAGATCTTGGCAAACAATCCCGGGGGGGAAATTAAGAGCCATGTGCATAAGCATGCACACACATACACAAACAAACATGTTACATTGATTTCAGGTACTTGACACTTAATGTTTGCCCATGAACATTATCATGGTGAAAAAAGTGTCATTTATGAGGGGAAATAAAGAATTCCAAGAAAATTCTAACCTTCTGAATCTTCAGAACAACTATCCTAAGCAGCAGCAGCTTGCACTGTGACTTTGATCTAGATGAGGAGGGTCCAGACAGGTCAGTTGGACCAGTGGCACTGGAAAAGAGGTGCTGGATACCAACCCATGCCCCAGCATCAATCCTGAGCCTGTCAACCGTGGATGTTTTGAGCTAGGAATTCCTGAACTGGAACCTCCAGAGATAGTAACCCTGAATCTGCACCCCTCGCCACAAGGAACTGGCCTTCTGCATGATGGACCCTCATGCAGCCCTAAGTTTGTCAGTCAGCGCAGGCAATGAATCCAGGCAATTAATGGAGAAGAGACGGATTTCTAGGCTCCAGGCCAGAGGACTCCCTTTAAGTACTCCCAATCCTTTGGGAAGGAGCAGAGCTGGAAGAGGTGATCTGGCCGTTAGGATAAAAGGCACCAGTTTGATCTCATACATCATCCGAACAAGTTGTTCAGTTGAAGCTCTCTGAGGTTCTGCAACTCTGGCCTGCCTTACTGCATCATGCCCCATGGGCACTCAAGGTCAGGATTGGACACACTCACTCTTCCCCATTTGGCCATGTGATGATATTGAAAAATGGAAATGGCCTGCCTTCAAGTCGATTCCGACTTATGGCGACCCTATGAATAGGGTTTTCATGGTAAGCAGTATTCAGAGGGGGTTTACCATTGCCTTCCTCTGAGCCTGAGAGGCAGTGACTGGCCCAAGGTCACCCAGTGAGTTTCATGGCTGTGTGGGGATTCAAACCCTGGTCTCCCAGATCGTAGTCCAACACCTTAACCACTAAACCACACTGGCTCTCTACACCACACTGGCTCTCTGTGATGATATTAGTGAGGGCAAATCCACTGCCTTCATGGAACGGGAACAGGAAAAATATCCCTGTTAATGAAGTATCCGGGCTAATTATCCATATTTTGCCATGCTGTGGCTGCACTGCAGTGTGGCAAATCAGGGAGTGTTGTCTAGTTGGCTTGTTAACAGAGATACGTTCCTGTCCTCCCATACCCCAAAAATCCATTCAGAGCAAAGGATGTCCTGAAAAAAACACTTCCACCCCCTTTTGTAAGGTCCTTTGAAAGAAATCACCAAAGGGGAGGCTCTTTTAATGGCTTGTGTGAGCTCTTAGCAGAAAGCATCAAAATGCCTTTTTGGCACTCATTTCAGGTGAAACCTTGACTAAAATTACTTCTTCAATAGGTTCTGAAAGCAGAATAGGGCCAATTCAAATAATAGGGAAAATATAAGTTCTCATTATCTGGAAAAAAATTAGTTTACATAATTACAAGCCTTACAGATGGTATAATGTCCTTCCCCACTCCATGTTTAGCACCTCTGCCTCATTCTACGATAGAAATAATTCATACTTCAAGAGATCAATTCATATGTTTAAAACTAAAGGAAAAATAAAAGCAGGCATCAACCAAAAAGACAATAAATACTCAGATTTGATTATAAATATAGACTTCATATTCTCCAATAAAAAAATTAAAAGAAAACAATATAAGGTCTCAATATTAAATTTCTTTATATGGCATGCAGCTTTGACAAATTCGTTTGAGGACAACTTGCTATTAGACCAGTTTAGCAAAAGGTAAATTACGTTAACCTTGAAATGTTAAAGAAGAAATATAAACAGTTATTGAAACATTGCTTTCATCCTGTGCAATGTGTCCTGGATTTTTCGGGACTGCTTTTCAGGTGGTATCTGGTAAAAATTGGCATAGTTGTCAGCTGCTAAGGCAGAAATGTCTGCTTCACTAAAAGATGCTATTCTTTGTCTTAAGAAAGATTGCAGTTGGTGATCTGGAGGGAACCGGTACGGATTTTCTTGAAATGCATGAACTTGGCTCACAACTTTTGCAATGTTTCTTAAACGAGAAGAGATGTAAGAAATCAGTTAGTCTTCCAGCTGATAAAGTGTAGAAAGACTCAAGCTTATATATTTAAAAATGTTTTTGGAAGACACACACAAGGCATTCTAACAATAAAATCAAACCAAGTCAACTCTTTTTACCTTTAACAAGATGCCAAAATACTGAATGTACGTCTAAGTTTTCCATTGTTCTATATGACTTTGCAAGACTGCGTTGTTTTGAAAAGAACTTTGTGGCATAAAGTAAGATTACCTGAGTTTAGTCCATTTATATGTGCCATTTCTCATCGTAAATCCTCCAGTTTCAAGCTGCTGTACATGCATCGCCAGAACATGGGCTGATGGAATTGTTGGTGAAGTCTTAAACCTCTCTCCTTCCATTAAACACAAGCTGTCACTTTTTAAAAACACCTGGTATAATTTGCATAGATACATATACAGACACATTAGTGAATGGCATAAAAGATCTGCTTGATGGTGGCTTTAGGACACTGTACAGAACATACCTATTATAACAGTAGTATTTTATGGCAAATAATCTAGATTAGAGAGTAAAATAATGCATATGAGTAAGTTATGTGAAGCTTAATTTGAGCAAGAGATTGGTGACCCATCTGGGATTTTAATGCCAGATCTCAATCTTGGAGAATAGGAAGTGAGAATCTAATTCTTTTCCTTAAAAAAAAAAAAGAATCCTTAGATGGCTTTCTGAGTGGACAGCAAATTCCCAGACCTCAGTCACTGTTACACTCTTTGTCAAGGATTTACAGAAATACAGAACAGGTCTATATGCCAACATATTATTTCCACCCAGGGAAACACAGCGTTAGATCCATCTGGATAGGATACTGTAACATCTTGAACAACAGAAGTAGTAGCATACGTGTTTCATTGGAACTGAGGGCCCTCTGGAATCTATTTCAGAAGCTGTAGTCAGACCAGCAGAATTACTAGATTCACCACGGCAGAAGCCAGAGCGTAGAGGCAGAGCTTGGAGGTAAGACTACTGCTTCCCTTCACAAATTAAAGATTGCGTTATGGCTAGCACACAGTTTTTATCTCACTGCAGGTAGTAAACATTGATCCATTTGGACTTGTCAAGACTAGGAGTTATTGCTGCTCTTAACATACATGTATAAAAAAATCCTATCCCTCAGGGTGCCTATCAGCAGGTGATATGAAAAATAATTCTTATCTTTTAGTGTCTGCAATCTACCCTGAATAAGACAAGTGCATCCAGGAAATGAAGACAGAATGAAGCACATGAAAGGGCAATAGAATCAAGCAAAGTGATCCTACAGTTTGCTTTTATACAAATACAAATTCCCCCACAGTAATGAAGCTCATTGGAGTTTGAGGAAATCTCTCCTCGTGTCAAGAGACTGTAGGGAGGACAAAAGGGACAATGATTAAGTATGCTACCTGAGCTTCCTGGAGAACACAAATATAAAAAGTAAAACAAACAAACAATATGCTAAACATAGTGGGTTGGATGCAGGCTAAGTTAATCAGACTTAGGTTCCATTGAAAAGAGTATGAAACATCACGACAAACTCAAGTCTCACTGATTTCAATGGCACTTCAGTTCAACTAACTATTCTGGATCCAATCCACTTGGCATATAATACATAAGTTCCATTGCTTTCAATTTTCTCTAGATTCCACCGACTTCCCTAGAATAGAGAAAAAAAGGTTCATTTTCTTATTGAAGCTGAATTTGCTTGGAAGGGGAGAAGTGGTTGGGGAAGGGGTATATGAAGGAAGGTACTGAGACTTCACTCCATTTAACAATTCCTACTTAGATATAAGCCAGAAGAGGGTAACCAATGTGGTCCCTTTCAGTTGTTGTTGGGCTACAACTCCTATCATCTCTGACCAATAGCCATGTTACAGCTTGAGGACATTGACAAGGTGCTTGGACAGGTTCGTGCAACTACTTCTGTGCTGGACCCTTGTCCTTCTTGGCTAATAAAAGCTAGCAGGGATGGAACAGCCAGCTGGGCCAGGGAAGTGATTAATGCCTCCCTGCAAGAGGGGGTGGTCCCTGGCTGCCTGAAAGAGGCAGTAGTGAGACCATTCCTGAAGAGACCCTCCCTGGACCCAGAAAATCTTAATAACTATAGGCCGGTGGCAAATGTTCCATTCCTGGGCAAGGTCCTTGAACAAGTGGTTGCCAGCCAGCTCCAGACACTTGGATGAGACCGATTATCTGGATCCATTTCAGTTGGGTTTCAGGCCTGGTTTTGGCACGGAAACAGCCTTGGTCGCCCTGTATGATGACCTTTGTCAGGAGAGAGACAGGGGGAGTGTGACTCTGTTGATTCTTCTTGATCTCTCAGCAGCTTTCGATACCATCAACCATGGTATCCTTCTGGGAAGACTGGCTGAGTTGGGAGTGGGAGGGACTGCATGGTGGTGGTTCCTCTCCTACTTGGCGGGTTGGCTCCAGAAGGTGGTGCTTAGGGAACATTGCTCAGCACCCTGGACTCTCCAGTATGGGGTTCCACAGGGGTCAGTTCTGTCCCCCATGCTGTTCAACATCTACATGAAACTGTTGGGTGGGGTCATCCAGAGCTTTGGAGTGTGTTGCCATCAGTATGCTGATGACATGCAGCTCTATTTCTCCTTTTCATCTTCTTCAGGTGAGGCTGTCAATGTGCTGAACCGGTGCCTGGCTGTGACAATGGACTGGATGAGGGCTAATAAACTGAGGCTCCACCCAGACAAGACTGAGATGCTGCTAGTGGGTGGTTCTTCAGACCGGATGGTGGATATCCAACCTGTCCTGGATGGGGTTGCACTCTCCCTGAAGGAGCAGGTTCATAGCTTGGGGGTTCTCCTAGATCCATGACTGTCACTTGATGCTCAGGTAGCCTTGGTGGCACGGAGTGCTTTCTACCAACTTCAATTGGTGGCCCAGCTATGCCCCTATCTGGACAGGGATAACCTGGCTTCAGTTGTCCATGCTCTGGTAACTTCCAAGCTAGATTACTGCAATGCGCTCTACATGGGCTGCCTTTGAAGACAGTTCGAAAACTGCAGCTTGTGCAAAATGCAGCGGCCAGATTGGTAACAGGGACCAGACGGTCTGAACATATAAAACCGATTCTGGCCCGCTTGCATTGGCTGCCTGTATGTTTTCAAGCTCAATTCAAGGTGCTGGTTTTAACCTATAAAGCCTTACACGGCTTGGGACCACAATACCTGATGGAATGCCTCTCCCGATTTGAACCCACCTGTACACTACACTCAACATCCAAGGCCCTCCTCCGGGTGCCTACTCGGAGGGAAGCTGGGAGTCTGGCAACAAGGGAGAGAGCCTTCTCAGTGGTAGCCCCCCAATTATGGAATGATCTCCCTGACGAGGTGTGCCTGGCACGCACACTGTTATCTTTTCGGCGCCAGGTCAAGACTTTCCTCTTCTCCCAGACATTTTAGCATGTGCTTTAAATTGTGTTTTAAATTGTTTTTAAAAGATGTGTTTTTAAATTTGTATATTTGTTTTTAATGTTTTTAATTGCTGTAAACCACCCAGAGAGCTTCGGCTATGGGGCAGTATATAAACACAACAAACAAACAAATGTTGGCTGGGATTGATGGGAGCTGTAGTCCAATAACGTCTGGAGAACGCCCTGTTGGCTACCCCTGAACAAGAACAACTTGAAGGTGGCTCCAGTACCAATCTAGAATTCACATAAGATATTCTTTTTTACAGTACCTCAACAGCCTTTAGTTCTTCCATTATTTCAGATACCTTAGAAGGCAAAGATTTCCAAACCTTAGTGGAAAAATAAAATAAAATAAAATAAAATGTTAGTCCTCTGAAGATTAGGGTTTGAGCTGCATTACAACATATTGCCTGATAAAACTGCATTGCATGTATAAACTGCAAAGTAAATATTTACTCACTGGTAATTGTCTCACAATCAGATTTTCCAGGCCTTTTAGGATTTGCATCGCAGTGGCAAAATTTCTATGCTCATAGCAACATTTTGCAATGAAGAGTAATTTTGACAGCAAGGTCACCTGTATCTGGAACACAAATAAATTTAAAAAATACAAGATGGTTATCATTCAGTGCCAATTTGTGTATGAAGTATGCTTGGAAACCCTCGTATTGAATTTAATGCCTATTATTGGGCAATTAAACCCATTACATTTTGATATGCATTTAGAGAGGGCATAACTGTTCTAAGGAGGCAAGTGAAAATAATTAACTGCTGAACAACTCAACCATTTAAATGACTGGAGATGCATTATCCTTCAGTGACCAAATCTAAAACCTGGCTAAAAAAAGGTCAAACTACTACAATTAAATCTTGCTTTACTTGTTGAAACAGGCTATTATGGAACATTTATTTCATGACAACTTTATTCTGTGAAACTTATCTCGAATTCTTGATAACACTGGTTACTCAACAATGGCAAAAATGGCTGCTCTTTAATTACTTGTTTTCTGATTACCAATCAACAATTATGTGCACCGCTGGAGAGAACTAAAGACAGAAACAGGGAAAGCTATTAAAAGAACAGTTAACAAATCTTCCTGTTTTAGAAGTTGAGAAGAAAACCCCCAATCAAACTTGTTCTGTTAGTGAAGCTGATGCTAGGAAAGTGATATGACAAAGAATTCTCTTTGCCAAAAATTTCAGAATGAATATATGGAATATGACACTACACCACTCTCCTGTATATTATCTAATGTGCTATTAAACTTGTGCTGGTAATCTATTTTAGTAACAGAAACACCTGAGATTTGGAGCTGTTGAACTGGCAAGTTGGACAGAGCTTAAGAAACAACAGTGCAAACACATTTGGGCTGCACCAGCTGAAGTGGTCCCGTTGAAATTGTCCTTTGAACCCAAGTACTGAGACAATACATTTTTAAAGAATGCATCACACAGTATAATTTTTCTTTCATTAATTTTTAAGTCAGTTACATGTTACTTTCTATTGGTACCCTTCTATTTTCAATGGCATGCAACACACATCACCACACATGCACCCTGTTCACTTTTCTCTCAGACAATCATCTTGAGAGGTATCTTTTTAAAAATGGGAAGAAAATATTCGACAATGGTTAATGTTTTTTCTTTAAAAAATGGATAATGTGATGGATTAAAGAATGTCTAAATTTCTACAGAACATCAACCTGAAATAAATTGTTAAGAATTATCAGCGTTCTTGAAGATAAGGCCCTGGAATATTGCAAAAACGGACACAATTTTGCAGAAAACAACATCTCAACAATACAAGTTATTGATCTTTTCCTTTTAAACATGCTGAACAATTATATCTGAACTGAGCCTTTCATATCAACACTTAGTATAGCAAAATGCTATACATCAGTAGCATATAAATTGCATTGTACTTTTATGTATCAGGAAACTAGCACTGGATATGCTTACCAAGGATTCCCTAGATGTCCCCCCTCCCAAATATGCAACTGAATTTTTAAAAAGCTACATGGAAATTGGATAATAATAAACTTTATGGATCCATGTAATTTTCCTGAAATTAAAAATTATATAAATCTGTACACAGGTAGGAAAGAGTCAATAAGGTGCAGTGGTTCTGTACACCATACTAGGATTTCCATTTGGGATATAAATGGTGCAGATAAATGCATAAATAAAATTCCTTGCAATGCCCTTCCTTTTGCATGCAGCTGCCAGACCCCTGTAGCCATCTGGCAATCAGGACATTATTTACTTACCCATGGCTACAGAATGATGGAGAGGGAGCAGCTGGCTTACAGGAGATCCCTGCAACCAGCATAGTCACAAATGACAACAGTGCTAATAAAGACATCAGAACGCTTTGGTGGAACTTCATTCTGACAACTAGAGTTTGCAAAACTGTCACTATAGAGATTTCCACTTTAGCCAGAGCAACATGGATGACCTAATGAAGAGGAGAGGATCTTCGTCTTGCTAGACCATGCACTGAACTCAGTGGCTAGGCTGGGGCAGAGACACGGCTCTTTTCCTACAAGTGTACTTACTTTATTTATCGGACTTTTACTCCACCATTCTATGTCAGCAGGGAGCACTCAACATGGCACATGTAGAGTGTTTGAATCCTACCTTCTGTTCCCCTCTAAATTATGTCCCAAAACAATAGCTCTTAAGAGCTCCCTTGACTTCAGCATGTTCCGCCTCATTTGTATAGAGAGTGCTAAATGCTTGTACCCATTATCAATGGACTATGTGCAGAGATGGGCAAACAAAATCATCTCCATTTCTGCCATATTTGACTTGCTGCCATACATGCCCAAGTACATGAAAGATATTTCATCAGATGATGAGGAACTGAGACTTTATCTTGGGAAATTGCTTTAAAAAAAAAAAAGACTGTGAATAGTAAAGGAAAAAGATGTAACAGAGACAATTATGCTAAATTGCTATCTCCCACTGAACTAGAAGTGGGCTGTTGCAAGATAAGCAGCCTAAGAGGTTTATCCACAGATCTGCTAACACTGGCAGAACATAACCTCCCAACAGAGCAAATTTAATGAAAGGTGAAATCATGGCCTAAATCATTAAAATGAGGGATGGATTCATTCAACCATGTAGCTGTGGCTATCTTAAATACTGCAATCCTGACCAAATTAGTGTGAAATAACATTTTATAAACCCACTAGATAGAGATCTTTTCATCTCAAGTTTGGCAAAAAGCCCCTTGATGGCAAGACCATATGTGTGAGGCAAGATTAAAGAGGAATTTTATTACCCACTTCAGAAAATCATAGACACTTGCAGCTCTAGTTATGTGAAGAAATTTGTGTTTTGCTTAGCTAAAAATTCTTTCTTCAGTATGTGTATCAGTAAGAATAAAAACAGGAAATATCGATGTTCATAAAACATCAGGCTAATTAAACATAAATCAATTATGCTACAGAATGAGATATATACCTAGGTCATGGCAGGCCCCTGTCAGAAAAGACTATATGTGGATGAACCTGATCTCTACAGCTATGAACTTGTAAGCTGTTAATGGCTAATTCTCCCACCCCCAAAGCTAAAAACAAAGAGGAACAAGACCAGAGGTGTTTAAAATAAATCCTGCATTATCTGATGCATTCCGAGCCTGTGCAGGTCTTCTTCAGGAAATCTTTGTATTGTTCTGTCAGACCGTGCTGAATGTGTTAATTCATTAATTTTTTTCTTGGCTCACATCCACACACCATACATTTAAAGCACATGGTTTCCCCCAAAGAATTCTAGGAACTATAGATAGTTAAGGGTGGTGGGAACTGTAGCTCTGTTAGGGGTAAAATACAGTTTTCAAGATCCTTTGGGTGAAGCCATGACTGTTAAAGTCAGAGCTTGGAAAAGTTACATTTTTAAACTACAACTCCCATCAGTCCCAGCCAGCATGGCCACTGGATTGGGCTGATGGGAGTTGTAGTTCAAAAAAGTAACTTTTCCAAGCTCTGGTTAAAGTGATGTGGATATGACCTTGGTTTTCCACAAGATTGTGCCCAAATAAATACACCATATAAAATGAACAATAGCAATGAATATAAGTAACTCAAAACATAATATAAACAATCACAAATATCAACATAATGTCAATCAATCAATATATTAATGGCAACAGTGTACATAAACTTCCTTTGAATGTTATAACCCTTGTAGTCACTACAGCTACTTTTTACTACTGGCTGAGAATTCTATTCAGAGAAAGATATACAAGTTAACTGCATAAATAGGATCAACCACAAAGAAATTATCATGAAAATAAACATGACATAGAAGGAAAAACAGGGATTACAAACCTTAGAGCTGTAGCTTGTTACGATTTCAGCAGCAACCCAATTACTGACATTGTCTGCATGTTTTAAAAGCTGCAAAAGATAATCATCTTGGACACAGTTTTTCACAAAAAGGTTATAGGCTTGAGCAGGCAATTGCTCAGTGGAAGTAGCTCTGTAAGAGACAAGCATCTATAAAATTTAAATATCAGATTATAACCATGTAAAGGGGCAAACAACAAGATTTCATTACAGTTAATAGAACAGTGCAGCCCCCAAATTTATTCATGAGTCAGGGTGAGGGAGGAGGAGTGATGAAGGAGCCAGTCCCACACTAACCACGCAAACAGGGAGGCAGCTGGCAGAACCTCAAACAGATAGGTATTAGGGATAGGGATGGAGAAGGATATTCCTCATCTAAGAAAGGCTCTTCTTCTTTGGGGGGGAGGGGGAAGAGGCCAAACAGGATACTCTGGAGCAGCAGATGCAGTGGGTAGGAGAGATCTGGAGGAAGCAGCAGAGAAAAGGCAGTACCACTTCCTCCTAGTCACCCCAATGTGTCTGGGGGTCATTTGCTAGGGAGCACTCGTCCCTTCCCTCTAGCAGAAGAAACCCCTTTGTGAACTCTAAGACAGGCAAGGTAGATTTCCATTTCCTTTACTCTTTCCCTATGCCAGTAGCGTAACTGGCACAGGTATCTTTGATTTACAGCCCTGTACCATTTTTGTTATGCTAATGTAATCTATGTTAATCCTACATTATGTATAGTAAAAAAAATAAGGGAAGAAGTCCCTCTTGTAGTGACTACCATTCTTGAAGTGGACCAGCAAAATACAGAGCCTGTGCACGTATCAAATCTAACAAATGTTAACCCTGAACTGGAGGAATACTCTGGAAGCAAAAGGTATATTAAAAAAGTGAGAGGCCTAGAATATTTAACTAAATATCATTCTCATAGTTCATTATAATTAGCAATTACAGGGTAAGCACCAGATGCCTCAAATTTACAAAGCTTCTCTGACGTTAAGGAGAACCTTGATGAAATGGCTTAGCTTATCCACTTTACAACCAATTGTTTGGTCAGGAAAGATTAAGCCTTTCTAGACCTCCTGACGCCTGCAGTAAAAGACTTTTAAAAATCAACACCCCATTCCACTGATTTTTTAAAAGTTGCTTCTGTGCTCTGAACTGCCATTATTTTCCTTTAGTCCCTTTCCCCTTCACTACGGCAATACTTCGCATTAACGTACTCAATGGGACCAGAGCGAGTACGTAAACCGAAAATGTCCTTAAAGTGAAGCACTACCTTTTAAAACTTTTTTTACCTCTTCTTCATGCGGAGCCTCAAAGCCCCGCGCTAAAGCCTCTGCTGCTGCGCTGCCGTGCCTCTCAGCTGATCGTGATCACGCCTCCCAGCTGATTTGCAGTGGCGCGATCGCGTCTATTTCCACCCCCACGCACCGTTAAGTGTCCGTAAGTGTGAAGCAAGCGTATATAAACAGGGGCATGGTGGAGTATGGAGTATGTCCGTAAAAGCGAGTGTACGTTAAGTGAAGGTCCGTATAGCGGGGTATTCCTGTACTCCTTTCCTCCTTTCCCTTTCTTTCCCCCCCCCCGGCTAATATTCCAGATTCTCTTTCCTACTCATACTTGGACAGATAAACATCTCCTGATGCTTCACATCTGAATAGGGTTCTCTGAAAATTTATCAAGATTTCCCTCATATACATCCTGTAGCCCATTTCATGGTAAAGAGATTCCTTCTTCTGCCAGTTTCTGCATTGCATCAAGAAAATAGGGTGATGTATCTAGCTGTACAGGGGGACAAAATGCTTCTTCATGCTTTATGGATATAACCTGCTTAGATGAGATGAACCTTTTTAAAAAAGTGATTTGTAAGAAGCTGTGGAAGCTTTTTTGGCTGAACAGTTGGGATTAAAATAATCCTGCATGGGCATCTCCAATTAATTCTATAAAGAATGTATAACACTGAGTTCTCTTATACTCATAGGTTCACAACAGAAGATGGACCAAAGGCTAGTTCTAATAAAAAAAGGTGGGGACCTTTTTGGCCCAGTGGGCCAGATCTTTATATTCCCCCACTCCCACAGGCGGGCAGGACCACCCACCTGTCAATCATCTGCTGTCTTAGTGATATCAGGTGACTGATAGGTGGATGGTCCCACCCGCCTATCAAAGTTGACTTGCAGGGTGGGGGTGGGGAGATAGTAACCAGCGAATCAAGACTCAGCAGTATTGAACTCTTTATTCATCAGATGATGAGTGGAGAGTGGTATCCTGCTCCCTGCAGGGGTTTGAGTAGGATTTAACACACACATACCACTTATCAGCAAATGAGGGGCGTTAAATCCTGTTGCTTTGGCTGCACACATCACTTCCCTGTGGGGAACTGGCGGGAGCAGCCAACACAGACTTGAAACCCACCGCCTGCCAATCAGCTGATCTCACCTGCCCATTGGAGGAATGTCAGGTGGGTATGGTTTGAGGGAAATGGCCTCCACAGGTCAGAGGTTCAACACCCCTGTAAGAAGCCTTGCAATCTGAACTAAAAACAGGGAGAGCAAAGAAAGCAGAAAATTCGGGAAGGGATAGGGGACATGCTGCTTGTGGAGAGATTTCTGTCATGCAGACTACATAGCATAGGCTGCCACTCCCAGTATCTGCTGGTGAGGACATGCAGAGGGCCTGCACAGGATAAGGATCCTGAATCCACATGTACACTGTGGAGGCGAGATGCAGATCCACCCCTTCAAAATGGACCTTTGAGATGCCAAATCACAGTTTCTTGTCCAGGACAGATGGACAAAATTGAGGAATATAGGACTTATGAAAGAACTTTTTATTCCCAACTCCAGTATGTAAGCCTTTGGATACCACTAGACTATTAATAACTATAAAAATCTATTTTACAAACTAGATGTGTGCTACTATTTTGTCAAAATCTTCTGCTTAAAAAAATATCTTCAGTATGTTCAATTTCAAACATTATCCAGATAATGTCCTTAAAACTTTCTCAGTTGCTGTACCTTATTGAAGTCTCCTATGATATGCAGAGCTCTGGTTAACACTGAAGTCTACAAGTAATTTTCTCATTATACATATTGCACTAATAAAAATATTTCAATACATCAGTGTGTCACTAGGCTAACTAAAGGAGCAAACTTACTTTTGGAGAGGCACACTTTTGTCTTTCACTCCAAGTAATCTTGAATTTAGAAAGTGTACTGGATGACATTTATGGAACATTTCCTAAAACCGACAAAAATGGTGTTTCATACATATTATCGGATATACACCTATAATACTGCCCTAATTCAAATAGGAAAGATACAATTCTTGATGGTATCGAAAACCTCTGAGAAAGTCCAGGTGAATCAACAGGGCCGCATCCCTGTTTCTTTCCTGGCAAGAGTCATTCTACAGGGCAACCAAGGCAGTTTTTATACCA
Organism: Rhineura floridana; assembly: GCF_030035675.1. Lineage (NCBI taxonomy): Eukaryota > Metazoa > Chordata > Lepidosauria > Squamata > Rhineuridae > Rhineura > Rhineura floridana. The sequence goes on from NC_084486.1 coordinate 51,141,178, forward strand.
CAACCAGGCCTGAACCATGCTTCATCCCAGTTTGGCCAGCACCCACCCACTTGTGCACCTTGCCCAGGAGGGGAATATTAGTCACCAGCCAATAGTTGTTCATATTTTCAGGAAATCTCCTCTAAGCTGGTTAGACCATCCTCTCTCTTAAAGATATATTTACCACCTCCTGTATCCAGCCAGTCATTTCCTCCCTGCTAAACATAGTAAGCCAAGAGGGGCAAGGGCTGAGTGTATAGGTGGTTGGTCAGATATGGCCACATACTTTGTTCACATCCCCAGTTCTTAAAAACACAATGCTATCTTGTAAAATTCGACACCTCTTTTGGCTAATCTGCATAATCCAGACCATGGTGGGTGCAAATGATTTTATCATCAAAGTGTCTGGCAAACTGATAGTTCCTTCATGTCTCCTACTGGGCCAGGCAAAGAACATGAGCATTCATATTAGACAACACAATAGATGACTCCTTCAGGAAACATATTAACTGACCTTGGGAGCCACAGCAACACAGACCAGGTAGATACATTACCTGCATTTGATGCAGCCAGGTCACATAGGTGAGTCTGGAGATGTGTGTCCTCAGACGAAAGCTGATATCTTTAGGCCTTAACCGCTTAATGTCTTTAAATGGCATTTTTAGGGGGCTTAATACTGCAGCTACCCATGAGGCTTTTGTGGGTTCACAACTGCTCTCTTCACACAATCACTGGTGACTGAGTGACGCCCAATCGATCAACTGCTGTGTCTTTCATAAACATTGGAAAACTGATGGCACACTGACCCTAAGCTTAACTAACTTCTTATGCTCAACTCATCCCCTTAAGTCCATGAAGCAGCACTACATGGATTTATTTGTGATTTACAGAAATGTATTTTTATACAGTATAAGGTTAAAAAAGCACGTTGGTGAATGTTCGTGTAGAAAACTTAGATATGTAGCTGGAGTAGGTTGGGGTTTTAAGCGTCACAGCATTTAGGTTGCACAGTGGTATGAATACAGCAACGGAGAAGTGAAGTAATTGCATACCTTTTTAGTTAATAAAATGGACTGCTTTCAAGTCGATCCCAACTTATGGAGACCCTATGAATAGGGTTTTCAGGATAAGCGGTATTCAGAGGGGGTTTACCATTGCCTGAGGCTGAGAGACAGCGACTGGCCCAAGGTCACCCAGTGAGCTTCATGGCTATGTGGGGATTTGAACCCTCGTCTCCCAGGTCGTAGTCCAATACTCTAACCACTACACCACACTGGCTCTAGTTAATAAAAGAGAACCCATTTTACCTGTTCCAACAGGGTCAGCTGACAGCAAAGTTGTTGTGCAGTATATTCTGTTAAGAAATATGGTATTCCATCTATTTTAGTGTAAAGGCCTGAGAATTCTTCTGTTATATTTGGTAAAGCTGATGAAATACTATGTTTGTCTCTCTGATAAGGTGCAACAACTTCACTTCTCTTCGAGAGTTTCCAGTTAAAGTTCTGTAAAAGAAAACAAAAGGTTTTGCTCTGTCTATAATTGTATTCAAGCAAAACTGAATTATTACATAAGCGGAATACATTAAATTAGTAAACTAGCTTATGGAGACAGAATCTATACAATAAATCTATGCAGTTAGATTATAACTCACTATGGTATAAAATTTAATATGAGTACAGTAGGGCCCCGCTTTACAGTGCTTCGCTTTACAGCTCTTCGCTAATACAGCGGTCTCAATTAGATGCAATTAGACTAAAGCCCCACTCATATGGCACTTGTTCCGCTTTTACGGCGGTTTTCAGGCATCGTGTGCCATTCTATTCAATGGGTTCCGCTTTACAGCGGTTTTCGCTTTACAGTGGGGGTCTGGAATGTAACCTGCCGTATGAGTGGGGCCCTACTGTACCTCCATTTGAGAGCACAGTCCACAAGTCCAGTTGAACAGGATTCTATCTTTTTACAGTACTATTATTTGTAATTGTTCCTTGCATTAAAATAACTTAGGCTTCACAGTTCAATATTTCAGGTTTATAATCATTCTAAGTATAAGCCTTAGCTAGAAAATGAACTGTTGCTTGGATTTATTGACATTGAACAAGATATGCTAACAGTGAATGTTTAAATTTTTATAATGAAACCGTTTTGGTTAAAAAATAGTTTGACAGAATTGCCCTGATCTTCATATTTGAAGTGGTAATTGGTTGCTAAGTTAGCTCTGGACAAAAATATGTCCCTCATTAATTTAAGGTGCTCTCTTTACAGAGCTCTCTCTTTTGAGCCGATATCCATACTTAGAAATCTCATTAGTTACCTATTTATACATATATAAATGCCAAGGCAGCCTTCAAACAGGTTATAGAATGCAATTAAAAATAACAGAAAATGTTTAACTAAAACAGCACTCCAGCAAAATGAAATTAAAAAACAAGAGGTCTCAGAAAACCTATTACTTTTTACTAGACTTACTTCTAAAAGTTACAACAGTGCTTGTCTAGAGGATCTTCCTGCAAAGAAAATTCCATAATGCAGGAGCCATTACAGGGGGGGAAATCCTATGTAGTAGTCTTAATACAGCTGGCACCTGAAGTAACATCTCTCCTTTATTTGAACTCAAATGCAATATATATGGGAAGAGGCACATCTTAAAGTTTTCCACACTTATTCTGTTTGGTCCTTTGAAGTTCAAAACTAGCATTCCAAATTTAGTCCAGAAACAAACTGACAGGATTAGTGTTGTAAGAGCTCTGTGATCATCAGTTCCACATAAGAGCCAAGGGCACTTCTGGCCTTTACAGTTGCCTGGGCATCTGAAAGCAATATGGGATCTAGGAGTAGTTCTAATCCTTAAGGGAGAATATAACTCTAACAAGAATGTAGTTCACAGGGCCACCAGCCATCAGCATTTCTATCTTGTCTGCATTGAATTTCAGTTTATTCACACTCATCCAGCCTATCAAAGATTTCATTCGCAGACAACCCTAACACAATTGTGTATCACCAGCATAGTGATGATGTTGTACTGCAAATCTTTGGACAACCTCACCCAGTAGTTCCAGGTAGATGAAAAGCATGGGTTTGCAGAACTGTGTAAGATTATTCTCAGCACCATACTCAAGGAACCATCCTACTGCAAAGAAAGCTTACTGCTCACAGTACACACCAGGATTCTTAAATACCACCATGGTTTATGACATAAAAAACCCCTAGCAGAATCAAAAAGGTCATGGTCCCCTCCCCTTCTAGTATAGATCATAAATCAGGGCAACAAATTCAATGTATAACCCAAACCCTGCAGTGTTCCTCAACAAACCTGGAAGAAGGCAAAGCCTGATATGCCCAAGCAATATACTTTGAACAGTCTTCTTTCAAGTGACAGAAGATGTAACTCCTCCCATTACATTGCCAGGCTCACAAGCACTAATCAGTAATATCTCCACAACATAATTAGCAACAAATTAAATGAACAGATTAACAGCTTTAATCTAAATGAATAGATTAATAGTTAGTAATAAACAAACTAAAGGCAGTATTTGTTGTGAGCCAGGCAGAAGGGTCAAAGACGAGTCAGAAGATGAGGGCTTGGACTGGGAGCCCCAAGAGGGGGGAGGACAGTCAGGTGGACTTGCAGGGCACCCCAATCCCCATCTCAGACAGTACTGTTTCTCCTGCTCTTGATTTCCCCGCCGAAACACCACCTAGCTCATTGGACGCTCCCCAGCAGGTTGTGCCCCCCCATCTCTGAGATGCAGATGGACACACTGGACATTTCCCCACCCAGCACTGCCCAGTTTCCCATGCCCGAACTGACTGTTAGGAGCCCCCTGCATCAGAGGGGGAGCCGGAGTTCAAACCACCTTCGCCCCATATGCGGAAGCACCAGTGGTGGAAAGTTCAACAGGCAGAGTTGAGGAGGAGCCTCCATGTGCATGCACAATCCAAGCCTACTTAAGCTGACTCGGGGGTGGGGGAAAAGCCCCACTGCTGAGTCAACATCTTAATGCCGCGTTAGCATGCTCAGTCAGTGTTAGTTTAGGGCCGAGGTTCCCAGCAAGCTTAGTTAGGTGAATGAGACACACTGCTTTCGATGTATCCATAACTTTAATAAAAAGAGAAAAAAAATCAGACTTGTCTGTGACTTTCGACGACGGGCAGGACAGTATTCAACTAAATAATTGTACTAGTGCAAGGATTAGTGCTAACACAATGGGAGTTTCCCCCTTTCCTTCTCCCAACTCACGTGTGCCCTGTGCTGTCTCCTAATCTGCTCTGGAGAGTAGGAGGAAAACAGAATAGATTTAGGGGGTGCATGGGGAGAGAACAAGGAGAAATCCTTGCACTGATGGAACCAGTGAGTTTGTGCTCCATTGAACACAACCTTAATAGTTAACTTAGCAGTAGAAAGCTAACAAGTAGCACAACAGTTGCACAATACTAATTAAAATGCAAAATCATGCACATCACCATTTTTTTAGAAAAACAAGTCTAGAAACATATTGCGCAGGACTAAATAAAATCTTTAATTGAAGAATTAAGATAGATTTTGGGCATCATTGAGAACCTACACTCATCTGGATGAATAGAAAAACTGAAGGGAAAATATTTTCCCCTCCAGCCATTGCATAAGGCTTAACCCAAAAACCAAAGGGCATTCTTCAACAGCACAACACCTTCCACCAATAAGGTATCACCGACTCTCACGGTGTACACAACATAGTAAAACAACAAGGCTCCAACAGACAACCCAAAGTATCCAACTGCTAAAATTTTCTACCCACTTGCAAAAGACTTCTCAGATGGATGAACCAGATAGATAATCCCTTTTTGAATTTCTGCCATTGATTAAACTTCCAGATTTTAACCACCTTTCCTGGATGAGCTCTTCACAGGGCAGTGTGGCCTTCTTATGTATACTTTGGAGTTAGGAGGAATGTGAGTAAGGGGGAGACAGCACTCCCCTGAGCTGTGTCACTGCCATCTCACACAAGACCAAGACTGAAAGGCATGCTTGTGAATCATTAATTTTAGGAACGGAAGGGATAGTTGTTTATATATTATATAGTTCCTTTACTTTCCTTCTGCCACACCTTATCCTTAGAAATCTTGCCCAGATATCTAAATATCATTATTAATATCAGCTTTTCCCAACCTAGGACCCTCCAGGTGTTGATGGACTACAACTCCCATCCTCCCTTACCATTGACCATGCTGGCTGGGGCTGATGGAAATTGTAGTCCAAAATAGCTGGATGGCACCAGGCCAACATATTTAAACTTTTTTCCAGTTGCAATTTATCCCCATCTTAGAGAACTTACATCAGTGTCATTGCACATTTATACTAGAAAACACTTGAAGTTATTTTCTCCTCTTTACTGGCACACCTACAAACTTCTTCAGTAATACCACAACTTTTGTATTTCCTGTTCAGTGGCTTTCTTCTTTTCCATCTGCTCTTATAATTGATCAGACACATTTTGCAAACACCATCAACAGTAGCCAGGTTTTTAATTTTCTTTCTTTACTGTAGGCTATACAATAATTCATGAGGATTTAATGGCTATTAGGCCACGAAAATGTTCCTGGTGCCCCTATTAAAACTATACATTAACTGAAAGATCTTTAACATAGGTAAAATGCTGTTTTATAACTAGCATATTTTAAGACACTTAAAACTATTTAACTGACTTTAGCTATTAACCTGTTACATTACACCACGTTTTAGATGAAGGCAAAACAGGTTTAGAAATTTCCAAACCAAAGACAAAATCAAGATTCAAATTCCTCTTTAGTTATAAAGCTCACTTGGTGGTCTTAAATAAGAAACTCTCTCAACAGAAAGATATACTGTAACATAACCAGCTTAAAACATGGCTGTTTACAAAGATTTATGCTGACCTGGTTGTTTATTGCTTGTCTTTTTCTCCTGTTTTTAGTCATGTTGATTGTTGCTTATTGAAAGTTTATTGTTCCTGCCCTCAGATCTTTGGATTAAGGGCGGGACATAAATATTTTAAATTAAAAAAAACAAATATCCTGATCACTTTTGGAAAGGGCCGATAAATTTTCTGAGTTCGGAAATTAGTCTTAGATGAGAAAGTCACCCAGCAATCTACATTAGCCAGGTGGGAAATATAGAAAAACAGCTTTATGAATGAGTGTTTCCCTTTTCTCACCTTTTCACAAGGAATAGGGCTATGGCCACCACTCTTGCAATAGTCAGTTTGGAAGGAAACGATTAGATAAGAGTAGTTCAGCTGTAACCATCTCCAAAGTTGAGTTGTAGCCAACACTGCACATGTGGAGTTCTGCTGGTGCAATGGGACTTCCTCTTCCTCTCCCTCTCCCTGTATGCTCCTGAGGGTCCTCCCAACCTCTGGAACAGATTTTGGGGGTCACTGGGGGTGCAGGGGAGAGAAAAGGAAGTTCCATTGCACAAACAGAAGTCTGCTGCACTAGTGGAGCAGCAGCACTGGGACAACCCAATCTTGTGTGTCTTGATCCTTGCTGCAAATGTAACTCTCAGGCTCTGTAACAGCTGTTGTTGACGTTTATTGCATTGTTTTGGGGGAGACTTAATACAAATCAGAGAGAGAGAGAGAAAGAACAAACATGCCAGGTGCTGCTGTCCACAGAGCAAGTTAAAGAAGTCACATACCTTTTGTAAAACATCTTTTGAGATCCTTTTGCAAGGAGAGTGTAAAGGTTTTGTTTCATTGCTATCCTCCTCATCTTCCCATTCTTCTGTCTTGTAGCACTGAGAAACATTGTTCCGTTTCCTGCTAGTAATGTCTTCCATCAGTGACAGCAACCATTTGTCATAGCCATTGAGTAGAACTGCCTATAAGGAGTGCACGGTTTTAGCCTTCTTCAGATTGTAAATGCCTTAATTTCTATGAAACAAATCCTGTTCTACTAGAGTTATTTAAGGAACAAAATTCATGGATCCCTAGGGTATGCTTTTTCCTTCTCATTTCAATTATATTTCTTATAAAGTTGCTGCACCCTTGCCTGTCATAACATTTAGAAGACAGCTACTTTAAGTTTCCTGTCAAAACAGTGAATTACCTTGGAAATAACATCTTTTAGTGTATTCATAAAGTCAGGGTTTATTGTAAAGTCTACAGCATAACAGTCTTCAATCCAAGTCTGCAGAATGGTGAAAGTGCGGTGGTATATTTTGCTAAGTAATGAACAAGATTCCAGGCTTGAACTAAGAAAAACAGAAAGTTGGTGATTAAATGGGCATTTGAATATATCACCATGTATAATAATTTTGAAATATTTGAAAGGATTATCTGTCTCAGCTTATTTTTTCAAGAACATAAACAATAAGTGTATTTCCCTGTGTTAGAGTTTATTGAAATAAGAATGTATTCTTTGGCCAAAAGGAAAAGCATTCAGTCAAGAAGAGAGCTCTTTAACTTTCAATTGTATTTTGTAAGAAATTTTATAAATCCCATGTAAGCTAACTTAAATGGATGTTTTTAGTTTAAAAATAAAGCCATCATTCACAGTTTTGAAGGAACAAGGAAAAACTACTTACACAGCCATACTGATCAACTGAAATGTATCAGAGTTCAACTTTATTTCAACACTTACTTGGGTAATGTGATTCTGATTCTATCAAGGAGAAATTGCAAAAGTTCTTCTTGTGAGCAGAAATATCGAAAGGTGAAGAGGAACTGCTGTACATAGCCTTCTAAAAATGCATTTCTGCAGAGTACAAGGGAAAAATCAATTTTGTAAGCTCAAGTATGTTTTCTTGGAAAAAGGCCAGTTCCCAGTGTAGATCGTTCACCAAGGTGACCAAAGCAGTTTCCATCCTATAACCCAGCCTGAAGCCAGATTGAAATGGATCTAGATAATCTGTCTCATCCAGAAACTCTGGGAGCTGAGATGCCATCACATGTTCCTATAGCTTGCCCAGGAGTGGAATACTGGAGACCAGCCAATAATTATCCAATATGGCAGGATTCAGGGAAGGCTTTTTCAATAGGGGTTGTACAATTGCATCCTTTAGGCATGTTGGGACCCTGGCTTTCTGTAGGAAGGCATTAACCACTCCTTTTACCTACTCAGCCAATCCCCACCTGGCCTTTTTAATGATCCAGGAGGGGCCAGGATCTAGCACACATGTGGTGGCCCTCACCTCTCCAAGAATCCTGTCGATATTCTCGGGCTGTATAAATCGAAAAGTGTCCATCAACACTAGTCATGCAGGAGCCAAAGTTACATCCACTGGGCCTGTATCAACTACAGCATCCAAGTCAGAGCAGACAACAATTCCCCCTTGCCCCCATAGTTAAAATGATAAAAAGAGAATCTGGTTCTCCATGCCTAAACTTGGGGGTGGGAATGGTTGAAAGGAGGTACGTTAGCCTGGGATTGATTCCTGCAGTTTTTTCCTCTCTTTACTTTGGTAATGTGAGAGACATAAACCCTTATTTGTTCTGCTTCAGAACCACTCTCTTTTCCGTGTTGGTTCCTGTGTAAATTAATAATTTGTAGGCATGTATTTGCACTTTTATTGAATATATTTATGACACTAATTTGGGACAGGAGGACCCTAAAGATTTCTGATCTGAACTCCAGGTAGGACGGCATTCATCCTTCTCCGTAACTGGAAAAAAGGGGGGAGGCCTAGCATGCAGACACACAGAGCTCCACTATTTATTGTAACTGTGGAACAATTTTATGTGCCTTCTGACACTGAGCATTGATATTCCATCACCACAGGTTTCCCCATGCGGCATAAAATGCATGAAGCGGCCTTGAGATTAGAATGCCTTCTCATTTCCATAAGGCAGTGGGGTGAGAACAGACATCATTTTTTTGTGGGAAGTGTAGAATAGACTGTACCTGGAATAGAGATATGCCATCAGCCCAAGTGGTGTTCCAGCTTGTAGATTCCTTGGCTGACTTTGATTGACATTACCCTGGGCTCTATACTGGGTTTTATTTATATTATAGAAAAGGAGCATACAGTCCAAGGAGCTGATGCCCGGAGTTTCACTTCTTGCCAGGTTAACAACTGTAAGAAGGTTGCATGCTTCAACTCCCCATTTCTCTATATACATAATCTGCAGCAAAAGGAGACAAGGCAGACAAAATGGTAAAAATGACAAGTCTCTTCCAACAAAGATAGGGTGAGGGAAGAGACACATGGGCACTACCAATTTACAGGTCATTAAGCATACAAATACTGCATGCACATATCTTCACTGCACCCACAGAGGTCCTTCTGTGAGTTCCTTCTGTAGCAGATAGCCCAGTGACCCGATTCTGATAGTGGACAACCAGATGTTTCCAAAGAGCTGCTCATTCTTGTGTGGCTAAGAAACAGAACTCAGAATGGGGCCATGAAGGCAAGGGGCTGCTTTTCTAAATGGATGGGGTCAACCAGGGGTAGGAAGCAGGTTTAATCATCAACTTAATGGTGTCTTTTAATTCTAGCCCCCCTTGTGGTCACTGCAATATGGGAGCACTTTGCACATAACCCACTTGTCAATAGTAACAGGCATCTTGTCTCTCTCATTCTCTACCTCTATAACATCTAGGAAGAGAGAGACAGTTCCTCTACAATCACCTATTCTAGTGACTGTAATTTCTTTTAACTCTTTTTAATACTAAATTTTAAATTGTTGTAACCCACTCTGGGACCTACTGGTGAAGGGGAGGTAATAAATACTACTAGTAGTAGTAATAGACAGATGGGGTTTCTAACATTTCTGACATACCGATGAAGAAATAGAAATAACAGCTTGATGCTCAGTAGCCCCTATTCAGTTTTATGGCACTAGGTAGGAGGATGGGGAAGAGGGAACTACGAGAATGGTGTTGATGAAAAGGTATCCAATTCTTCACACTAAAATACTAATGTTATTTTGGACACTTGTATGTAAACCTCTACTTCCAGCTGCATTGATACAGAAACAGTAGATACCCATTTCTTATATTTAAAAAAATATGAAAGAATTACCTGTAGATACTTCTTCACCAGTTCAAGAAAATGTACCTTTGTTTTCATTTCTTCTAGTTGTTCCCTCAGTTTGGGTAACATACTTTTCCCTTCACCACCTCAAGATTTAAAAAAGTGAAATAAGGACCACTTTGTGTCATCAAAGGTGTGCAATTGCTGTAATGTAGCTCTTAAATTTACAAGTTACAAATATACCTTTGCTTCTTCTCTCCTTATGAGACAGCCTCTGGTAGAATTTTATACTCTTCCTGTAATTTTTTGTCTCAATCATTATCATCTGTTCAAGTTCCTGGTGGGAGGGGCAGAGGGAAGTGAAAGCAATCTCATAATAATGCAAAGGTTTTACTGAAGAGTTCTGATAAGCAGAAGCTGGTTGCAAAAAGAACAATCCAACAATAAATTAATCAGGAGGCCTGGTCTTGCCAGTTATAAAAGATAAAACTAAATGCTGTCACATTTTTATTGTGTGTTTTTAAGAGTCAACCATATAAGTCTGGATCAGACATCACAATGTTGCTCTAATTTACCAGTGGTTTATCAAACCAGGAGCTAAGTAGTGTTGTCGTGCATTCCTAGCTACCCATCTCTCTTCTGTGACATCTGATTATAACTGTGATTGTAAGGCTCACTCCAAACCAGGATATGCAAAATCAGTTCTTGATTTGGAGTGAGCCCTTAAACCACCATTGCCAAGCTTGGACATCACAGGAAAGTGTAGTATAATAAACCAGGATATCTTCACGAAAGTCAGGTATATGAAAGAAAGGAGGGAGGGAGCTTCCAATCTGCTAAACCATGGGTATTGGAAATGAAATTATTTTTCTGAACTGGGCAGTTGTCTCATAGGTACTAAACCAAATAATTTAAACTAATTTCAGCACATAAAAGGTACTTAAACACTCTTAAAATGCTTTGATGAACAAAAGTATTTTCATTACTATTAGGCACACATCATTTAATCTTTTTAATTATTTTTTGCAGGAATAGAAATCTATAGTTTGCTTTGAATTGAATGTTCTGTTAATTGAAGCAGACTTCAACAAAAGGTATGAAAATCAGGATGAATGGAACAAAGTATTTATAAAAATATCTAGGGACAATCAGGATTAATCACACAACCCAAAACAAGGCCAAGTCATACAGCAAATATTTTGTTTGTTTCTGTTAAAAATATTTGTATTCCACATTTCTATCATGAGTTACCCAAGGTAGCTTTTCACATTGTAAGGGAATATTTTTGCTGCTTGCTTAAGCACCTTTTGCCTGCAGGTTCTAAGTGACTTGTCAGACTGCTATCACCTCCTTTCCCTCTTTGAAAGAAACAATTAACCGATGAGAGAGTTTCTTCTCACAGATTTATAAAAATAACAAAAACACTCTTAAACCTGAAATATTACTGTATACAAATATTAAGTAGGCCTATTGAAGTTAATGAAGACTATTTTAGAGTACACATTTCTTAATCCTGCAAGGGAGATCTGAATGTGCAGTTGGTGGGTATGTACACCGTGATGTGAATTCTGTTCTCTTTATGAATGCATCTGATGCGGACCAAGATATGTATTCCCATTTAGGGTTATTAACAGATTACAACAAATCATAATCAGATTGGGGCTGTAGTTTTCCCTTGATCGAGCAGCAGATCGCTCTTACAGCATGGAAAAAGTTAAGTGGAAATAATCATTCAGACCATTCCCTGAGTATTAAAAATAGTTAGTCAAGTAGTAGGAAGGAATCATGTTAGGAAAAAGATGACACAGAATGTGTCACTTTCTCTGATGTATACTTTCTCTGCCAAGCTCTCTGGATGGTGATCTTAGCATGCACATAAAAACAAACTGTATAATTGATACACTTGCAGTTATATAATAAAACTCAAGGTTGTATTCAACTAAATCCTACTCAGAGTAAACACAGTGAAATTAATGAACCCTAAGTAATTCATATCTATTAATGGATCTACTTTGAGTAGGACAAGCATTGACTACCACCCTGAATGTTTTACTTATTTCAACTGGAAATAATCAACAAAACACCGTAGTTAATTCTAGAATCAGTGACTTCTTAAATAAAACAAGAGGAGCTTGATGGGGTTGTGTTTACCTTAAATAGTAGTGGCATTGCAGTATGGCATTCTATGTCCATGTGTAAACTGAAAGGCATTTTGTGAAAAAAATGAGAAATGGGAATTCAGCCAACAAAGCCAAGAGTAAACCAGTTTTCTTTCAGGTTAACTCAACATAAGCTTTTGATCAAATAACATAAGGACCATCTCCTCTTGCCTGATGAGCTAAGTTTTCCCTGAAGCGAGAGATGCTTGAACACTAAAATTGTTCTGTTTCTTTGATAAGAACACAAAGTGATAAGTGAACTAAGTTGTTCTTGAGAATAGGCTTTGCATTTAAGTACATATTCAACATCCAAAGTGAAAGATTTTCAATTCAAGACATGTCCCCCCAAACCATGTCTCTCTTACTTACTTGACCTCTGCAGGGAGAAAATTCTATACCAAGAGCGTGCTAGATTTCTGTGAGCTCGATTGCTGGAATTGTAATAAAGACTACACAAAATCCTTTATACTAGTTAGTTGTGGAAGTCTAGTAAGCAATTAGGAACATAAATGAGACAGCATTTCCAAAAACAAAGATTGTTGTGACATCTTAAAGACAAACACAATTATACGGCATAAGCTTTCATGGACTGATGTCCACTTTGAGGCATGAAGTGAAATGTTAGTTGGTCAAGGTATATAAAGGGAGTTGAATATCAACTCCCACTGAACAATTTTGTTCTTTATACAGTATATATATTGACTGAGTTTTCACTTCATGTGTCTGATAAAGTGGGCTTAAGACCACAAACAACTATGCCATAATAAATGCATGGTATTTAAGGCACCACAAGACTCTTTCTTTGTTTTTGCTGCAAGGGACTAATATAGCTCTTCCTTCAGAAGCATTTCCAAAATGTCTGTTTCTCTTGCAAACAAACTTCTCAGCCTACATATTCAGGCAGAATAGTTTAGAGCGCAGTCTCATAATTCTTCTTCATGTACACTAAACATGCATAGAGAAGTTCCCTGCACCAACATTGCTCATGATACTGTGCAGACTACACAACCTAAATGGACACATATCTGTACTACAAACGGATCTTGAAATAGTGTGCACAATAGCCACTAGAAATCGGAAGAAATGGAAGAACACATCCAGTGGTTTAAAATCATCTATATGAATGCTCCTTGTAGAAATCACATGTCTATGCATGCTTTAGTTTATCTTTGGAAGAATTAAAATACATTCTGTATTTATTGTTCCACATTACATCCTAAAGCCAAAAAAGTGTGCATACATTTTTTCCCATTCTTGAAAATCAGAATACATACTGCTTTCTTAGCATCAATGTCTTGAGTTTCATTAGCTTTTCGCTTTCCAAGTTTTCTGATGTAGCGGTGTACTTCCAAACTAAAACATTCTGAACCATAGAATGCACTGCTCCAATCAGAACAAAATCCACACAATTCAGAAAAGCAGGGAGAAGAGGTGTAAATATTTTCCTCCATCTTTGCTGGAACCTGATCTTGTTCTTGATTCTCTTCTGGCAAGCATGGACTGAGGTAACATTTATTGGTCTGCAAGCATTCACCATCATCTTTTTCTATTCCAACTGTAATTTTCTGTGATTCAACTTCCTTTTCAGCATTATCTTGTGGAAGGTCATCTCCATCTGTGCCAGCAACAGAAACCGCATTTATGTGAAAAACCATGCGCACCAAGTTTCTGAGAGCAGCAATAGTCACCGAGCCAATTCTCATAAGAGCTTTCATTATTTTTTTATTTATGTATAGTGGCAACCTTCAAATTTCTTCATGACCAGACACGCACATGCCCTTTCCCCACAGGAGCACAACTGATCTGTACATTCTACACTGTATGAGGAGAGGACATTCTGCATAGCCTTGACTACAACCGTGCAAAGGTTATAAAATGACTTTTCCCAATGCAGTTTAAAGCTGCTTTGCTCTTGCAGCTGTTATTTATTGAATTTATATCCCACCCTTCCTTCCAAAGGAGCCCAGAGCAGCAATGGTGGCCTTATATTACTTCTGCTGCAGGTTGTACAAAAATATTACAATCATCTGTTGTTCATAATATTGTCCTTTTTAAACTGTGTTATTATTTTTGCTGGAAATCACCTTAAGCTTTGTAGAGGCAGCATACAAATAAAGAAATTTAAACAAAACATGCTACTCTAGCAAAGTGGTTGCAGGATGGATTTTGTCCAACTTTTCCACTACAGTCTTATAGGTAAAGTGGGGATTTTATTGTGATTGAAAACATGGTATTCTAAGGCATCATAGCTATCTTTGAATAGCAATCAGTAAAAGGGAATGAATCTTTGTAGCATGTAGGAATGGATGGATCAGTCGACTTCCAGTCCACGTCACTTTCATGTGTGTTCACCTTTAAGTATACTGTATCCTGTTCCCACATTAATCTGTGATTTAAAAAAAAATCTGCTTGAAAATTCACTTTTATATTTTAAAACATTTTTAATAAAAATACATTTTCTTTCAAACTCATTTCTAAACATATTTTCTCTCAAAAATAATCATTTCTAAATCTATTTCGCTATTTGTGAGTCAAAAGCAGAAATTATGAACATCAGGAAAATGTGAAATCGAGCGGGGAAAAAGCTTAGAATAGAATATTTCTATTAGTAGAATATTTCTACCATGACATTTATAGCACTCAACTACCATCTTCCCAGCACACCAGTGGAGAGTACACTGACACACACAAAAACATTTTAGCACCATAGGAAAAAAATCTGCATGGTCCCTCAAGAAGGCCATAACACTGGATTAGATTTTTTTATGGAGACTACTTCTGCCACTGCACCCAAGCTGAGATAATCAGCTAAGAGCATAATTTACTACATAATCTCTGCCATGCAGCTTGATGCCATCCACAGTCTCAGAAACCATAGTGACATCATCATCAATGCTGACAAAAGAGATGCTGTCATCATTATGAACAAAGCAGACTATAAAAGGAGGATAAGGCACAACTTTCCAACACCACATTTTACAGGCCCCTATTCTCAGTTCCCACTGAGGAATACCAGAAGGAACTACAAAATCTGATGAATTAATTTCCTATAAATATGCAAGAACAAAGTGGTACAGACAAACCTGAGGAGGCTTGACTAAGCATTTTCTATCTGCTACCCAAAATACATGAACTAGGCAACCCTGGGTGCCTCATATACTTTTGGGCTTTGATGCCATCACCACTGGGGGGTCTCTACTCTCAGACCATATGTCACCAATACTCTTAAGTTACATAAGGGATACCACTGACTTCCTGAGGAAACTACAGTTCATTTACCATCTCCCAGAAATCACATTAACTACCATGAATGCTGAGACCAACTACCAAGATGGCCCACAAGCCATCAGGAATGATATTCCTGATATGTGCTACAGCACACCCAATTACCAAACTCTGCCACTCTGTACTCATCCACAGTTACTTACACCATATCTGTTCAGATTCATCAGATACTCACAACTTAATAATTTACACCAGGCTTCCTAAAACTACATTAACCTCCCCCCATGAAGTGAAAAACAAGGCCAGACTGCTATTAAGAAATCTACTACAAGGCAGACCTAGAAAAAAAAGCAAGAACACCAGTTGCTGTCACTTATAGTCCCCAACTGAAACCACTCTAGAGCTTATCCTGAAAAATGACAATTCCCTCTCACAGGCCTTGGATGGTAGACCTGTACTTGCTTACACATAGCCCCCATGCCCACAACTTAAAACAGCTATTCACCAGCAACCAGATGCCAAATAATAGAGATATGGATGCCAGCACAGATGCCAACACTATTACAGAACCTAATAATGTTATCTACATTAGATATTCATCCCCTTGCTCATTTTCCAAGTGATAGATGTCATCATTTGCCAGCAATGTCCTTCTGCATAGTACAAACAGGCCAGTCTCTATGCAAAAGAATAAACACAAATAACTCTGACATCAGAAATTGCATAATTCAAAAGCTGGGCAAAGGGGAGGGCGGACATTTCAGCCTCCCAGGACATTCTGTAAGTGACCGTCCTGGAGCAAAAGAACTTCAAAAGGAGGCTGCAACATTAAATTGCTGAATTAGAATGCATAAACTGAAACAGGGTTTTTAGCTTATTATGTGTGTTAACTGGTTTACCAATGCCATGGGGACTGTGATATCAACAATTGTTGAGTGAATTACAACTGTTAATTATCACTGTCTGTGCTTTTTTGCATTTCCTTTCCTTCTGACCATACCATTTACAATCACCCCCTCCTCCAATCATGTGTATATAACCTGCAACTCAGGATAGCCATGCATCTGATGAAGAGGATTAGAATAAAAAAAACCTTATGCCATAATAAATTTGTTAATCTTTAAGGGACCACAAGACTATTTGTTGTTTTTGCTGCAATGAACCAACATGGCTACTCCCACCCCCCACGGCAACTGAATAAAAAACTTCAGGCTAATGTCTTCTGGTCTGGTTGTGGGCATTGGTCTTTTCTTACCATTTGTTTCCTCACTGGCATTCCCAAGACTGTCAGGCTTATTTTGGCCCTGGAATGTTTTGCTGCAATATTCTGTTTCATTCGTGCTATAAATACAGAGAAGGAGGACATATACATATATATATATATATATATATAACATTTATTAGAAGTAAAAGCTCAGGTATGAAAATCAAAGCACCTGCAACTTTTTAAATTAATATTTTTGTTCAGCATTCCTTTTTATGAAACACTAAACAGAAAAGTCAAGAAAATGAAAGGAGACACAGGGTAGGGAGCACCTGCAATGTGTGTGCATGAATCAAGTGGCAAGCTTCCGAGTTTTTAGAGATGCATTCAAAAAGACTCTCTCCAGTGCAACAACTCTCATACAATGGTTAACAAATGCCCACCTGAAACATCATCATCATCAACCGGTGAAGGATAAGGCCTTAAGAGTGTATGGCTTACTCAGACACCTGACACTCCCCAGGCACCTAGACACTAAGTCTGTTTACACAGGGGAAATTGTGTCTTTTTAATTCATACAGGTTTTCCAATATTTATCTTCCTCCTGGTCTCCCCATCCTCTTGATTTTTTGTGTGTGTATGTGTACGAGAGCGAGCGCATGCGTGGAGGTGGCAATAAGCTGGCCACGCTGCAGTTGTTTACCCCCATGATTGCTCCAAACAAAGCAATCGGTGTCAGCCACCTAAGTGAAAGATGAAGTCAATGGCTCTTACAGGGGCATTTTAAACTGTCAATATATGGCGAAAGCTGGTGCAAAGCAGCTCACAAGTTGTATGGCATCTTACAATAATCCAGGAATGAGGAATCTGTGACCCATCAGACGTTTTTGAACCCCAACTCCCTCCAGCCCAGCCAGCAAGGCCAACTATCAGGGATTATGGGAGTTGGAATCCAACAACGTATGGAGGTTGTCCATCACAGGTTCCATCACTGCACTGAACGCTGTATACATATTTAGCAGGAGGGGTGTAGTCAAAGTTCAGTTCCAAAATGTTCCTATGGATAAGACATACCAATCATTGCAGCTGTTGCCCATTTCTTCCTGCACCAGCCTTTCCAGCCATATACACTGTTGCTGCCTTTTTATCTTCTTACACTGTTCCACTGCTACAGGGGTGTCTAACCTGTTGCCCTCCAGATGTTGATGGACTCCCGCTCCAGTCAGCCCCAGCCAACATGGCCAACGGTCAGGAATGATGGGTACTGTAGCCTTCCAGATGTTGGTGGACAACAGGTTAGCCACCCCTGCTCTATTTCTTCCCCCACATCTCCATTAAGCCTACTATCTGTCATTCCTACCAAGCCTGCCAAAGTCAGTAAACCTTCCTAACCTTGGGGATTAAAGATTACACTCACAGTGCTGCTCCTAGTTCCTTATCCTGGGGTTCCTTGGTTCAAACGAAAGGCACAAAGGCAGTTCTATTAGGCTGGAGAAGCACCTCTTCAATTGCTTAGCAATAGGATCAGGGCACTCACACAGAGATATCTAGACACACACACACTTTTCACACGTTCACATTCCATTATGTATATTGGAGGTTTTTGGAACTCAATGGACTGCTAACAGGGACATGGGAATCAGATTTTAGCACTTAATCACATCTAACAGTTGTGATAAAAACACAAAATCCTATCAGCACAGTAGTATGCTAATGACAGTCTTTAGCCACTGTGGAAGTAAATAACAAAGATGTCGAGGATTCTGGGTATCTGAAAGAATTGGTTCTGCCTGTGAATGTCTGGAGAATGTAGAAACTGCAGTGTGTGGGAAAGCAACTGATAGAATGGTTGGCTAAGCAAGCATGTTTTGTAGTTTCTTGTATGCCCTTGAAGTGTCTTATTTACGACAGTATATCCAGCTTGAAAGTGTTACACCCTAGTTAGCAAGTACTCCTTGCTATGCTAAAAATTGCTTGCTTGCTGTCCTAGCTACTCCCTAGCAAATGTCCTAGCAATTTATAGATAACCAGGATACTTTGAACTAGAAGAATTTCCTGTGTTTATGCATGCTCCAAATGTGAGTTTTATTGCCTGAGGTTTTTGTTCCTTGAAGAGTATAAAGTATAAAGGGCTGTGCCATTTTCTAGGAAAGCAGTTGCAGTTTTCTGCTTGGCTCTCCAGCACTGTATGCTTTGAATAAACTTGCAATCTGCTCCAGTTCAAATTGCCTCAGAGTGAATTCCTCCACAGAATTTGGTAACAGAAGTGGGATGTTTTCACATAGCCTGGACCATGGTCACAGCACCGGAAGAGCCACCATCCCCTAAAGCACACAAACCATGGTAAGAGATCCATTTAAAATCTCATTTTGAGAAGTCATGGCAGCTCCCCGGGGTGGAAAGAGAGACGGGACATGGTAAAAGATATCCCTACATTATTCAAGCAGATTACAACCTTGTTCCTGATCTGAAAAGCTTTTTGATTTGAAGGATTTCTGGTCCCCCTGAGATTTAGAGTGTATGCATGTGTGTATGAATGAGTTTGAAAGAGCAGTGGTGAACATACATTGCTGAAACAAGTTAACAACACACACATTGTGTGTATGTGGGGAATGCTTCACAGGCTTGAGAACCTCCAATGGTCCAGCCAAGGGGTGCCTGTCAGCCATCCAGCTATTTAGCACAAAGGGACTTTGGTCCTAGTGCGAAAGTTCTCGGGTGGTGAATGGTAAAGCGTTATGTGCTAGCCCTTTGTCTTTTCAACATACCTTCTGTGTGTACCCCAATGAGTTGTTCTCCTGATCTTTGATAGGGAAAACAAATGCCTTCAATAAGCCAAATCTTGTCTCCGTGTGAATGATATGCATTCACATGGCACATAGTGTGTGATTTCACTATCTCTCCATTGCGTGAGACCTTGATCTCAGGCTGCCCCCATTGAAAGAGCCTGTCTATATTGTCTTCCCAATTTTGTTATTTTGGCTGAAAAGACCTGTTGGTTGGAATTGGATATTCCAACTTGAATTCCCTCTGTTGTTGTTAGGGGCTGAAAATAGGTTCCCTTCTAGTTATAGCTGATATCAAACAGGTTTCACTATTGTTTGGTATCAGCAGGAATATTAAATGGAAATTCAATAACTATAGCAGTAGAATCACTTACCTTACAGTCATAGCAGTTTTACCATTTGCTGCATCATAGAGGTTTGCTAGTAATTTTTCTTTCCAATAAAAGTCACAAAATTTTTCAGAGATTGCACTACAGAAAGTGTTGTATCTGAGATCCTTTAAACTGTAAATATATTTACCTGGTTCAAGAAATAAAAATGTGAATGACATCTGAGGGTGATGGAAACACCTATCACTTGTAGATTATCAGTATGTTTTGCAAGTCTTTGTAGGCAAGTTTTAACTGTTTTTAATATATTCTTTAATTGCTGTAATCTACCCTGGGTAGGAATGGAAGAATTTGTCCATTTTTGTTCTCTTGGTTTCTTTTTCGCCAAACTTAAATTCAGTTCTCCAGGTTTTTGCAGCAATTAAAAAAAACAACGAATGAAAACTCTTCAGTATTTGTGCAAATTTATCCTACTAAACACATTTTTTGATGCACATCTGACTAATGTACATATTTTTGCAAGCAATTTCTCTTAATGTAATGTATTTTGTGTTATTCTCACTATTATATTCATTTTAATTCACATTTCCCTCTAATATATGCATTTGTGTAAACATCGTTTGGTTGGAAAGCTGCGCTGCAAAGTTTGGGTAAGTGCAAATTTGAAGGATGGCTGTGTTTTTCTCAAATTGTTTCACAAAGCAAATTGGATACATTCGGGTTTAAATGCAAACTGAATCAAATTTCTCCCCCATCCCTAACCCTGGGATCTCATGGTGAAGGGCAGGTAAGAAATCAATTAAATAATAAGTTATTGCTCCTCTGAATCTGAAACACTTGCATTTTGATTTAAAATAAGATATGGAAAGAAGTCCCTGAACACTCAAAGTATAGGGCTAAGTGGGAGGCTCTGAGCCAGCTTCATTCCTATCAGAACACATCCCCATTCCCACACTACAATTCCTGACAAAGTATGTGTCATGGCCCCGTCAGAGGACTCCTCAGATGAGGACGACTCAGGAGTAACAGCAGCAGACCCAGGAGCAGCAGGAGACACAGAGGAGCCTCCTGAGAATCCAGCTCCTTCTGCCCCTCAGCTGCAGAGCACCCCAGGGACAGCAGAGGCCCTGCAGCCAGACACAGACAGTGAACAGGATACTCCCCCCTCACCTGCAGAACGTAGACAGCAGAAGGTCAGGCAGAAGAGAGGCAGGCCTGTCTCCTTAAGGCCCAAACGCTGAGGGCTCACACCTGCTGTCCATCCTGCTCTTTATCAGGCACACCTTGGCTGCAGCTTGTTGCTGACTGCAACGTCAGGCGTGGCTTTGTGTAGACCTAGTTTCCCTGCAGCATCTCTTTGACTGACCTTCTTGGCAATTGATCCCGGACCTCCACCGACCTCGCTTCTGGACTTCTGACTCGGCAAGTACGCTTCGGATAGGCCTGGCAGATTTACAACCTGACTGCTGGCTAAGGACTTTCCTTCCCTGCCAAAGACCCAGGAATTTCCAGCCCCCCCTGACACTGCTGATGCAGTGTAGAGCTGACAGTATGATGCAGATAGCGTAATTATGGCTTGCCCATCCTCAGCATGCACATGGAAGGATGGGGTGGCGAATGTGTGGTCCTCCAGATGTTGTTGGATTACTTCTCCCATAAGTCTCAGACAACATGGCCAATAATCAAAGACTGTGGCAGCTGTAACTGATTGTCATCTGGAAGGCCAGTTACCAGAGGAATTTGAAGACCTTCCAGTTATTAGTTTAATAAGCATACAAGTCCTTGCACAGATATCATCACTCAATCAGATATCATTGTTCAATTAAGTGATTTAACTTTATAAATTATCTTAAAGTTTATTTATCCTAAAGTAAACAATTTGTCACTGTGAAAATATGGTTTGCCCAAACTAGTATTCCCACTGCAGTCTGAAGTATCACATGTGAATGGCTGTGTGGCTGCACAAGTTATGAGAAGCACCTATCGGCTACAGCCCATGACATTACTGGTGATGAGTGGCCTATTCTCACTTGCATGCCTGTAACATTTTGTTAAAGTATCTTAATGGGGAGATGAGTTCAAACACCCATCTCAGCTGTGGAGCTCAAAGAGTGACCCTGGACCAGTTGCCATGTCTCAGGCTAACCTACCTCGCAATGTTGTTGTGAGGATAAACTCATCCCATGTTCCTTGAAGAATGGAGGATGCAAATGTAAATAAATAAATAATGAGATGCCTGAACAGATGTTTTAATTTAGTATGGGCTTTCCCTTTTATGCAGATGGAGAGAAGTGAGAACCACAGCTGATGGAACGTTTTGGTCCATACAAAAACCTTTTACCACACAGGAGAACTCTTGGAATCTGGACCTGTCAGCTATAGATAAAAACAACCACTGACCCACAGAAATCATTGACTGTGGGTGTATGGTCTCCATTTTTTTGTATTCATAACTGACTGACTGAGTTTATTTACATGCTGCCTTTCCAAAGTGAGTCATGCCCAAAGCAGCTTACAACAGGTCCGCACTTATTTTCAAAATACAAAATATTGGGGGATGGAGGTTGGGAGAGAATGCAGCTTACAAAACATCAATAAATTCAAATAAGACAAAAACCAAAATTTTAGCAAACAGAGGAAATTCAATATTGCAAAAGAAATCTGATACAAAATATTAAATGCTTACCTATAGCCAGAGCTTCAGCTGTATTATCTAGGGGACTGCCAAATGTAAACTCTCCTTCGATAAGATGCACCACTTTCTTCAAAACTTCCTTTATCCCATTATTCTGGTGAGAAGTTTCTAGGTTGAGTGAACAAGCAGGGTTTTGGTCCATAGAGGCATGTGACGTGCAATCTGATAAAGAGACATTGCTCTCTGCATCTGTATCGGATTTCTCACAAAATGTAAGGAATGGATTATTTTCAGGACACTTTGTTTGAGTCTCTTTATTAATCGTAGCTGGGGGTAAACTATTAATCTTGACTTTCATTTCCCAACACTCATTTTGTACATTCTTCAGATTGTTCATGGGTGAATTATTTTGTAGGGCTTTGTCAGCATCATAGCTCACTACAGAATCTGAAAGGAGGACATGTAAACTAGGACAACAACTGTAAACTGTTTTTGAATGAAGAGGTTTATTTGGTATTTGCTCAGATACAGCCATCTGGACTGGTACAAGAGTTAACACTCTTGTCACTGGGTCCTGCTTCAAAAGGAAGTTATTTATAAAAGCCAAACTAGATGACACAGAACAATTAGAAATGCTTGAAGAAGGACACTTCTCTTGAGAAAGACATGAAGATTCAGAAAATAAGGGTAACTGAACCATGCATGAGCTAGTGCTGCTTGGATTTTGCTCTTGCGAACCAGACTGAAGTGATGTTTTCAATCCTTGTTTATCCTGCTCCAGAATACCAGTTGTAATACTGACTGTGGGCAAATCAGTGTTCTCATCCATCTGGTTTTCAGCATCAATATTTAAACATATTGAATTTTTGTTGTCCACAGGTACTACTCTCTCCTTATTTGTTTCCCATTGCACCATTGTAGATGCAGCAGTAACCCTGAAAAATAAGCAAGATATTTTTTGCAAAACAGTTGCAGCAATGGTTGGCCACTGTGAAAACAGGATACTGGACTAGATACCCATTGGCCTGATCCAGCAGCTCTTATATTCTTAATGCGACTCTTCATATTGATCCATCCACCTGTTAATGGCTGCTGCACCACAGATACTATTCCTAGCTAACATTCCACCAGAAAGTCTCCTTTACAGTTAATTTCTGTGTTTCAGCTACAACTCTGAACATATTTACTCTGAACCCACTCCCTAGTTCCTGCTGAAGCTTCTCTGGTCTTTGCCCTATAGATTACTAAGAAAAGACATAATAGAGGTTTATAAAATTATGAATTGCATGGAAAAAACGTTTTTTTCACAATATAACAATTTAAATTAATCCAATTAAGTTTATTGGCAAGAGGGTTAGAACAGATAGAAGATTTTTCCACGAAATAAATAAACTTACAATTAATTATCTTACAATTAATTACCAAAGATGTGATGATGGATACTAGTCTGGGTGATTCTTAATAGGTGCATCAATAGCAATTAGGCATGACAATTCAGATGGGATGCTGTATCTCTTGGAATATGGATGTAAGAGAAAATTGTTTTCAGCTGATATCTACAAGGTACATTATTCCTCACACATTAAGCAAAATAAAAATTGGAGTTTGAGTCTGAAGTGTTAGAAGCAGCCAAAGCAACGAAAGGAGATTTTCATTTTATACTGGACCTGTTATAACATATGACATGAAATTCTTTTGCACATTTGATATAAGCCCAAACACACACAATAGCTAAATGGAGATTCCATATGGAGGTACCATAGCTATTCCAAATGCTAAGGATGGACATCTGACTTGCCTCAGTGGGTGAAGAGAGATGACAAACTTCAGGATTATATGGACTCTTGGTCCGATCTAGCAATTCTTATGTTCTTAGTATACTAGAAAAATCAAGAAATTTACATGGCACCTTGCTGGAGAATAATGCTCACAACACTGAACCAAGAAAGACAAAGTCTTTGGGGTGTAACCAAAATGGCTTCACCTCAACCAAAAAAGAAGGAACTTTTGAAAAAGTATTAAAAGCTTAATTTTCATCACTTCAAATGCAGCATATTATTGTCTTAACATTACGGCACACTTACTTTTTAACATCTGTATTTTGATGAAGAATAATAGGCTTAAAGTGGGTTGCTGAAGAAGTGAAAGCACTTGGCAACATGGTGCTTTCTCTGTTTAAAGAAGGCTGGTAGGGGACTGGTCCTTTCACTGCTATCAGCTTGCTTTCATTGCTCATAGGTAAAAATCCTGAACATGCAAAGAAAGCAAACACAAAGACAAAAGTATGCATTTAGCATAAAAGCAGGATGTACAATTGTTCACATAAGAAAGATACTTCCAGCATGACTAGACACATTACCTAACCCTCACAAAATAAAAATGCAAGAATAGAAGTCTGTCTACAGGAATACTCACCTAAGTTTTCATCCATTGAATTTTTCTCACTTTGTAAATTAAAAGGCAAGCTATTATTAAAAGACTCCAATTCTTTGAAAGCCTAACAACCAAAGAGTAAAAAACAATTGAATTAAACCATACAGTGATAAAGACAAGCATTTATTTGCTCAAACTTTCTTCTGCTCTTTCCTGGCTCAACAAACTTAATACTTCCAATTCCAAAGGAGTGAAAAGAATAAAAAAACAGAGTGAAGTCCTTGAGCCCAATGACATTTCTGCTTCTAGACCAGTCATAATTGTTTCATTGTATTGTGAAAAATTGTTGAAGCTACTCCTTAATAATTATACATTTTCCGCACAGATTCCCTGGAAATAATACATCAACAGGTTTGAACCCCCCTCCCCCCACCACAAAAAAACAAATGCATCAGAATTGAAGGAAATGTGGAATGTTGCATTTACTTTTGGAAAATGCACTGTGGGGGAGGGGGGAATAAGGCTATAGGAATAAGCAACTGTAGGTCACTGGAACACTTCTTTTCTTGGTCATTAGAGTGAACTGGCCCTTGTAAATGTCCAAGGCTACCCTAAAACCATTGAAGATACTTATCATATAAAAGGCTAAGCATCTCTTGGTCATATTCCAGCATGCTCCAATTCTGCTACCATAGCAACAGAAAAGGGAGAGGTACTGGTTTTCCAAGCCCCTCTTTCCGCCACATTCTTGCCATTTTAATAAAGCATGTCATTTAATCAGGAGTGCCACTAGCCCGGTGAACCAAACTCTCTTTCTGCTCTTAAAAATACCCTTAATTTGAGCCAAGCACGACATTATAAGCTCTGAGTTTTAATTAATAGAAAGTGAACACCTTGGATAGTTGGACTCAGACAGTTTGAGACTGTCAGCTTCCAAAATGAATTCACAGTACAGATCCCAGTATAATACAAGGCTATTACAGAGGTCTTTGAAGGAAGGCAGTGTTCATGCTGTACAAGCACATGGTCAGAAGACAAACTATTCCCATCCAGGACTGTTTTAAATATATGACAAAAATATACAGCCACAAGAGTGGCTGTATACTATAGCCAGAGTGGATTTTTCACATTCTGCAATGTTAAATTGAAAATACCTCCTCAAGCCATTCTGATGCTTTCCATAAGCTCATCTCAAAACAAAACTTTACAAATCTCAATAGTCCTGAACTCAGAAACGCTTGCTTAACACCACTCTCAATTTTCATGGCAATACATAAAACAGTCAGAGAGAATCAAGAGTTCAAAGTCTAAAAAGAGAGAGAAAAACCCCAGAGCCCTTTTGGACTTTTTTCTCTCTGAGATCTCATAATCTGTTGAAATTCATTAAAAATCAGCCATGTTCACAGAGTACCTGTAATCCTAATACTGACTTTGCCCCATACTCTGACCTTCATTTTCTGCAGTTTAAAAGTTTTAAAAATGCCTGGCTGATTTTTAATTAATTTAATAAGTTTTGGCTAGCAGCCTATGATAACGCAGGACATGCTCAGTAAGAACCAACTGTCAGTGTTCTAAAAGCCTCACAGCTGCTGGGCTTGCCTAATCAGGGGGCCACACCCACACCAGACTTTGATTTCATGTGAGACAGTCATGGCTTCCCTCAGAGAATCCTGGGAAGTGTAGTTTGTGAAGGGTGTTGAGAGGAGACTCCTGTCCCATTGAGAGTGCTTCAGTGGCCAGACTGGTTTAACAGTCAGCCACTCTGATTGAAGGTCTGTGAGGGGAACAGGGCCTCTCCTAGCAACTCTCAGCACCTTCACTAACTACACTTCCCAGGATTCTTTGAGAGAAGCCATGACTGTCCAAAGTGAACTAAAGGCCTGGTGTGGATGTGGCCAGGGACAGCTTTGGTTTAAATTTGGGTGGGAGGCTACATGTGCCTGCTGTAGAATAAAAAGGTGGAGGAAGCACTGAAAAACAATGATACTGTTCACAATGTCATTGCTTAAGTACCAACATATTGTAATCCATCTGGTTTTACATCAAACTGCAGTTTCAGATTCAACTGTTAATGCACTCAAAATAGAAATAGAACATAACCTCCCATTTGAAACACAAAAGACTGTCTTCACCATCATATGACACTGACCAATAAAAAGGCTTTGAAATTAATAAAAATAAATTTGACAGATTTCTACGATGAATAATGAGGGAAATAAAATTTTCTAGTTTAGATTCTCTGTAGAAACATTAGTAACACAGGAAAGAAGCAAAGTAAGAAGAACACCAACATACATACAAAAATATAATTATCTTTGGAGATGGCAGGTGTTGCCACCACTCACCACATGCTCAGAGGCATGTTACCAAATTGTGTTTGCATTTTGACCAATTTGTAGGGCAGTACAATATCTCAGAAAGGAGGTCAGGTCTCCTGCTCCCCTGGTCTAGTTTGGACAAACTTCATCAGAATTCTTATTTACTTATTATAAACACATTAAGGAAAATATTTATACCTGAAAGGCAGATTTGGATAAAAATGCCAGAACCTTCTTGCTGCTTATACTTTGTTCAAGAAGATGGCTATCACATGTCTAGAAAATATTATATTGAATTACTTAGTATCAGACAGTCAAAAGATACTTTGAAAAATCAGAATTTTGTAATTGTTTTACATTTAGAAAGATTCCTTTATTTTATCAAAATTAATCTGAAGTTGCTAAATTTCAATATTACTAAAACATACACTCATCATCTTCCGCACCAAAATAATTTTCAGAAATAACACTCCTTTTTAAAAAAAATGAAATTACTTAATTTAATTCACCTTAATTGCATCTGCCAGAGAAGGCCTGTCTTCTGACTTTTGTCTAGCCATATCCAGAAGAAAATTCTTCAGTTTCCTTGGCAACACTACTTTGTGATCAGGTGGAAAATTGTATTTTGCTGCTCTCCACAAAATTGCAGCAATACAGTAAATACAGACCTGTTGGAAATGGCATAGTGAATAGGCAAGTCAGTCACTAGACAACTCCCACTCAGGCTGAACCCTCGCCTTAAATACATAAAGCAGCCAATTTCACATCACTGGCAGAAGGATGGGTACTCACTAAAAACACAGTCCACAAACAGCTGTGCTGACACTCCTGCCAAGATCAGCACAGGCAGCTGAGCCAACCCCAGGCATTCCTGAGGTCAGGACACAGTATAGTGCAACTATGGGCCTTCCTTCAAGGCTACTGAAAATGTGCCATGAGCACATATTAGTCGCAGCTGAGGTACTGCCATTAAAAAGTAAGTTCCAATAGTAACACAACAAGTAACCTGGAGGGAAAGTCCACTGCTGCTGTCATGGAGGCATTTTAAATCTGACTAGTTGTGTTGTGCAGGGCAGTAGTAATATAACAGGATAGGAAAAAGCCTCCAAATGAATTAAAGCTTAAAAAAAATAATTAAAAGGATAAGGTTTGTAAAACAGCACAGCAGGATATGTTAGGGGGAGGAGAAAGAAAAGTTAAGTTTTCTTTCTCATCACTCCTCATCTGTATCAACAGGTTCCTGTAATGCTCCCACAATGATAGTGCCCACACCAATGAATGCTCCCTGTCAATGTGCAATATCTCATTTTCCAAGATGCATAGTTTTGTACTTGGAATATAATATCCCTTATACCCAAAAGCGTTAGCTTGACATGAGAAGTCTATGTGCAACAAATGCAAGTATATTGCACACAAAACATTTATTGCGAGGGTCAGCCTTTGACTAGCATGAAAACAGTTTAGTACTTATGCCATTAACTATCATTAACATAGCAGAACAGAACAAGCCCATTTGCCGCAATGCTCTTTAAACTGCAGCTTCATGCTTTGTAACATAGTTCGTAGCTGCAAATCTGACTTTTTGGCTAAACAAATAGCTGGCATGTCAGGGCAGGGACATTAACCTTTTGCCTCACTTTGGTGTAACACACCCCTGAGCCAGCGATTGGCAAAGGAAGGAAAGCTTCCACTGGCACCAATGAGAGAGTTCCTCCCATTGCAGACAGACATTTTTTGGGTTCCATGGCAGGGTCAAAGGATTTAATACCACTCATCCTCCATGCCATGTTCTCGATCCAGCTCCTCCCTGCACCAGCTATTTGTTCAACAAAAATGAGCCAAGTAATACCAACCAACATGACAATATTATGGCTAGTTTGGTCCTTACGTTGTCAGAACATAATTACCCTAAAAATAACCAGAACATACTGTAATATTGTTCTACCACTTGATCTTTCTCCAGAATATCCAAACAAGGATGTTAATTTGAAATATTTTTAAAATGCAAAGACTTTACTTTGTACTATCATTTAAAAATTTCCAGTTCGTGCCACAACTCACAAATTCAGTTTCAGCTTTACTTCAAGCTCCAAGATACGAAGTCTAATTTTTGAGTCAAGGTTGCTCTGCTTGAACTAGAACAGGAGTGGGGAACTTTTTTTTTTTTGCCAGAGGGCCAGATCTTTATCTCCCCAACATTGACAGGTGGGCAGGGCAGCCCCACCTGTCAGTCACCTGACATAATACTGATGTCAGGTGACGCTTCTCTTTGAAACCCCAATTTTCAGGACTTCAAAGAGAACGTGAAGGCGTGCTCTCATCTGCCCAGGATGGCAGCATACCTTCCAAAGGCCCCTCACTGCACAAATAAGTACAGAGGGGGATTGAAGGCACACTCTGATCAGCTCATCAACTGAAGGGTGATGGGAGCTTGCCTTCCACCACCACCCCCAGCTCCACATTTCTACTTCAGACCTCTTTGGTCTGAAAGGTAGATAGGAGTTTGCCTTTAAGTGCCCCTCTCAGCATTCTGCAATCTGAAGAAGTGCAGAGTGGGTTGAAGGCACACTCTGATTGGCCCATAGCCAAAGGGCGGGTGGGGGCATACCTTCAAAAGCCCACTTTCACCAGTGGCATGAGGTGAGCGGCTGGGCATGGTTTGGGGAAAATGGCCTCGGGGGCCAAACTGGACCCTTTGGGGTTCCATGACTGGCCTGGAGGCTAGAGGTTCCCCACACCTAAACTACAAGCTTAGGATAAAAACAGATGCAATATTATTATTAAAATTAATATATTTTAATTTTTTTTTTTAAGTAAAAGGAAGCAGCAGGAATTCCCAGTCCAGACTGGGACCATAATGGGACAAAGCATTAAAATCCTTCCCCTCCCGATATACACCATGGTTCTGTCCCACATAGGAAGGCCCTTGCAGGTGCAAATTACTTTTTAATCATGTAAAAAATATTCACATGATTAGTAGTTGTATAAATAATGTCAACTCTGCTTTCGACCGTAAGAAGACAGAGAACCTTAAATTGCTTTTTAGTTTCATTCAAGTTTTCCAATAACTAAAATATAGACTGTAGGTAAGTTGGTTGGACTTTTCTTCTTCTTAATATTTTAAAAGCATAAGATCCTACTCCAAGGTGCAATGGAAAAATACTATGTAAATACAGTATACGATGGAGCTATTGTGGTACCACAAGCATCGATGTAAACCAAAAAAGTGACAATTATTTTCTTTAAACATGTACTTCTACTGAGGCCTTAAGCAATGAGGCCATGTTTGTACCTTTTCAGTAACACAGCCCTCTTCCACCGTCTCAGGAGCCAAATAAAACACATCGTACAATCCTAAAAGATAAAAAAAAAATACAATAATCTATTTTAATTTTGGAAAGCGAAATAAAGCCAAATCAAAAAGCAACAAGCACTTACCTTCACTTTTAGGGGGAACAAAGTGAACACTTCCATCACTGTTAATCAAGACGGAGTCTAAACACAAATATGCTGAAAAACAGATATTAGAAATATTAGAACTAGGGAGAAACTTAAAACCTTGCTGGCATAAACTTATGTGTGACTAGACAACCCAACAAACAACTAGATTCTGAAATAGATCACATATGAGCCACTTGTAGCTTTGTGTTACAGGCACTTTTGAAATGGCTTGATTATACTTTGATAGTCATAATACAGAAGTTATGCAATGAATTACTGACTTTACAGTTTGTTTATAACCAATCTGTATTGATTTGCTGGTATGCCATTACATGACTTCTCAGACAGCTAAAACATTTGCTTGAGAATGTCTGTAGGGAATATCAACATGCACCATGGAAAAGGCAGTTCAACTCTGGCAACTCAAACTCCCCCAGATTTCTCACCTGTATGTGTAGCAAATGACATTCAGAATGGTAGTATTAAGACATCCAGAGTTAAAATTAAATACAGTCTAGCAAACCAAGGGCATGATCCAGCCTTCCATGGAAGGGGATCACCATAGGACTCATGGGGCCCCTCATAATCCCCAGCTCCTCCCCCAACATTCCACAGAGCACTGGCCATAATTTATATGCCAGACCAGTGTGCACCTCCCTCCTATATACCAATCCACCCTCTTCTCACCAGGGCCCAGACATCTATGTTTGCAGAAAGATGGAGCATGCCCTTAAGGTAAAGATAATGAAATATATTAATTTAAAAAGAAAGTAAGAGAAGACTTACCTGGATAATTGATATATGTTTCCATAGTAAGCAAGCATTCATGGCATAAAGCCCAGAGCTCATAGTCTTTCAATGGTTTACCATACTGTGTTAAGAGATGTTTCAGAAAGACACACTGAAAACAAAATGTTAAGGACAGTTAAGAGACAGAAAGCATTTCTGAAGCCAAATTCACTGGCATATATTAATCTATGTGCATGTGTAGACACATACACAAGCCATAGTTAGGTTCTTGCATATATGTCGGGGTATCTCAACACAGAAATACTAGTATTTTTTTCAGTTTCCCCCAAACTTACACAGTGTTCTGTGGTATGCTATAGAGTCAAAGCTTTCAAATGATCATGGTGTACAAAGCAATATTTTCCCCATAATCAAAAGTGAAACTAATAGATGTATAGAAATATCTAGGGAAAGTCCACAATTTAACTACTGAAGTCTACTGGTATGCTACTGGTTCCAGAGCTTGGAAAAGTTACTTTTTTGAACTACAACTCCCATCAGCCCAATCCAGTGGCCATGCTGGCTGGGGCTGATGGGAGTTGTAGTTCAAAAAAGTAACTTTTCCAAGCTCTTCCTCTGTGGAACTGTACAATTATTACAGAGTCTAGGAAAAACAGGGAAAGTGTCTCACCATCACTATTCAAACAATGATTTGGGCTCCTATTTATTAGCTATGTTAGCTAATTTATCATTTAAACTCCCCATATGTAACTGCATTTCAAAGGGTCTCAACTTCTGAAATATGATTAAGTTCAAATTAAGCTTTGAAACAGAAGTAGAGAATAGGCTATTTTTGCCCTTAATAAAATTGCAGTCTATTCTTTGCAACATGTCAGAATCTCTTCAGCTATATCTTTCATCTCTAACCTGCCTGCTCTACAAACCTGATCTACCTTGGCAGCTGTGATTTGTATATCTTACTTTAAAGGCTTCATCACCATTTAGAGCTCTCCTGTGGAACAAGCAAAACTAATACGACAATGGAACCAATTACCTAGAGAGGTAGTGGGCTCTCTGACACTGGACGCATTCAAGAGGCAGCTGGACAGCCATCTGTCGGGAATGCTTTGATTTGGATTCCTGCATTGAGGAGGGGGTTGGACTCGATGGGCTTATAGGCCCCTTCCAACTCTACTATTCTATGATTCTATGAATATGGAAAGGTGAATATTTTGGACCAAGCCTTTAATTCCCAAAACGTACCCTTATCTTATTCTTTATTTACTCAAAAGGCAGTGTTTGATGCTCCAGTATGAAATCATAGAGATCAGCAAGACTGTTTTTGTGGCATGGTTCTAAAGAGCTCGCTGCATTTAGTGCAGTATTTCATGAAACATGGCTTGTGCGCACAATTTTTTGTAGTTGTTACCAAGAAGTTTACTGAACATAAATTACATGTCGCTTCAAATCCATATTGTAGCCCTGTATAGATGTACATCTTTCCTGATCCACCAGTTAAAGTTATCTACCTTCTATGTATTCTTGTAATCATAAAGCAGGTGTCAAACACTTCTGCTCTATTATTATTCATACTTATCTTTATAGGCAAGCTGTATAAACTATAATGGTTATAAAGGAATAAAGTCAAAACCAAACCCTGGAGTTTAGGGTTGTTGTTTTTTAAAAAGGACCTAATTCTTGCCACTTTTCTTTAAAGCACATTTGCTTTGTTCCTTTACTGAAAAGAGCAAACATAATTTTACTGCAAGTCCAAATGTTCAGATGCTCTTTCCACAAGTACATCTGAAATGCAAGACATTTAGAACATTTGCAATGGTTATAAGCAATAAATGTTTATTGGAAATTGGACATGTATAGAGCACAATGAAATTTTAAATATCAGAAAAAAACAGGATGGGGAACCTATATCACATGGAGGGCTGCATTCCCATCTTGGTAACCTTCTGAGAGTGGCATGCCAGTGTTGGGCAGCGCCAGAGGTAAAAGTGGGTGGAGCAATGTACAGCACAGTAAACTACTTTCTCCACACACTTACACACCCTTCTCTACCCTCCATCAAGGCAAGCAACAAGCATTATCACAGCTCAAGAACACATTTCAGCTAGGTAGGAAGGGTGCAAAGCAGGGCCAGTGACAGGAGGTGTGGCATGCAGAAAATCCAAGGACCAGATAGAGAGGCTTTGAGGGGCACATTTTTAGGTTCCCCAACCTTAAGGTAAAGGAATATATAACATTATTGGGAAGGAGGAGTTTGGTCAATGAAAGAGCACACTAGTTTACATGCACAAAGATTTCAGGTTCAGTCCCTGACATTTCAGTTTATTATTAATAACAACAAATTATCCCAAAGACTTCTGCCTGACACAATCATTAAAAGCCCTTCTTGGCTTATTAAAGCTTGCCAAGGAGGTATGACTGAATGGATCCAGGGTGTGGTCAACACATCTTTGTGGGAGGGAGTGGTCCCAGATGCCTTGAAAGAGGCAGTGATCCGACCGCTCTATAAAAAGCCCGCCCTGGATCCATTGGTTTGTGACAACTACTGCCCAGTTGCAAATACCCCCTTTTTAGGGAAGGTGATTGAGAGGGTTGTGGCGCAGCAGTTGCAGGTACTCTTGGATAAAACAGATTGTCTTGACTCATTCCAATCTGGGTTCAGGCCTGGTTATGGAACTGAACTGGCCTGCGTCGCCCTGATGAATGACCTTTATCGGGAGGACAGGGGGAATGTGACCCTGTTATTCTTACTTGATCTCTCAGCGGCTTTTGATACCATTGACCATGGTATCCTTCTGAGCCAACTTGGTGAGATGGGTATTGGAGACACTGTTTTACGGTGGTTTTGATCCTATCTCCAGGGGCGTTTTCAGAGAAAAGCATTGGATGATTGTCTTGGCAGTTGTGTTGTGGGGTGCTGCAGGGTACCATCTTGTCCCTAATGCTGTTTAATATCTATAAGAAGCCCTTGGAAGTGGTCATCAGCAGTTCTGAGGTAATGTGTCAGCAGTATGCTGATGATACTCCTGCTCCCTTCCTCTGTAACATCTGAATCAGGAGAGGCCGTACAAGCCCTGGACAAGTGCCTGGACTTGGTGGTGCGCTGGATGAACGCCAATAAATTGAGTCTGAATCCTAGCAAGATGGGGATGCTGAGGGTTGGTGGTTCCCGAATTTGGATAATTGGCTTTGGATGGGGATGTACTCCCTGTGAAAGAGCAGGTTCATAAGCCTGGGGTGCTCCTGGATCCATCTTTGTTGCTAGAGGCCCAGGTGACCTCCATGGCTAGGAGTGTCTTTTACCAGTTTTGGCTGGTAAGACAGCTGCAGTCGCTTCTGGGCTGGGATAGCCTGACCATTATTGTCCATGCACTGGTAATCTCCAGGTTGGATTACTGAAATTACAAGGGCTACCCTTGAAGTTGGTCTGGAAGCTGCAGCTTGTACAAAATGCAGCAGTATGACTACTCACTGGAACAGGGTATCGCCAACATGTTACTCCGCTGCTGAAAGAATTGCACTGGCTGTCTGTTATCTACCGGGCCAAATTCAAGCTTCTGGTTCTGGCGTACAAAGCCCTAAGCAGCTTGGGATCAGGAAACCTGAAAGATCGTCTTACCCCTTATATATCCAGTCAATCACTGTGCTCTGCAGGTAAGGGCCTCCTGCAGATACCATCTTATTAGAAGGTCTCTTTAGCACAACCTAGGAAGCAGACCTTTAGTGTTGTGGCACTAAATTCCCTCCCCTTAAATATTAGACAGGCACCATCTCCGTTACCTTTTCCACACCTACTGAAGACCTTCCTCTTTCAACAAGCCTTTTAAGTAGAGACCTTATCCCAGTCTGCATCTGTGTTGGAATTATGTTTTTAGATGTTTTAAAGCCTTTTTTAAAAAAATATGTTTTAAAGGATACTTTGTTTTAATATATTTTAAAGTATTTTGTTTTTAAGATGTTTTAGAGTAGTTTCTAGTGCTGCTGTTTGCCACCTTGGGCTCCTTCTTGGAGGAAGGGTGGGATAGATATAGATATTCATAAAATAAATAAATAAATAAATGCCTAACATTAAAAAAACCTGCTACATTAGATGGACCAAAAATGTGATTCTAAGCAAGAGAACATATCCTCTTAAACCAACCAACCAAGGGCCATCACAAAATGTATCACTGGCAGAAATACAAAAAGAAACAACCAGCTTTGAAAAAGAGGGGTAATCCTTAAATACCTCTAAGACGCTCATAAAGCCTCTTGTCAGAGTCCCTTAAAAATAGGGCAGATTTCACTTGTTTTAAATTCAGTCAAGCATGAACTACACAGATGAGAGAATTCAAAATGGAGTATCTTTTTAAAATAGGCCTAGCACATTCAAGTGTTTACACTTTGGTCTTTCAAGTAAACAAACATCTAACTCATGATCTACCTTAGCATTAAGTCCAAACCATAGCTAGTGGCTTGTTTCCCCCAAACAAAGCATGAGCAGTAAGCCAAGAAAAAAACTTTGGTTAACAGCTTATGGTTTGTTTGGAGAGAGAAAAAACATGAGCCCAAGTTCAGACATAACACTAAGCCAGACCACGGCTTAGCTCCAGGCACTGTGGCAGCAGTGAAGCACCCATGAATTCAGAAGCATGCATCAGCACATTGTGAGTTCACTTTCAAACCATAGTTTAGTTTAACTATAGTTTAAGGTGATGACAAATCAGATGTGGTTTTCAGTTTAGGGTTTAGGTCACTGGCACAAAGCAATAGACAGAATACATATACAAGCTGTAGCTTCCCATTATAAATGCCATAGCAATTGCATGAAAAGAGATGACATACCAAGACTGGGACTATGTATGTTACAGAAAAAGGATATCCAGTAACACTTGAATTGATAAAGTGTTTATTTGTGAATTGCAAAGAAGAAAAATCATTTAAAAGAAGTCTAAAGATACAGTTTTGAAGCCAGTAAAGGTTTGGCAACATTTGGCAAAGAATAAAGTAAGTAAGATTATAGCATTAAGGAAGACATATTAACCCATAGGGAAATGCAGAGAAACATTATTTTGGGGACAAAAGAGAACATCAAAAGCAATTGAATGGAATCCAATATGAACAAGGAGGGGCTTTCTATTTTCTCCAGTGTCAAGAAAATGCTACATATACAAGCACTACATTTTCAAAACCATCCCCAGCACTGAAGAAAATGAGGAAGCTCCTGCCCACATGGAAATGCATGCAGTGAAGCCCCCTGCATAAGGAGTTGCATGATCAAAGTTACAAAATAAATGTTGTGCATCTTATGCCAAATTGAATTACCAATCTAGGAAAGTCATGTCACCATGGAAAGTGTTTTTGCTTGGCTTTGCAAAGACTCTGAAAAATTAGTGGCAGTAAGTGAATTTGCAGTGGGTGAGGAAAATCTGAAAGTAATGGCTATGTACTTTATGGCAGTCAAAATCTCTAGTAAAGGATAACTAAGCACTGATTGCAATATATATTTCAGTTCAAACAAAAATGATAGTATTGTTTATAATAAAGTTGCTACATTATGATTTCACCTTTTCCTATCATTGTATATGACAAACCTCTGTATAATTGCCAGAGTATCCTCTTTCATGACAAAATGTTAACCTATTGAATCTCAACATCCTTCTGTAGAGATAATTTCAAAGACCACTGTCATTACAAAAGACTGCTGATACCCAATTCTAACATGCTATCTTAAAGTCTCCGCCATGACACAGCAGTCTCTAAGATGTCTCACATCTTCATCTGGCACCAAATAAAAAGTTTAAAAATGCCATGCCACAAGAAACTCTGGACTTCGCTTATATGACTCTTCCTAGCTGTGAACAATTTCTTATATAAAATTAACAAAAAGAAAAGGAAGGCAACCAAAACACTCAATATTGAAAGCTTTGCTTTCTGCAAAAATCACAGCTCTTATGTACCTTAGCTTACTCAAGCTCATCCAAGCAAAACACACACATACAGAAAACATCTGCTTGAAAAGTACTCTTCTCCATCTCTAAGGCAGACAAGAGAACCCTTAATATTGTAAAAACTGACTACAAGAAATTTCATTCCTATATGTTAGCCAACTCAGCAAAGAACATATCCTTAATGAATCTACAACTTTTAATATCTCATTGTGAGGGATGATAATGCGCACAGTATATCATAATACAAGCAAGAAATAATGACTGGGCTATATAATAGCACCTATGTTAAGCTGCTTTAAATTCCTCCACATTGCAGCTGTTATTATGAAGCAAGTCATCACCACTACTGGTACATTTTTTTCATAAACCTTTATTGGACATTTACACTGGCATAGGGGAAATTGCTCAACTGCATGGTAAGGCACTACATAAGTAGCTTGCCAAGCTACATGAAACCAACTTAGCTGTAGACAAGAAGCAAGGGCATTGATTTCCTACAAAACTGACTGCAAAATGAGTGACTCAGGATAATTTCTACCTGAAGATAATCACCTTTAATTTATTCTAACAGTATAGTGCAATTTAGATCTATAGTACTACATCAATTCAATTAAAGTTAACCATACAAATGTCAAAACATCAAAGGTTCACCAACAACATACCTCAATTCAGATCCTTACTAATTAAATCTTTGGTAATAAAAAAAAGTTCTCAGTTAATTCCTGCTGCGGACTATAGCACATGCAGCTTTTAAGCTGGTTACAATATTTTCAAGGAAGATAATACTCCCCATCCCCAAAATTAACTATGCCCCTTCCATGCTATGCCACACACATTTAAGACAATGTTTAAAATGAATGTTCTGTTTTTACTACCTGCTCATTGTTTTTCATTTTTGACTCTCTGCCTCCATATTGTGTATCTTCAATATAACAGGCTATCATCTCACTGTGATTTTGTTCTTGAGAACATAGCAAGCTTGAGCTACATTCATATTCATTAAGTGCTGTAAGCACTGTGGTCATTCTGTTAATATGCAGCAGACAGTTTTCATTTGACCTTGCAGAGGTTTCTCTACAATATTCCCATGATTTATGTTTTTTTAATATTTTGTGGCCAGAATTTGATTTCTCTAGTCCATTTAGTATACCATTGTTGTTTGAAGTTCCAGAAACCACATTATTGTATGGAAGAAAATATCCCTTTTTGTCATCACAGGTTGGCTTTTTGTGTTGATAAGATACCTCTGGGCTCTGGAAAAAGTCTTCTAACTTATTATTTGGTCCCTGGAAATATGTTGCTTTTAATCCAAGTTCATTATTTCCATCACACTGACTTGATTTTCCTTCCAACGCAGGATTCTTATTATTATTGATTAGAGACAATGACTTGGGTTGTAATGGGCATTGTTTCCTTGTTAGTGGTCCACTGTGAGTAAGGAAAGGGATGAAAGTTCTTGGGTCTGTCTCAGATTCAGAAGGTAGCTTTGGAAATGTTTTTACTTTCCTCAAGCAGTTTCTTTTTGATGCATCTCCTTCCAATTCACTTGTATATGGGTTTATGTTTAACAGAAGATTCACACACTTCTTCTTATATTTTATATTGCTGTTCACCTCTTTACATTTTGTGACCTGAGCTGAAACATACTGACAGCAAAAGCTTTCATTCATAGGGCTGATTTTAATTTCTTTTATATCATTATTTCTGTCATTCATGATATACATGCCAGAAGAATTCCCATCATTAACAGCAGTCAAGTCTTCTACCTCTGGAGATGAATGTTCTCTTAAGTTGTAATCTGTGCACTGTTCATAAGGTGAAATCCTCTCATAGACTTTTCCATTCCACAAGTTATCACAACTGTCTGGATGCAAAGACAGATGTTCTTATTAAAAACATATTCAGTTTTTCCCCCTCCATTTCCTCATTCCACCCTAAGAACAAGCAACTTTCACTGATATTACAGGAGTATCGTATGTTGTCTTACAGTTGGAAGGAGCCTACTATAAAAAGTTAAATGTGAAATGTTGCCTTTTTAGAAGGAACCAAACCATAGATGACTTTCCATGTAGGATCCCAAAGGCATTTCAAAAAATCTTCCTCCTCCACTGTGACAGACGGTTAAGTATTTATGTGCTACACAGCAACTGGCTACACAGCCCATTGTCAGTACAACAGCCCCATTCACTTATGTGCGAGTCTGACAACCTCAACATACAAAACCAGTACAATGCCAGAGGCAGGGGCTCTGCAGTTTTGTAGCAGTTGTGCTTCATCCTAAGTACTGTACTTGCTAGCATAAGAGCTCCTATAATTATAATAATGTGTTTTAAAGTTTGCTTTTATGATGTTTTAAAGTTTGTTTTTATGATGTTTTAAAGCTTTTGGTGCTTTTGTTTGCCACCTTGGGCTCCTGCCGGGAGGAAGGATGGGATATAAATCAAATAATAAATAAATAAATAATCTCTGAAAACAGGAAATATCCAAAGACAGGTGCATAAAAATTCACTATAAATTAAAAAAAGGAAAACAAATTATTTCTACTTAATTCATCATCATCATCATCATGATAAATTATTTGGGTTCTGGATCTCCAGCTAGGAAAAAGTGTTCTTGATTCCATTATACAAATGTGCTACATTTAAGTACATAAAGTATACCTTGAAAGGTGCCAAACGATTCAATTGAGAGCACTCTTCTTCCAATTGCAGAGAGGCAATGGCAAATATCACTTGAGGAAGAAAGCTTCAGGTTCTCTTTACTCAACGATATGACAGTCTATAATGATAATTGTATAATTTAATAATTAGCTAGCTATCATCCAGGACATAGGCTTCAACATGATTCAAGAGATGAGCATTCCTTAGGAAACTTCAGCATTTTCCATTTGTGAAGCAAGGCCATTAAGGAATTGGAAGGTGACATAATTCCACAACTGCTACCTTTCTACAAGATTTAGCAGAGATTAATTTGAAATGCAACATTTTAAAATATTTTATAATGTTCACAATATGGTAATGGATGATTTCAATTAATATTACAACTAAATATTAATTATGATTACAGTATCAACTATAAAGATATTTAATTTAGCTAACTTGTCTGCTATTTCCTAAATTATTTTTTTCATTACAATTCTGTCCTTTCTTCTTTTATGAATTAATAGTAGACTCCATAGCCATCATTCACTGAATGTTCTACATAGGCTATTTTTTTTCCTGCCTTCACGTCGATCCCAACTTATGGCAATCCTACAAATAGGGTTTTCATGGTAAGCAGTATTCAAAGGTAGTTTACCATTGCCTTCCTCTGAGCCTGAGAGGCAGTGACTGGCCCAAGGTCACCCAGTGAGCTTCATGGCTGGGGGGGGATTTGAACCCTGGTCTCTCAGGTCCTAGTCCAACACCTTAACCACTACACCACACTGGCTCTCTGCATAGGCTATATGCTCTACAAAATAGTACAGAGCCACATTTGAATGGTAAAAATGTATTAGCAACCAAAGTAACCTTATTACAACAGGGCAGTTTCCAAGAAACAGAACTGTAGTTAGGACTATTGTGTGCAGGTTATTCTCCAAAGAGTTATACTTTGTTCTTGATTCCATAATTTTTACGGTATGTACAATACCAAATTATTGGAGTTCAATGAAGCAAGTCAATCAAAAGTTTTAAATAACAATCAGCATTTAAAACGGTCGATATGGAAATCAATGCTTAAAACACATTTGATTGGATCCAGACTATGTTAGGTGCCGAATCTACATACAGTTGTAAGTTCCACTGAATTCAAAGGGACTTACTTCTGAGTAGGGATGCACAGGATTCCACTGCTAGTCACACTTTGTTCTCAATGAAATCATTGTAAAAAGTTAGCGATTATTAACAAGTCCCACTAAAGTTAGTGGGAACTAAGTAGTCTAGACCTTTGAGTATTTTATCCCACTAGGCTGCAGCTAGGTGCCAAAGTCTTTTTCTAGATCATGGATATTGACTGCTAGAAAGAGATGGGCAAACTGTTAGGAACACAGGAAGCTGCCTTATGTTGA
This sequence comes from Rhineura floridana, assembly GCF_030035675.1. NCBI lineage: Eukaryota > Metazoa > Chordata > Lepidosauria > Squamata > Rhineuridae > Rhineura > Rhineura floridana. The sequence continues at coordinate 51,182,280 of NC_084486.1, forward strand.
GTCTGACCCACTGGTCCATCGGGCTCACTGACTGGCAGCAGCTCTCCAGGGTTCAGAAACAGTCTCTCCCAGCCGTACTTGGAGATGTCAGGGATTGAACCGGGGACCTTCTGCATACAAAGCAGATGGTCTATCACTGAACTACAGTCTTTCTGGAGGTTCAAAAGCCCCAAAGTATTTTGTTCAAATCCAATTTGGAGCATGTTTTAGTGAGAGACATCTCAATGGCCTACACAAGTTTGTCAGCGTGTATTACTGCTAGATATCTTCAAAACACCAAGGACCTGATGCTTCCCAAATAGGCGCAGTCCGTGCGCACAGAATTCCCACAAACATAATAGAACCCAGATATCTTTCCTCATCCTGGGCACATACGCAGGCTGTTATGCCAGCCCAGACTGTTATGAGAAATGAGGTATCTGTGCAAACTTCCCATATGGCTGTGTAGTCCTCCCTCTCTGTTTAGCCTGATATGATGCCTGCAAAAGTGCCAAGGTGAGGAAATAGGGCTGAGTAATGACCTATAGGGTGGGACTGAGCCCCAAATATTTTAATATCAAACTTGCAACAAATAGTTTAATCTGAACCCAAAGACAGTAATATAAGCCCTCAGCTGTTTTCCAGGTGGAGAAGGAAATTTCCCCAGATGTCTGGGGAAACCACTTCTCTCCTATAATCAGTGACAACTATAATCTCTGCAAAGAAAATCTAGTTATCTAGCCGTTACCCCAAAGACAATGTCATTAAAGCATTAACCTTGTTAATGTTGATGAGTAGAAATGGAAAGCCCCACTACCACAAACAAACAGAGGTAATTTTCTGCCCCACAGACATTATAAAGCATAATCTACATCGTTTAGTCACTTTAAAAATCAGTGTTTCTATTCTTTTTCCAACACAAGTTTGAAAACGTTGATAATATTCCAAATGTTTCATGTAATTAGCCAGCCACTGAAAATTCAAGTAGAAAAAGGCATGAGAATGTTTGCTATTCCTATGGTTTTTTACTTTAAATTCATTAATTCGATATTTGAGGAGAACTAAACCTCTTTAACTATGTTTAGAAAACTGGGTATTAGTTCTATCAGCTTTTGGTATATGCATATCTGCATATTTTTTGGGGAGGGGGGACAAGAAAAGATGACACAGGTTTGCTTCCTGCCCCCCCCGCCATATCATGAACACACTGAGTTTGCCTAAAGGGCAGTGGCTAAGAGGATCAATAATGAGGTGCAATAAGGAAAAAGAAAAAATGGTGTCTTTCTTCAACCTTTTAGTTAAACAATACATATTTCCTTAATGCTTGCTTATACCTCCATTCATGTTTTAACATATCCTGTGTAGCCCATCTTTCTAACATGTTAATTTGCCATTGGCCAAAAGAAACAGCTAGCATGTAGAAAATTGTCAAGTGTCCAGTTCCCTTGGCTGGAAACAAGGCTCCATCCTCTTGGAAATTCTGCTGAATATGAATATGAAAGAATACAAGATCTCTTTCCAAAGTGTTTACTCTTATTTAAAAAAAGAACTATAGCTTCTAACACAGAAGGTTATCAACTGTGCCTAGCATTGTGTAGAATTGTGTGTATCACTTGTGTTTCTATTATGCATTGCTGACTGCTTTGTATTTTAGCTGTCACTTTGTTTTAAATAGTTTATTGTGTTATTGTGTTAAATAGTGTATTGTGGTATTGTGGAAATATTGCTTTGGGATCACATCTGGGGTAAAAAGTGGTCTACAAATGTTATAAAGTTAAGCAAGATTCTGTACATTTCCCCATATCAGCCCTAAGCCCTATATTTACAGTATAATTGTTTTACCCATTACGCTATTGACTTCGAGTGGAGGAATTTTATTATTATTATTATTATTATTATTCACCTTTCTTGTCCTCCTGGATCTCTCAGCGGCTTTTGATACCGTCGACCACGGTATCCTGTTAGATCGCCTGGAGGGATTGGGAATAGGAGGCACTGTTTTACAGTGGTTCCGTTCCTTTCTCTCTGACAGGCATCAACAGGTAGCATTGGGAGATGAGGTTTCAGACCCTTGGCCCCTCACTTGTGGAGTGCCACAGGGTTCTATCCTCTCTCCCATGCTATTTAACATCTATGTAAAACCGCTGGGAGCTATCATCAGGAGTTTTGTGCTGCGATGTCACCAATATGCTGATGACACGCAGCTCTATCTCTCCTTTAAATCTTCACCGGAGTTGGCTGCAGAGACCTTGTCCAAGTGCCTGGAATCCATGAGTGGGTGGATGGGAAGAAACAGGCTGAAGCTCAATCCTGATAAGACCGAGGTGCTACTTGTGGGTGACAGGGGAAAGTTGGGTGTTGCTGACCTGAATCTTAATGGGGTAAGATTACCCCTGAGGGATCAGGTCCACAGCCTCGGGGTTCTTCTTGATTCCAAGCTGTCCATGGAGGCTCAGATTTCGGCAGTGAGCCGGGCAGCTTGGTATCAACTACACCTCATACGGAGGTTGCAACCCTACCTCCCTATTCATCAGCTCCCACTGGTGGTACATGCCCTGGTCACCTCTCGATTAGACTACTGCAATGCGCTCTACGTGGGGTTACCCTTGAAAACGGTCCAGAAACTACAACTGGTGCAGAATGCGGCGGCACGCCTGCTTACAAACAGCCGCCGCCGTGATCACATCACGCCGGTGTTAATTCATCTACATTGGCTTCCAGTTGTTTTCCGGGCCCAATGCAAGGTGTTGGTCTTAACCTTTAAATCCCTATACGGTCTCGGCCCAGTTTACCTGAAGGAGCACCTCCAGTACCACCAACTAAGCCGCCCGACCAGATCAGCCACACAGGGCCTTCTCTCCGTCCCACCAACGAAAACAGCTAGGTTGGTGGGGACTAGAGAGAGGGCATTCTCAGTGGTGGCCCCCACTCTCTGGAACTCCCTCCCATTCGATCTTCGCCATGCCCCTTCCCTAGATACATTTCGCCGAGCCTTGAAAACATGGCTCTTTGGACAGGCCTTTGGGATCCCCGGGGTGGGCTAATTTCTTTATATTGTTTTAAAACTGTCTATTGATGGCCCTAAACTGTTCTGTACTGCTGCTTTTAAAATGATTATTGTTGACTGCACTGTATTTTATTATGTATTTATATTGTATTTGAACTTTAATGTTGTACGTCGCCTAGAGTGGTTTCGGCCAGATAGGCGACACAAAAATTAAATTTATTATTATTATTATTATTAAAGATAGCACATCAGGATTGTGATGATATGAAAGTTGCCAAGACAAAACAAACATGCACACTTTACCTCAATATCTGGTCTCTCTTTAGGTCTTTCTTCCTGCATTTGTTCAAGCAAAGTATGCAGATCATGACTGAATTTTGAATCTATTCCAGACTTCATTGTATACTCAATGGCTGCTTTTAGTGTGGCTCCCAAAGAAAAGATATGCGCCTGCAATAATTGGGAAACAGAAAATGAACACATTCTACAATCTTAAAACCAGATTAACACCACTAAAATCAAATGAGTGAAGCCAACTTAAGCAACTTGTGGACCACAGCTCAAGTATCTTATCTTTCTTCATCTTAAGCAAACACTTGCATCCATCTCCAACCTGGTTCCCTCAAAACGTTTTGGGCTAAGCCCCATCAGCATGGAAAAAGTCAGGGATTATGCAAACTATAGTTCAAAACATCTGGCGGGCACCAGGTTACAGAAAGCTGCACTAAACCTTAAGTTTCTATCTGAAAATGCAGTTTAGGCAAGGAGCAGCTTTTATGTACAACAGCAGTCTAGGCTCATATAGTCACCTGAGGGTCAGCAAATGCTGGTAAGCCAATAGCATCATGTATATACACTAGTACAAGTGGAAAGGACATTTAAGTGCTACTGTCCACCAACCTGGTCACTGTCCACTGATACACAGCAGCAACCATGGGTGGGAAATAGCATCTAAATCATTTACAAACATTGCATGTTTTGGCAGCGTTCCACTAGATGGAGCTTTCTCCAAGTCTATTAAAACCATTCACTGCAAGTTTAGCAGCACCGATTAACTATCTGCAAAATATGTACACACAGCCTTTTAATTCCCTCCCTCTATTAAAAGAATCAACAAGAAACACCCTGTGTAGGTGTCATTTCACAGAAGACAAAAATTTCCTACATGGAAGAAAAGGTACATACTGTACAGTTCATTTTGCATATATGCAGGTTAACAAAGACTTCAGATCCATAGTTCTGCACATCAGTAAAGTCATCTGCTAAAACCAAGTTCAGGATCTAGGGGAAAGGCAGAGCATATACACAGTGGTAGAGTATATGCTTTCCATAATAAAGCCCCCCTGGCCCCAACTAAATTCATGAATTAAAAAAAAATGGAAATGGACTGCCTTCAAGTCAATTTTGACTTATGGCGACCCTATGAATAGGGTTTTCATGGTAAGTGGTATTCAGAGGGGGTTTACCATTGCCTCCCTCTGAGGCTGAGAGATAGTGACTGGCTCAAGGTCACCCAGTGTGCTTCATGGCTGTGTGGGGATTCAAACTCTGGTCTCCCAGGTCGTAGTCCAACACTCTAACCACTACACCACACTGGCTCTCATAAATACCTGCTGCTTATCCATATATACAGTACTAGATACAGTTGGGCTGATAGGCAGTTCTTCATATGTGAAGAACTCTAATATTTCCACATTTTCTTTCATTTTTATGTAGGAAAAGATTAACATTTAAAATAGTCCTTAAATAATTTGCCAAGTGTCCCAAATTTACTTATACATGGTCTTCAGACAGTGTCCTTTGCTTTATCAGCACTCTTCCATTAGGTTCAAAAGCATGTAGTCTCTTTGAGAGATCATCTAGCAGCATACTTGGATTATTATTCTTAAACTGTGTCTCTTTCCCTGAAGCAACTACATACCATTCTATAAAAGTCTAAACACGTTAAATATCAGAACTAAACAACACTTAAAAGACCATCAGATCTAAACAACCTGAAGACCAACATTGCCCTGTAAAGGCATTAAGATTAGTCCCAAACTATAATTAGGCTGTCACATTTTGAGCCAGTTGCAGTTTCAAACTGTTTAAAGAGCTATTTAGGACATCAGGTCAAATGATGAGAATGATTCTTTCAGACTCTAGCATGAATGACATTTGTCATGTTGAGCTGGAATAGTAGGGGGTTAAACATTAAATATTTTAGATAATTTTTATGTCTGTTCTGTGTTACACCCAGACTTTCATCTTCCTTCCTGAAGAACACATAAGCTTCATTTGCATGTTACAATAAGCCAAAAAATGGTTTGCCGGGACTGTATGAGCATGTGAGTTCCTAGAGAGGAACTCAAGCCACTTTACTCCTCATTGATCTTTTTAAGATGGGGGATACTTGGCTCAGCAATGCTACAAGCAAGAAGGATCTTGGAATTGTTGCTGATCACAAGCTGAATATGAGCCAGCAGTGCGATGTGGCTATAAAAAAGGCAAACACTATTTTAGGCTGTATTAACAGAAGTATAGTTTCCAAATTGTGTGAAGTACTACTTCCCCTCTATTCAACACTGGTTAGCCCTCGACTACTGTGTAAAGTCCTGGACACTGCACTTTAAGAAGGATGCAGGCAAATTGGAATGGGTCCAGAGGAGGGCAACGAGGATGATCAGGGGACTGGAAACAAAGCCCTATGGGGAGAGATTGAAAGAACTGGCTATATTTAGCCTTGAGAAGAGAAGGTTGAGGGGAGATATGACAGCACTCTTAAAGAAAGATTTGTCACACAGAGGAGGGCCAGGATCTCTTCTCGATCATCCCATGGTGCAGGACACGGAATAATGGGCTCAAGGTACAGGAAGCCAGAATTCAACTGATCATCAGGAAAAAAGACCTAACTGTTAGAGCAGTATGACAATGGAACCAATTAGCCAGGGAGGTGGTGGGTTCACCCAATACTGGAGACATTCAAGAGGCAGCTGGACAGCCACTTGTCAGGTATGCTTTAATTTGGATTTCTGTGCTGAGCAGTGGGTTGGACTCGATGGCCTTATAGGCCCCTCCCAACTCTACTATTCTCTGATTCTAATCCTGCACCACAATGAGCAAAGCCATGCTGAGTTAGTAAGGAGAGAGCTTAGCATGTCGTCCAATCCCAGGATTGTGTCTAAACTCTTTCCTTCACTAACCACAAATTGCAACCAAGAACTAACCTTGGCTTCAGTCATGTGCATACTAGGCCATTGCAGTAAGAATTATTTCAACCCTGCCTAATACCCTGAAGCAGAGCTTACCACTATGTAACTTTCACTGGCAAGTAGATAATAGTCTTTTGGTTAAGGATAGGTTCCAGTTGGAGTGTGCTAGCCATGATCCATGATTTTAATGCTGTTCACTGGCAGGAGTAAATTCTTCAAGACAGCTTATAACGAAACAAAAAATGCAACAAAAATCCACATAAATAAAATACTAAGAGACCAGCAGCTGTATTGTGTATTAATATTACCTTATATATGCAAGCCGCCTTGTTACCGTTTTTGCTGAAGGGCGGTCTAAAAATCTAATACAACAGCCTGCCCAAAGTTATCAATGTGAACAGCAAAAGCAGACTAGTAACAAAAAGTCCCCTTCATGGAAAAACCAGGAAAAGTGGCAACTCAAGATAACTTCATTTACAAAAGGTGGATTTCTAAGCTTCATGATTGCACAAAAAATCTTGAAGATTATTATTTATTATATTTTGATCACTCATTTTTTCCAAAGAGCCCATGGTGGTGCATACTGTTTCTCTGCCCCCACCCCCAACAACCATCCTGCAAGGTTGAGCTTCAAAGCCAAATGGGGATTCTAACTCCAACATTCTAACCATTATACCTCTGCCTTAAGGCATCAATTTTGAAACTCAGGGACTTTTGCAACAACATTCTACTGTTCTAATCTAGTTTGTGAAGGGAGGAAATGTGCATAAAAAGTTTACAATAAATTCCACAAGTAAGGAGTTTGAGGGCCCTTCCACTTCTTCCATCTCTGTTTCCATTGGAAACAGCAAGTTTCCTTACTCTGGAGGAATGGCAGTAAGTTTCCTTACACTGGAAGAAATGCAGTTACCAAGCAGAAAGCACCACATGCCTCAGTAAGATTTTACCCATCTTATATGAGTAACATACAAGGCATTGTAGTCTCCATTCAGCTTTAATAAAACACTCCATTTATCTCACCACACCTCAGCCAAGCCCAGAGAGCAAAAAAGACTTCTCTGAAAAGGGAATTAAAAGTGTTACATAACCTGATCAATTGCCCATTTCAAATTTATTTAGTAAAATGTGGAAATTTTTGTGCTATTGCAGTCACATCACTAATGCAGGACAAATAAGTAGTGATGAATAGGGACATGTCTTTATTAATTATAACAAATGCTCCAGTTATAGAAACAGTGGGAATAGAAATAAGAGGGGCAGACTCAAGAAAACATTTTTAGCTCACGTTCACAGATTATAAACTCAGACAAAAAGCTAAACAAAATGCATTCATAGCTGGGCTAGATGGAATTTCAGCTAGAAATCTATTTATATATTTCAGATATTTATATACCACTTAATCATCAATATTCTAAGTGGTGTACTATTTGCAAATTTAACAATGAAAGGAAAGAAAAAACAAACGTGTTGTAAGTATAGAGATAGATAGACAGACAGATAGATATAATTATAAAATCCCCCAAAACTTTTCTTTGGACAAAGCCCTGAAGGTAGGAAGAGAACCACTGTAAAACAGTGCCCCAATACCTATCCCACAGACCTGATCCAGGATGATACTGTGGTCAATGGTATCAAAAGCGGCAGATAGATCAAGAAGCAGGAGCAGAGACGCATTCCCCCTATCTCGCTCTCCATACAGGTCATCCATCAGGGTAGCCAAGGATGATTCAGTCTCCAAACAGTGCCTGAACTCAGAATGAAATGAATCTTGATAGTCTGTATCCTCCAGGAATTCAGGTAACTGCTCTGCCACTACTCCATCACCTTGCTGAATAATAATTCTGGCAATAAGTACTAGACTCAAAGGTTCCAAATAAATGTAGAGGTAAGTAGTGATAAGCTTCGGAAAGGGAGCAGCATCCAGAAAGTCTGAGGACCAGTACTTCAGTAAGATTTTAGGAATAACATTCTTGATTTTTCAATAACACACACACATACATATATATTCACTAATAGGCAAAAAACATTGAGGTTTAAGAATGTAGCTATAGCCCACAGATATTTCTATCAAACTTTAAAAAGCAGAGCAATTGGGCAGCTATAGTGAATGCACCAGGGGAGCAGGAGACCTGAACTCTCTGAGATATTGTACTGCCCTACACATTTGTCAAAATGCAAACACAATTTGGGTTGGTCTTTTACAGTCCAATCCACTTGCTGTGTAGCTTGGAAGAATTTGGTAACATGTGCCTCTGACTATATGGTGAGTGGTGGCAATACCTGCCATCTCCAAAGATGGAGAATTATATTTTTGTATGTTTGTTGGTGGTGTTCTCACTAAGATTGCAAAGGAAATCAGACATATTTAAAGTGACCATTTGAACTCTATCAACTGTCTTAATAATGTTGCTTCGTCCCTGCTAAAACAAGATCAGCACAGCACATGTCTTCTTTCTATTATTTGGGCTGAAATAATAAAGCAGAGGGGAGGACTGGGATGGGAGCAGGCAGGAGGGGGAGGGGAGAAGGACAGGTTTGATCATTTGCATGTTTATTGAGTTCAGTGTGATTTACTCCTGTGCAATCATGCTTAGGATAGGTAAAACTAAGCAGGGGGGAAGGGAGGGAGGGCTGGAGTGGGCAGGGGAGGAGAAAGGGAGAGGGGAAGGAGGGGAAAAGCAGGTCTGATCAGTTGCATTCTTATTTTCAATGGGATTTACTCCTATGCAGTCATGGTTAGGGTAGGAAAAACAGACCATGGCAGAGGAGGAGGGGGAAAGAGCGTATTGGAGGGGGCAAATGAAGGGGGAGGGCAGGGCAGGTTTGATCATTTGCATGCAGAGTTCAATGGTATTTACTTCTGTGCAATCCTGCTTAAGAAAGATAAAACTGACCATGGGGAGGAGGAGGGGGAGGAAGGGGAGGGGAGGAGGGGGAGGAAGGGGAGGGGAGGGGGAGGAAGGGGAGGGGGAGGGGAAGAGGAGGGAGGGACAGGAGTGAGAAGGGAGGGTGGGTTTGATCTAGGGTTGCCAGGCTCAGGGCCTGAGAATCATTCTGTATCTTTAAGAGAAGAGAAAATTCAGCCAAGTACAGGTTTTCTTGCAACACTGCAAAGGGAAAAAGCACAAGGTGAAATTCTTCCTTCCCCCTGCACAACTTTTAAAAATACAGAAGACCTCTTGGAGGCTGGGCCTGGCAACCTTAGCTTGATCATTTGCATATTTTTTGAGTTCAATGGGATTTATTTCTGTGCAATCATGTTTGAAAATGGAAATGGATTGTCTTCAAGTCGACCAAACTTATGCCGACCCTTTGAATAGGGTTTTCATGGTATATGGTATTCAGAGGTGGTTTTACCATTGCCTTCCTCTGAGGCTGAGAGGCAGTGACTGACCCAAGGTCACCCAGTGAGCTTCATGGCTGTGTGGGGATTTGAACCCTGGTCTCCCAGGTCCTAGTCCAACACTGACCCAGGAGAGGGGTGGGGAGGGGGAGAGATTGGGTGGGCGGGCACTGGGCAGAGGGGAAAAGCCTTTCCTTTCCAAAAGGAAAACATTTTGAACAGTATCGTTGCTTTTCAGCGTTTCCCTCACCTTTTTATTCTACAGCAGGCACATGTAGCCTCTCACCCAAATTTAAACCAAAGCTGTCCCTGGCCACATCCACACCAGGCCTTTAGTACACTTTGGACAGTCATGGCTTCTCTCAAAGAATCCTGGGAAGTGTAGTTAGTGAAGGGTGCTGAGAGTTGCTAGGAGACACCCTGTTCCCCTCACAGACCTTCAATCAGAGTGGCTGACTATTAAATCAGTCTGGCCACTGGAGGTCTGTCAGTGGAACAGGAGTCTCCTCTCAGCACCCTTCACAAACCACACTTCCCAGGATTCTCTGAGGGAAGCCTCAAGTCTCAAGTGAAATGAAAGTGTGGCCCCCTGATTAGGCAAGTCCAGCAGTTGTGAGGCTTTTAGAACACTGACAGTTGGTTCTTACTGAGCATGCCCCGCGTTATCATAGGGTTCCAACCAAAATTTCTTAAATTAATTAAAAATCAGTCAGGCATTTTTTTTAACCTTTAAACTGCAGAAGATTAAGGTCAGAGTATGGGGCAAGGTCAGTATTAGGATTACAGGTACTCTGTGAACATGGCAGATTTTTAATTAATTTCAACAGATTATGAGAACTCAGAGAGAAAGAAGTCCAAAAGGGCTCTGGGGTTTCTCTCTCTCTTTTTAGACTTTGAACTCTCTATTCTCTCTGAATGTTTTGTGTATCGCCATGAAAATTGAGAGGGTTGTTAAGCAAGCGTTTCTGAGTTCAGGACTATAAGTTTTGTAAGGTTTTATTTTGAAGTGACCTTATGGGAAGCATCAGAATGGCATGGGGGTTATTTTCAATTTAACATTGCAGAATGTGAAAAATCACACTGGCTATAGTATACAGCCACTCTCATGCCTGTATAATATATGCACCCATGGGGTCTGGTAGTAGGGTTGGGAGAGGCTCTTGCTTGGAACCCTGCAGAGGTGCTACCAGTCAGGGTAGACAATACTGAGCTGGATGGACCAATGGTCTGACTTGCTATAAGGCAGCTTCTTATATTCCCATGTGACATTTAAAGGAGCTGAAAACTTTAAATGGCTTCCATACAAACTCTTAACAGAGAACATTTCATATATTGAAAATTGGGAATACATATTGATAATCTGCAGTATCTCTGAATTACAGTTTTGTAACATGGACAAATGTCCATTTGAGGCTGAGCAGACACTAGCGATGCTTGTTAGCCCCAGCAGGAGTCTACTGTGTTGTGCCAGTGAATAAAATGAATCTATTAAATAATTTTCAAATAAGATTTTTTTCTGCAAACCTTATTTACAATTTACTACCATCTTTTCCCAACAGAGCAAATACTATAGGAAAAATGAAGATGAAATCCCACAGGGAAATGAAAGGTTCTACATGTGGCTCCTAAGATGAATTAAAACAACAACAAAAAACAGCTGAACAGCCTGCTAAAGTGTTCAATATTAGTTTTGTGCTAAACCTGTATTTTTCTATGAATATGCTGAGCAAGACTTGAATTTTATGTGCTGATGAAAAATTGTATTTTAAAAAAAAGCTTAAGGCAAAATAAATAAATCGGGAAATGTTGAAGCAAATGAACTGACAAAAACTTGCTAAATAAAATGCATTTCTCAGCTCTTTAATAAAATACTGCTAAGATACTCCACAACCTCTCAATATATTGTATCATTGTTTATTAAAGGCTGAACAGTTTTAAGAGAGGAACTAGGAACCTTTTCTGTGCACATCTTATTGAAATGTGAGTATTCATTTCTTCTCTCTCTCATTTCAATGAGACATGCAGAGCTTAACTTGAGTCATAGCTCCAAGATCCCTTAGCAATAAGACTCACCTCTGGAATAAAGTACTAGTACATGTAGCGACTATGAAAACTTTTGCAGGGTTATTCCCCCCTAGATTCCCCCTCCAAAAAATTCAATGAGAAATCATAAACTACAACTATTTGTTTTTGAGCATGTGGCTCTTGGTTAATCTGTTGTTTTATAAATGGTGTTAGCTATTTTGAAGACTCAAGCTGGAAAGCGGGGCATAAGTGTAATAAATAAATAAATACATTTGTGGAGAACAGTAATATGCAAGGTAATCATATGGGTTCCATCTCATGTACAAAGCAGCCCTTGGTGCACTGTATTCCAAATGATTACCATAGATATTTCTGGACATGTCTGTTCAAATACTATGTCAACAGGTCCCCAAAATAAAAGATCATTTGGCCAACTTCCTCACTTTAAGATAAAAACCTTGATAAGGCCTGAACTATACAGATCCCAAGCACTGGATCTAGGACCTGAAAAACTTGTCTACAATATTCTATAACTCCTTTAATAGTGATTCCCTAGATATCAGCATAATGCATTAACTTTATATCAAGGCCAGCCTTGCAGGCATTTTAAGAAAAACTCAATTTGAGAAGTTGCAAATTTGAAAAGATTCAGCAACACTTCAGTGACAACACTGCTTTTCACAACCACCTCATTTTAACATCTTTTCCCTCAAGGGATATATAGCGCAGATGCCAGGAGAGTCTTGGAAATGATTTGTAGCTAGTGAGTGTTGATATTTACCTTCTTGCTTAGTTAATGTTTCTTTGACATTAATAAAAACTTCCATGCACAGTAATATGCCTCTACAGAAAATTCATGATGAGCATTCATGTAAAACTCAGCCCTGTGTCAGTAGAAAACTAGGAAGGAAGCAGGATGGGGAAGACATCAGTTAGAGCAGGGGTTCTTATCCCTGCTTCAGGGTTCTGGAGGTCTGTGAACCAGGTACAAAAAAAATCAATTTCTAGCACAATAAAATAAATTGTATTTATTGATTTATGGTGGTCCATAGCTTTCATCACATTCTCCAAGGGGGCCGTGACAAAAAAAAGGTTAAGAAGTGCTGAGTCAGAGCCAAATCAGTGAAAGAAAAGCAAGGATTGAGGTATGTAAGGCGTTCAGTGTGCATGTAAACAGGGAGCTATGGTTTCAAGGCCTTCAACTGTATTGAACACATAAGTGCAGTCTCTTATTCCTTTGATTTTAAATCTTTTTGCACAGCAACAAATAGTTGCACCAGAGAATTTTCTGAGCAGAATTTAAATTGCCCGTGCAATAACCAGGGCTGACTGTATTCAAGGCAAAGTGTAGCTTACCCAGAATTTCAGCTTCCATTTTTGAAGCCCTAGTTTATGGTTGCCAAGATACACTTAAAAGAGAGTGAGGGCAAGGCCAAACTGAATCTCTCACGGTTGAAGCACATTTCTAGTGAAGAGGGGCAGAACTTGTGCCCTGAACAGCTCCTTGCCCTTCCTTCCCCTTACCTGACAGATCAGAAAATAGCAGAAATTCTTTTTCTACATATCTGCATACTTTGCATTATTTGCATGGGTTGCATGATCATAAGATGCCTCTCCTGCTGTTGCTCCCCAGCAAAGTGGTTCTGACCTTGAAAGTAGCATATAGCGATCATGACTAGTAGCCAATCATAGGCCAATTGTCCATGAATTTGGCTTGCTTGGCCTTTCCAACCAGGATGTCCTTAAGGTTGATACGTTTAGAAAAGTGTACCATTTGAAGTGGCCTGATGTGATTTTCCTGCTTTGCGCCCGTCACATTTTAAATTACCAATTTAATGACCTAAATACATCAGAAAAGCATAACATACTGAAGCAGCTCTTAGTGGCTTTCCCAATATGAGAAACTGTAACAAACACTTCCAATTCTAGGTTAGCTACACTACATACAGATAACGTTTCACCACAACTGCACAACATTCAGTGGAAATTATTTATTTATGCCCCATCCTATCCTGTTGATTCCAGGAGACATACAAAAATTCAGTGAAGTAGAAAGCCCTTTGGGGCCACAATCAACTAAGTAATGGGCATGGCCAAGTTCAGGAAACTAAGTAGATCAATGTGAAAACAGAAAATATTTTCTTGTCCTTATCACTCTTCCTCTCCCAAAATGCAGCTGTCTCATAATGTACACCTTGTCCAAGTATGTCACTTGATTCTTCATCACGTGATCAATCAGTGATTCACAAATGAATGCATGAACCAAGTCTGTGTGTTTCAAATAACACTAGGGAACATCAAAGCTCTATTTATGTTATTAGACCTGTGATGTCTCATTCACACATGCCAATCACCAAGGGGTGAACATACATGTGTGAACCCACTCTTTGTGTGGGTTCTCTTGCACATGTACAGATAGCTCCTTTGTACTGTAGCCTAAGGCCAGGGTGTATAAGTGTCCAATGAAAGACAGCAGTCACATCTCAACAATGGTTAATGCACATTATATGGGAGAAATGCAAGCGCTCACTGTTAGACACAACATACACCCTACATTGAAAATATGATAAAGCAGGAATAAAGCACAAAGAGTAATTTTTGTATGCAGTACTTCTGAATGCCTGGTCTCCCTGTCCTAATTAGGTTGTGTCCTGGTTGATATTCTCCTGAAACGCCTCCCTATTGTGTATTTGGCACTGCCTTTATATAGTGAGTTCTGTAACGATTCAATGCCTTTAAGATGCAGATAGGCCATTCCCTGAATGATCCATGCATCCTCCTTTTCAGATAGTACCTGCTGAAAAGCTTCAGGTGATGCCTCCTTGGGCAAAAGGGATTTGTGAACAACAGGTATGAGGGGTCCTTGACCTTCACCCACACCCCAGTTTGCCCCACCCTCAGAAATGAAGATAGCTGTGGCAGCTGCTTCACTCAGTACTTCTCCACTCAGCATCAAAATGAGTGCCACCACATTTCCTCACCACTGCCTGAAGCCTGTTCACCAGGCTTACCAGGCCAGGAAGAGGCTGAATTAGATTAAATGTCACCTAAAGAGCAAATGATCCATACTGAGTAAACATAATATTTGGGGGGGGGAATAATCAAAGCTATATATTCATATTTTTCACTGAACATCAAGGGGAGTAAGCAGAATTAGCCTTTAATGTCACCGCAAAGCAAACTCCCTGACAAGAACCTTGAGGGGTGGAGAAAAACTTTTGTAGATGTTTCCACTAGCTGTTTTGAAATGGTAGCTAATGCCAGTGTTTAGAGGTAGACAACATGGTGACTTTTGTATTTATATTCAAGTCTCAAAAGACAGCATGATTAAATTTGTCAGTTCTGCTATTAACAATAGTAATTGGGATTCTCATAACCAGCTCCCTGTTGAGCCATTCAAATATATGGCAGATTTACAATATCAATTATTTTAACAACATTTCTAACATATTTCAATTGTACAAATGCTAGTTATGTTCACAGCAATGATTACACACCACTTCCTGCACAGATTTTCTCTGTAAAAAATACATGATGTTTGAAGTGACTTGCGGAGCCAACCTAAGTCTATTATATATTTCTGTTCCATTACTGCTATTTGTCCTATTCATAACGATTGAAGTGGCTATCCATTTCAGTTAATACAAAACAACATATACAGCAAGTTGGTTGAGAAACCATTATATTCATTCTGTCCTCTGATGTTTGAACATTCTATTTTAAGGAGGCTAGAACAGGATTGTACATAAATGGTACTAGACCAATGTGAAATAGTAGCAGCAGCTGTAGAATGAGGGTGCACAATGGAACCATCAGTATTTATATCAGCTCTCATACCATTGTGATGGGGTCCCACAGTGATTAGAAAAAGATCTTGCCAGCATAGGAGTATCAGTGGCACTAATGTCAAGGTGTGCTGATGACATATTGGTGCCATATGACATACTGGGCTAGTAGAGCAATCCATAGAGAGAAAATATGGGAATGTGCTATATGTGGATGTGTAGGAATGAGTATGTCTGGATAATATATATGAGAGGCAGAGCAACCCCACCCACTTCTGCACTGGCCCCACCAACCATCAGCATTTGACATCCAGAAGATTTGCAGGAAGGCTATGCAACTCTTGGGTGAAAAGGTTCCCCACTCCTGCTATTAAAAGGTCAGATAAATGTAAGAGCGAGACCATCACTCCAAGCTGGTTTTATTAGTTGAAATAATCTCTTTCAAACAGAGTAACTAACTCCAAAAAAAAGTACATGTAAAACATCCCATTAGCTACAACTATGTGCTAATGAAGCTGACAAATCCATTTTCGTTACCAGTTTTAAAAAGTGTCGATACATTTGAAGCACTGGGCTGAAAACAACAGAATGAAATTTAACAGGAATAAGTGCAAAGTTCTACACCTAGGGGAAAAAAGCAAACACACATTTGTAAGATGGGGATATTTGGCTCAGCAATACTACATGCAAGAAGGATCTTGGAATTGTTGTTGGTCATAATCTGAGTATGAGCCAACAGCATGATGTGGCTGCAAAAAAGGCAATGCATTAACAGAAGTATAGTTTCCAAATTGCGTGAAGTATTAGTTCCCCTTTATTCAACACTTGTTAGCCCTCATCTTGAGTATTATGTCCAATTCTGGACACTACCGTTTAAGAAGGATGCAGACAAACTGCAACAGGTTCAGAGGAAGGCAACAAGAATGATCAGGGGACTGGAAACAAAACCCTATGAGAGACTGAAAGAACTGGGCATGTTTAGCCTTGAGAAGAGAAGACTGAGGGGAGATATGATAGCACTCTTCAAGTACTTGAAAGGTTGCCACACAGAGGAGGGCCAGGATCTTTTCTTGATCATCCTAGAACATGGAATAATGAGCTCATTTTTGCTGAACTTCAGGAAAAACCTCCTGTTGCAGCAGTACAACAACAGAACCAATTAGCTAGGGAGGTGATGAGCTCTCCGACACTGAAAGCATTCAAGAGGCAGCTGGACAGCCACCTATCAGGTATGCTTTAAGTTGGATTCCTGCATTGAGCAGGGGGTTGGACTTGATGGCCTTATAGACCCCTTCCAACTACTATTTTATGATTCTATGATTTAACGTAGATTGAAATAATTGCCCTATAGACTGAAAAAATGTCAAACTAAAAAGATGCTTAATAATGTGAAATGTTGCCTTGCATCTTGCAAATGTATAATATTCAATTGCCACAACTCATTCACACATTTTTTTAAAAGGTAGAAAAATTATTAAGATTTTAATTGAGTAACTTTATACAAGAGCTCTATAAAAACAGATGCTCATATTCTCATGCTGCTAATAAGACTATCTGAGTATAATTCATAAGAGAAGCAAGAAAACATTAAATACTCTGAACAGTATATTCAACAGAAATTTACACACTGCAATAGGTCTAAGGGATGTCTGATCTGGGAGTCTAATGAATTAGTATAAACAATTAAGCCACTAATTCAGTTCAACAATAAAGAACATGTATGAATCACTAGGCTATAGAGAACCATTGGTTTGTTCATTATACCAGAAGATTAAATGAACTATTCCAGCATGAGTTATTTTTATAGAAGATACCAAGTAAATTTTATAGTTTACTATAAAGTTCACAATTAGCCCCTAAACAAATTAATCCAATGGGGGGAATCAAAAATTTAAAAGAGCTGGTGTTTAGTGTAAACTAACAATTATCTGTCAAACAGTATTTTGTTTTTTGATTTCAGTACATTATAAAGGAGCAATTTCTTGGAAATCACTTAGTACAATAAAAATTCTATAGATGCTACATATGAAAATATGTGGGAATCAAAATCAAGGGGGGGGACCATACAGATGTTCACTTTTGATAATCACAAACATATCCAAATATCCAACATTTTAAGGAAACCTTGGAGGTTAAATAAGTTGCTGTTACATGAAAACGTCATTACTTACCTCAAATGTGTTACCAGTTACGTCAATCTCTGGAGGCACAAAGGCACCTTCTGGATCATCTTTAAAAAGAAGTAGGGTTTAAAAGGTTAAAGTAGATTATGTTCAAGTAGAATGTTTCAAGAACAAAAAAACCCTTTCTAAATATTGGCTTCAACAGCTTTTGACTCTGCTTAACTATATGAAAAATATAGAAATATGCAGTGTAAAAATCACACAAAAATATAATACAAAATTGTATATTGTATATTGTAAAGGTATTTTGTAGATATCACCAGAAAATCTATTTAAGAAATTACTGGTATCCCTATGAGAGAGATAAAGACATACCTCGATTATTGTTAGACGTATGTGTCTAATGACAAAACAAACTGCAAACTATTTAATCCCGGTCATCCTCAGTCATCTTCAAGGCTGAAAGCTAACCATCAATTTCAAAGATGAACGAGAAGTCTGACAGACTTCAGATCATCAGATGCTGATTCTGGTACTTTTCAGAAGATACTTCTAGCATATTCTCACTCACAGTGTCAGAGAGACCTTACATAAAAACAAACAGGATTTTCTAGTTCATTCACTGGTACCTCCCACAGTAAAAGAAGAGAGAGAGGAGGAATATACAGGAAATATAAACTAGTTCAAGACCTTATCCTAATCTCCCACTGGTACAATCCCAGAAGCCACACATGATCCAAAACAAACAATTCCTCCATGAAGAATAGCAGACCATTTGATTTTCTGTTGTGCTCTACACTGTTCACCCATTTGTTCACATATAATATAATGACTCCACAGCTGAGATATGTTCAAATGGCAAGCATATAAGGGAGGCCATCTAACAAGAAAGGGCAACCTGGGGCCTTCCAGCCTACTAGCTATGGCACAGTTTCCCAACCTATCCCAATTGTTAAGATTGTTATACTGAAACACTCTCAGTGTCAAACCAAAGAAGCATACGCAATAAAGTCTTGCTTCCAGAAAAATCAGAAAAGAAGCCACATCAATCTCCCATGGAAGGGCCAATTTGGCCTTCATTAAAGATTAAATCCAAAAGCAGCATGTCAGTAGATTTGGCGGTACAAACTGGCCTTTGGAAAAAGTTTTTTGCCTCAAAGTATAACAAATATTTTTATTACAAACTTCCCTACTTCTGTCCCTGCTTACCCTGCCCATCTCTCCTTCTATACCCATCTTCAAAGTGGGCAGAAGTTACAGAATAGCTTCACTTACATCCCTTGTACAGAATCAAACTCTGTTCCAATTACGTGGACTTTCCTTAGATTGCCTCATTCCATTGGGATACAAAACTGCCAAAGTGATTCTCCGGCAACATTTTATAGATGTTGAACACAAAGATGATCTAGGCTCAACTTCCAACTATACTCTAATTGATAGAGCACTCCAGTCAAATAAACCAGCACACTATATGCTCTCTTCCAACAAGGAAAAAAGGGTGAAGACAGAAGGAGAAGCCAATATGGCTTCACAAAAGGTTAGAGATAAGCTGAAAAGGACACAAACAGAACCCCCGCTCCGCACTCGGTTTACTTACTGGGCCGCGGGGCGAGATTTGCGGCCTGGAGTGAAGACCAGCAGCCATCAACGAAGAGGGCAGGCACGCCTGAACTGGCATGACGTCATCAAGGCGTGCCTCAGAGGACAAGCGGCCAGGCCTATTTAAGCTCACGCCGGCTCCTCCTCTCCCTCTTCTTTATTTGGCACCCACCCTACCCTTCCTCTGCTGCAGTGTGATTAATTTGGTTGCTTTGGGGCCGACTAGGAATTTTTGGCTTGCCTGCGCCTTTAGCCGGCGGGTTTCTTTTGCCTATTCCACACTGTGGTTAGCGGTGAGGGTGCTCAAGATTAGCATGGGTGTTGTTCTGTGTTTATTAGGTTGATTTGGCTGTTTGACTTAATATCTTAATTGGTCGCTTTTTGGCAAGGAAGTGCGGAAAGGTTAAGGGTGAAGGGCAGCTAGGTGACACCTTTAGGCACCTTTGGAGGTGATAGGCGATTCTGGAGGCCTGCAGCTCAGGGTTGTACGGCCCGAGGGCAGGATACGGGTCACCTTTGGGGCCAACAGGTCTCATCCACTCGGAGTTTCAGGGCACCGGGGGAAGGCGGTGATGCCTGTTGGCCTTCCTACACACCACATGGGTGTGGTCAAGGCAGGGGGTTGGCAGATTGGCACCCCCTTGCCTGGCAGGGGTTGAATCACCCCAATAGCTGCAAGCAGGCTTTGCCTGACTCACCAAGATAATCCCGCACTTATGTTCCCCTCTGCAGGTTCATTATTCTGATATGGATTTGGTTAATAAAGTGGCCCATTATTTAACCCAATGCATATTGTGTCTGTCTCTTATTTCACCCCTGGGCCGCAAAGTGGAAGGAAGGCCAGGCCACAAAGGAGGAGTACAGACAGGTAACACGGAATTGCAGGGATGGCATCAAGTAGGCTAAAGCTGAGAATGAGCTGAGATTACCTAGAGATAGGGTTACCAGACCTCCGGCTTTCGGATGAAGACTCCGGTTTTGGGGGGTCCTCTCTGGGTCTCTGGGTGACTTACCTTAATCTCTGGACTTTCACGTTTCATTTTAAAAAATTAAGTTTCTAGGTGGTCTGGTTCCTGAGATATACACCAAAATGTCAGCCTCCCCGTGACTTCTGTTAGTTGCTCTAAATTCTGCTCCAATCCCTGCCTTTTCAGATTTTTAGCCAATAAGAAGTCAGGGTTGTGATTGACAATAGTAAGAGCTAAACCTCATTTCAGGTTCTGAGAACAATTTCCTTTTCCTGTTTCCTTTCACATCAGGAATTCAGTAAATATATAGCTTTCAGCAGAATAAAGAGTACTTTCTCTGTACAGGATTGGGACTTGCTTCTGAGTAAACATGCATAGGATTGCACTACAACAGAAGATCACAGAAGGATCTTGGTAGGCATAAAAGTGTACATGTAAGGTTTTTTTAAAATGGTATATACTTTTTATTTTTCAAATAATTTTTGAACAAATGTTTAAAAAAGTGTACATGCTTCAGTGGTATACCTTTCTAATTAAGGAGTCAAACAAAGTTTAAATTTTACAGGACTGTGGAAGAGGGCAAGCTTATTTGTCTTATTCATAACCTGTTTTGAAAACCTTCCAAATATGAAAGATACATTTTTTAAAAAGGCTGTAGCTCAATGGTAGGGCACTTTAAGGTCCAAAATTCAATCTCTGGAAAAGACTATTGCCTGGAATCCTGGAGACCCAATGCCAGTCCATGTCATCAGTATTGAGCTAGATAGTACCAAATGGCTTGACTTGGTACAAAAGAGGAAAGAGACCCACGGGCCACAGTGACTCCAAAAATTATTTATTTATTTTACTTATATTTATATACTGTTTTATTGTAAAAAAAAAACTCAAAGTGGTTTGTAGCAGGAATTAAAACAATAAAATTATTGGTAAAAACAGTTAAAGACCGGTCTTTAAAAACATTCAAAATAATAAAACGAGTTAAAAATAGATAAAAAAAATAATAGCTTCTACATGCCTGGGTAGGCTTGCCTAAACAAAAATATTTTTAGAAGGTGCCAAAAAGAGTACAAAGAAGGCACCTGCTAATGTCAATAGGCAGGGAGTTCCCAAGCATAGGTGCTGCCACACTAAATGATTGGTTTCTTACAAGAGCAGAACAAGTACTTTGTGGCACCAGTAACATGGAAAGCACATGGTAGCAAATCAGCAACCAGTACAGATTTCAGAGCAGAGGTATTATGTGCTGATAGGGTCTCACTCATGTCAGCAATCGTGCCACAGCATTCTGCACTAACTGCAGCCCCTGGCTCAGGTTGTGCTGCATGGGAATTTCTTTGACCTTGGCTGACTGGCTGCCAGGATTTTTTTAGTTTGGGTTTTTGGTTAGGGATCCTGACTGGTTGAGGGATGCATACTTATCTGCCTTACTCATAGGAATCTTGTTGCGGTCGGTATGGTATTGCATTTAAGAAATCATCACTGTCTTTTGTTTTTCTTTTTGTATTTGCATTTCATTTACCTTTATGCTCACTCCCTTTCATCCATAGAAGCAACAACAGTGGTTCCATGCACTCTACTCAACTTTCTTAAACCCACTGATGATGCACCTTGTTGTTTGTTTCTTGCCCAATAGTGGTAAAAGAGAATTCACATACTGGGCAGCGTAGCTGCAATTGTTGTTCCAAGAAGCTGCCTAAAAAGGCAGATCAAATCATGTGTGCTTTCTCTGTGTCAATTATATTCACTAGAATTGGGTTGGCTGAGGAAGTGAGTTTATAGCAGCCCACAGGGGAGACAGAAAAGGGTAGAGAATCTTCTTACTCATTTCTCAGACCTCTTTCTGAAGTGAGGGTCAAATCTGTAAAGAAATTTGGATTTTAAAAGGTAGGGGCAGGTCATTCCGGGCAGGGGGTTGTCAATCCTGTGTGGATATAGATATCTTTGCAGAGGATCCCTAGTGAAGCTTTACCAACAACACAATCCAAAACATATCTACTGAGAAGTAAGCCGTATTGAGTTCCATGGGGCTTAGTCCCTTTGTAAGTACGTGTAGAATTGTAGCCTTCGGGGGCATCCATCTTTACACCTGAGTGCTCCCACCTAACATCTCCACAACGCTAGGCTCCTTTCTTCCTACAATGGCCTTCAGGTGACTGGCCTGGCCTGAGGGCACTTGAACCCTTTTTGCCAGAAGTGAGTTGGCTAGATTAAATGTTCCCTACCCAGGCTTTTAGCTAAGATTTCTATGTAAATTTCTAATCAGAAATGTTTTTATATGAGTTGTATGCGCCAAGCAACTGTAGTTGATGCTTAATGTATCATGCTTAATGACATCACTCAGGCCCACCCCATGACATAACTTGGACCCGCCCTGTGACATCACTATGGCCCGCCCCATGACATCACTGGAGCACGCCCCTAAATTCTCAAGGTTTGGGATGCTTCTTATCTGGCAACCCTAGCTAGAGATGCTAAAGGCAACAAAAAAGCTTTCTTCAGGTACATCCATAGTAAAAGACAGAGAAAAGAAATGATGGTACAGCTACTCAATGAGGATGGCAACATGATAACAGATGACAAAGGAAAGGCAAAAGTGGTCTATGACCATGCTGGCAAATGTGAAGTTGAAGAGGCAGCTTTGCAGCTTGGTCAAGGAATACCTAATAATCACTTTGAACAAGTTCAAATCTCCAGGGCCCAATGAACTGCATCCTGGAGTGTTGAAGGAAGAATCACTATCTATTATCTTTTAAAATCATGAAGGATGGGTGAAGTGCCGGATGACTGGAGGGCAGCTAATGTTGTCCCTATCCTCAGAAAGGGCAAAAAGAAGGAACCTGGGAGTTACAGACCAGTCAGTCTGACATCAATCCCTGGGAAAATCCTGGAGAAGATTATAAAGCATTCATTCTGTAAGCATCTTGAAAACAATGCAGTGATTAGTAGATGCCAACATGGATTTCTCATGAACAAATCTTGCCAGGCTAATTTTATCTCATTTTTTGATTGGGTAGCCTGCCTGGTGGGAATGCCATGGACTTAATATATCTCGAGTTTACCAAAGCCCCATGAAATTCTGATTAGCAAGCTAGCTAAATGTGGGCTGGATGGAACAATTATCTGGTGGATCCACAGTTGGCTACAGAATTGTACTGAAAGAGTGCTTACCAATGGTTCCTTCTCAAACTTGGGGGAGGTAATGAGTGGGGTACCACAGGGCTCAGTCCTGGACCCAGTGCTCTTCAACATTTTTATTAATGATTTGGATGAGGAGGTACAAGGAAAGCTTATCAGATTTGCAGATGATACAAAATTGGGAGGGATAGCTAATACCCTGGAAGACAGAAACAAAATTCAAAGGAATCTTGATAGGCTGGAGCACTGGGTGAAAACAACAGTAATAAATTTAACAGGAATAAGTGCAAAGTTCTACACCTAGGAAAAAGAAAGTGCACAGTTATAAGATGGAGGATAATTGGCTCAGCAATACTACATGCGAGAAGGATTTTGGGATTGCTGTTGATCACAAGCTGAATATGAGCCCAAAGTGCGATGTGGCAGCAAAAAAGGCAAATGCTATTTTAGGCTGCATTAACAGAAGTATAGTCTCCAAATCAAATGAAGTACTAATTCTCCTGTATTTGGCACATGTTAGCCCTCATCTTGAGCTCTGAGTCTAATTCTGGACATCACACTTTAAGAAGGATGCAGACAAACTGGAACAGGTTCAGAGGAGGGCAACAAGGATGATCATGGAACTGGAAGCAAAGCCCTATGGGGAGATACTGAAAGACAGGGAATGTTTAGCCTTGAGAAGAGAAGACTGAGGGGAGATATGACAGCACTCTCCAAGTACTTGAAAGGTTGTCACACAGAGAAGGACCAGGATCTCTTCTCAATCATCCCAGACTACAGGACACAGAATAATGGGCTCAAATTACAGGAAGCCAGATTTCAGCTGAACATCAGGAAAAACTTTCTAATTGTTAGAGCAATACAGCACTGGAACCAATTGCTTATGGAGGCGGTGGACTCTCCAATGCTAGAGGCATTCAACAGGCAACTGGACTGCCACCTGTCAGATACGTTTTAAGTTGTATTCCTGCATTAAGCAGGGAGTTTGCTTCAATGTCCTTACAGTCCCTCCAACTCTACTCTTCTATGATTCTATGAGACAGCTTATATCTCTGTCTGAAAGGGAACCTGTGGCCCTCCCAATGCTGTTGGACTCCAATTCCCTCATTCCCAGGGGTGATGGGAGTCGGATTCCCACAACATTAGAACCACCACAGGTCCCCTGCTCTGCTATATAGCCTAAACTGCCTTGGGCTGCAATCCTAGCCATGTCTTCTCAGAAGTCAGTCCCAATGAATTCAATAGGGCTTAATCCCAGGTAAGTAGGAGCCTTAGTTATCTGGAGTCCTAGAATATTTAGAGAACATCTCTGATTGTTTTAAAAACAAATGAAAACGTTATTATCATTTAACTTCACTGTTTAAGCCATTAAATTTACAGTTCTGATTATCAGCTCGCTATTGACAGTAAAATCATACATCACTTCTTCCTTCACTCATCCAATGGAATACAAAGATAAAATATGGACAAATTTGGTCTTGTCAGCTATCTTTAACATAATATCCTTACACACACACAACTGAAATGAAATAAACCTGTTCAAACAAATAGAAAAAATCCAAACACTACCCATCTTTGAATCAAAAATTTAGAAACCAGACAGCCTCAAAGTTCATGGAGTCTTAAAGTCAACTTCACCCAATAAAAACACATTTGACTCCCATCTTGTTCACTTGCTATTAGCTACCTTGACCACCATTTAGTAAAGATAGAAAACAAGTATAATAAATAATATTAAAAATAGTCATAAAATTACTAAAACACACGTACAAAAAGGACTGTTCATATTTTCTTCACCCACAAAAGAAAATGTTACTGTTCAAACGAGGCTTTAAAATACTGGAACCTCTAGGCTAAAGAGAAAACTTTTGTACAAATTGGAACCCAAAGCAAGATCTGCAAGAGCATGTTCTCAAAAAGTTTAATTTTAACTGTGTACTTAAACACAGAAATATTAAAGATAGTTAATTATACTGGATCTGTGTTAGTAGATTAATCTTTTGCAAGCGTAAAATTGAGGTCTGAGGTAGCGTTTTTACTGTTAGTTGTTTGTTGCATAACATATGAGACATAGTTGGTATTCAGAAGTTGGTAATTCCCACCTAATTTATCGAGGGTGAACTACATGAATGTGGAGCCCTTCTCTCATGCATAAAGAACACACCTGGGAAACTTTAAAGCTGGAAAATATAAATCCATCTATAGTTTCAGCCAGCAGGAATACAATGTGCTGCTTTGGATGCAACATTAAATCAGAGAGTACCATCACAAGTCTAGTGTCTCTCTTAGCTCACATGCTCATAAGAATATAAGAAAAGCCTACTGGATCAGGCCAATGGCCCTTCTAGTCCAGCATCCTCTTCTCACAGTGGCCAACTAGTTGCCCATGGGAAGCTCGTATACAAGACCTGAGTGCAAGAGCACTCCCCCCTCCCGAGGTTTCCAGCAACTGGTATTTGGAAGCATATAGCTTCTGCCTATGGAGACACAGCATAGCCACCATGGCTACAAGTCACTGATAGCCTTTCCCTCCATGAATTTGTCTAACCCTCTTTTAAATTTATCCAAGCTGGAGATCTTCACTGCCTTTTGTGGGAACAGTGTGGCTATGAAGTTGTTCTTACCTTTTCACTTTTTTATTATTTAAACACAGCTCGCCATGTCATCTGAACCCAGACAAACTGTGGTTAATCTTAACTCAAATTAGTGGAAACAAGCTAGTTTGTTTCAACTAGCCATAGTTAGGGACAACAGCAGTTTAGTATGTTGTCCAAATCCTAAACAGCGATTCATCAAAAACAGAATCAGAAGTTTCAATCCCACCCTTGCAGCTAAGATGTATGAGATGTGAGCCCAAGGGAAGGCCAGACTCATTGTCAGAATGCTAAACCATGAAAACATAGGCCACATATGTTTACCCCATTAAGCCAATTTATGGAGTGGGCATACTGGCACCTACCACATGATTCCTACAATCAGCTTTGAGATACTTTGTTGTTGTTATGTGCCTTCAAGTCGATCACGACTTATGGCGACCCTATGAATCAGCGACCTCCAAGAGCATCTGTCATGAACCACCCTGCTCAGATCTTGTAAGTTCAGGTCTGTGGCTTCCTTGATGGAATCAATCCATCTCTTGTTTGGCCTTCCTCTTTTTCTACTCCCTTCTTTTTCCCAGCATTATGGTCTTTTCTAGTGAATCATGTCTTCTCATTATGTGTCCAAAGTATGATAACCTTAGTTTCAACATTTTAGCTTCAAGTGATAGTTCTGGTTTAATTTGATCTATCACCCAATTATTTGTCTTTTTCGCAGTCCATGGTATGCGCAAAGCTCTCCTCCAGCACCACATTTCAAATGAGTTGATTTTTCTCTTATCCGTCTTTTTCACTGTCCAACTTTCACATCCATACATAGAGATCGGGAATACCATGGTCTGAATGATCCTGACTTTGGTGTTCAGTGATACATCTTTGCATTTGAGGATCTTTTCTAGTTCTCTCACAGCTGCCCTACCCAGTCCTAGCCCTCTTCTGATTTCTTGACTATTGTCTCCATTTTGGTTAATGACTGTGCCGAGGTATTGATAATCCTTGACAAGTTCAATGTCACATAATAAATTCATGCTTAAGCCATTAAATTCTGTATTTTAACCTGCTGGATCCATCTTAAAAATGTTTGATAAAATACAAGTTTAAAAGACATGAAAATAAAGCCAACAAGCTAATATAGTACAGCTAGACAGATAGGTAGAAAAAAATTCCCAGTACATAAAAAAAGTTATCTGCCGTATTTATCTTGTGTCACATAACTCAAGCAAACTACTTTCTTAGAAATTACTGTTATTTGCCCAAGGCAAATAATTAATTTCAAGGCTGACATAGTTGCCCTGAATGGAAGATGATGACTCTCCTTCTGACATACTCATCTGGTTGCATAAAGCCTCAGAAGAAGAGAAACTGGTTCTTGTTCTTTCTCTTCCTCAACTCCGTTCTCTCAGTAACTTCTTCCATCCTCCTTGGCCTCTCCTTTCTTCAACTTCTTATAGGCAGCTTCTCAAGTCACATTCATTTTTGTTATTAAAATCTATGGTGTGACCACATTTGGAATACTGTGTACAATTCTGCTCACCTCACCTCAGTGAAGATATTGTAAAGTGGGAAAAAGTTCAGAAAAGGGCAACCCAAATGATCAAGGGGATGGAGCAACTCCCTTATGAGGAAAGGTTACAATATTTGGGGCTTTTCAGTTTAGAGAAAAGGCGAATAAGAGGTGACATGATAGAAGTGTATAAAATTATTAAGTTTCTCTCCTGTCATAACACTAGAACCCATGATCATTCAATGAAGCTGAATATTGGAAGATTCAGGACAGACATAAGAAAGCATTTCTTCACACAGCAGATAGTTAAAACTATTGAATTTGCTCCAACAGGAGGCAGTGATGGCCACCAACTTGGATGGCTTTAAAAGAGGATTAGACAAATACATGGAGGACACGGCTATCAATGGCTGCTAGCCATGATGGCTATGCTCTGACCCTACGGCTGGAGGCTGCATGATTCTGAATACCAGTTGCTAGAAACGACAGGAGGGGCGAGTGCTCTTGCACTCCGGTCCTGCTTGTGGACTTCCCACAGGCATTTGGTTGGCCATTGTGAGAACAGGATGCTGGACTAGATGGGCCATGGGCCTTATCCAGCAAGCTCTTCTTATGTTCTTAACACCATCTCAAGGAGATTTCCATTCATTTCCAACCCCTTTTGCAAGGAATCCCTGGCTCTAAAGCAGGCTATACTCTCTGCCCTGGCAGGATTAGCATTTCAGGCCATAATTCTACATCTGGTTACACAAGGCCAGTGGATTTCCAATTCTGGGGAAACATGTATATCTACCACCTCCAAGGGCAGGGTATTTCCTTACAGGCTTACCTCAAGATTCATTTTCTTCAGCTTCTCCCCAAGGCAGAGTCTTTATTCCTGTGTCCTAGAACCTACATGATGTCAGGTATCCCCCCCAATCCTTCACAATAGTAAAGTGCACCCTCTGAAATGACACACTAGATAAATGCCCCAATACCACCAAACCCCTCCCACAACAAAACCTAATACCTGCAAATGTCACTCATCATGCACATATTCAATGTTCTCAATACTTGTAGAAACTTCATAAAATCCTGCTGTTTTCTCAAACCCTACATGGGAGTTCTTTCTTTTCAAATTCCTTAGAACAGAAATGGGGAACATCTGGTTCCCAATGCCCATCAGTCCCGGACAGAATGGCTAATGATCAGCAATGGTAGGACTGGAGCCCAACATCATCTGGAGGTCCACGGTTCCCCATCCCTTTCTCAGAAGACACCTCTCGAAGTGGTTTCAGTGTTAAAAACAAAACAGGGAGCAGTCTCTAGACTTTCACAGCTGGCATGCCCCTGGAATGCTTCAGCTTTTACACTGAAGTCAAAGTCCTTTATTTGCATTAGCTCCAAGCCATTACAATTGGAATATACAAAAAGAATAGAAACAAAATAAAAAACTTGACAAAACTGCACAACTAAAATTCTGAAATTTACATGAAACACAAACCAGTAAAATTGGTATACAAAGTCCATCAGCATAAAATAACTAACAAATTTGGATACCATAAAATTCTAATCTCTTGACACCAAGTGTCATATCACACTAAACCATGTGTGAGCTGCAGTGAGTAAAGTTCACATTTCCCCCTCCTCCTCTGCACTGTCAAAAAGGAGCACTGAAGCTTTCACTTTCATTTTTATTTAACTACAGCTTGCCACGTATCTGGAGAAACTACAGTTAACACTACCTATGGTTAGCTTTTTTTAAAAGAACAAGCCAACTTCAAATTATGAGTTATGAAGTTGGTTTATTTTAAATTAACTACAGTTCTATGTTCAGACAACATGGGAAACTGTAGTTACTTAAAGCTGAAGCAAAAACTTCCAAATTCCTTCTCACAGTTGTGTGGGTGGAAGAGAGAGAGCGCTCAAATCCAAGGGTTGCTGTGGTTTGTTCCCATCATGATAAACTATGGCAGCCAGTGCTTCCTTTATGCCTTAATTAGTGACCTTGTTGTATTATTATGCGTGTTCTGGATTTTTAATTTTATTTCAAAATAAATTTCCGTGTAAAAAAATAAAAAAGAACTCCAACTTCCCTCCAAAAGATTGGTGGGAAATTGTATGATATGCTAAAAGCTCCTGGAATGAAATAAATTCAGCTGATTGGGAACACCCAGAAAAGTTCAGGAGTCTGCAGCCTTCCATCAAATGTTGTGGCAGGTAAAAATTTCCTTAGTTATACTGCTAGTTAGGGCTACAAGATTCATATTGCAATCCTGCACGTATCTACTCAGAAGCAAGTTTCACAGAGTTCAACAGGACTTACTTTCAGGTAAGCATGTATAGTGTGTATTACAACCTCAAAGCAAGAGGTTTCATATACCTTTAAGTCTCCCAAGAGAAATAAAGTAGTCATGGTTTCTCTGACCCATTTCCCTCCAACCTTGTCACCCAACCCCTCCCTCCCTGACAACCTGCTGCAGTTGATCAGGGTTACAAATATGCCCAAAGCAAATAGGAGATGGAGGACTGACAGTCTCAGGGAGGGGAAGCCTTGGCAGCTTTACCTCCTGCCACATCAGGGGATTTACATGTTATCCAGCTTTGAATTTGGCAACCTTCCATCAGCATTCCATCCTTCAGCCGCCTGCCGCATAATGTTTACAAATACTGAGGCATGGTGATCATCTTAGTCAATGGTGGTTTAATAAGCAGATTCATGGAAAATGGGTATAGTTTGGAACTGTATTGTTGTTATATGCCTTCAAGTCGATCACGACTTATGGCGACCTTATGAATCAGTGTCCTCCAATAACATCTGTTATGAACCACCTTGTTCAGATCTTGTAAGTTCAGGTTCCATTATGGAATCAACATCTCTTGTTTGGCCTTCCTCTTTTTCTACTCCCTTCTGTTTTTCCCAGCATTATTGTCTTTTCTAGTGAATCAGGTCTTCTCATGATATGTCCAAAGTATGATAATCTCAGTTTCATCATTTTAGCTTCTAGTGATAGTTCTGGTTTAATTTCTTCTAACATCCAAATATTTGTCTTTTTTTGTGGTCCATGGTATCCACAAAGCTCTCCTCCAACACCACATTTCAAATGAGTTGATTTTTCTCTTATCAACCTTTTTCACTGTCCAACTTTCACATCCATACATAGAGATTGTGAATACCATGGTCTGAATGACCCTGACGTTAGTGTTTTAGTGATACATCTTTGCACATGAGGACCTTTTCTAGTTCTCTCATAGCTGCCCTCCCCAATCCTAGCCTTCTTCTAATTTAGCCATCACTATTTCCAGCAACTGTGACAGCTATTCACTGGAGGAAGGAAGGAGTAGCTTTGTAAGGCTTCAACTTACGGTATTTTTATTATTTATGCCAATGCCACCTAGATCAATTTTTTCTTGGACAAGTCTACATTCTCTACTCATTTAATACTTAGTCCAAATCTAAGATTTTTATGAATCCATCACATCTTTGCCTAATTGTCAGAATCTCTTGATATTTAAAGCACATTCAGACAAGTGTATGGCAGCATTCATAATGTAGATCCTCTGGAAGATATTGACTAAACCAACGAATTGAATCCAAAAGCTTATTAAAATTTGAATTAGAAACTGTTATTCAATACTGGAACAGCTAAATGAACACACAGTGTTAGTTGATATAACCTAATTTAGCTTTACATGGGCTGACATTCATCCTTGCATTCAGAAAGTATAGTTTCCAATCTAATTAAAATCCACGTACAAGTCTGATGGAGAGAAACAATGTTTCACTACCTCCCCTCAGCATGAGTTTTTGTACTTTTCAACAAATTGCTTAGAAGCATGAATACTTACCACTGATCTGTTCCATGAAGCATACATTGCCATTGGTGTTAAAAGCCAAAGTGTCAGGAGTAATGCAAAGTGTCTGGAAGATTGCAGAATGGGCAATGCTCTTCAGAGACTGGCTACACTCTAGGCAGACAGCCCAGACATCTTGCTCAGAAAGACAGCTATCTCGCAGTGACAATACATCAGCAAGAGACACGTTCTCCTGCCAAGACATGAATTCATAAATTACTCCACATTTTATGACATTATCTGTAGCCAATGGAGTCAAATATAATCTATACTACACAAACCCAACATGTTTTCCTCACATTTAAGGCTTTCTAGGACAAAAGAGTTAAAAGACACGTCTTTTTGCCACTTTTATGGTGGCCTCCCATTATTCTATTCCTTCCCATTTCTTCTTAATTCTCCCCCCTACTGTCAGTGTCACTCTTTTCCCCTCCATATTTTCCTACTTTGTAGTTGAAACTGTCTCCAGATTCCAAAATGTATTTCATCTAGATCAGTTCCTAAGGTGATTGTCAATGAAATAGCATAGGGCTTGTGTAGCACAGGCAGCTATGAATGAGGACCACAGGAAAATGATGTAATTTCATCTCAGTACCTTCCCAATATTTTGTTACTAACAGAAAACACTTGGGGACAGGCAGGGGAGTCATAAACTGAATTAAAAGAAGCCCAAGAGGAAATGTGGGTTTTGTACATGGTTTTGTATCAACCATGACACAAAATGAAAATGAGACACATTCATAAAAATGTTATTGTCCAGAACCTTTCCTGTATTTCCAAAGGTTCACTTTGGGGGGAATATTTTGTTTAAAAAAAACACCTCACCTATTTTATGGTTAAAGTCTCTCCAGAACATATCAGCAGCATCAATCACAACTTTCTTCAGTCAGTATATTTGGAGTTTGCAAACTAACTGTAAATATAGGCATAAGAGTGCTATTGCATGTTTCTATGGAGCTTTCAAATAAGTACAGTAGGGCCCCGTTACAGCAATTTGCTAATACAGCGGTCTCAATTAGACGCAATTAAACTAAAGCCCCACTCATACGGCACTTGTTCCACTTTTACGGCGGCATCACGCACCATTCTATTCAATAAGTTCCACTTTACAGCGCTTTTTGCTTTACAGTGGGGGTCCGGAACATAACCTGCCATTTGAGTGGGGCCCTACTGTACCATTAAGTCCACACCATATGTGTCCCTAAAGTTGCTGTATGCATACTTTAATGTAACTGCCCACTGATTGTAAATTTGAATGGATCTATTAGCCTAACATAAAACACAAGGCATCCTGGCTATAGCGCCATTGCTTCCCAGTAAGCACACACACTCTTCCTACAAAAGAGCCAGTGTGGTATAGCAGTTAGATTGTTGGACTGGGACCTTGGTGACCAGGGTTCAGATCACCACGCAGCCATGAAGCACACTGGGTGACTTTGGGGCAGTTACTGTCTTTCAACCTAACCTACCTCACAGGGTTGTTGTAAAGATAAAATCAGGAGGAGAATCATGTTGGTACGCCACCTTAAGCAACTTTGAGGAAAGGTGGAATACAAATTAAATAAATAAATATTATTTATTATTATTAAAAATGCCTCTGACAAGCTCTTCCTTCTCCATTCCCAGAGCTTTGACATATAAATGGTCTTACCATGTAAAAAGCTATAAAAATGCAACACACTCCTGCCTATGACGGCTGCCAGAATTGTGGAATGGGGGCACAAAGACATTCTACACAAGGATGGCTCTCTCTGGGTAATCCCTTTTATGCCAGGGAACTATGGTCTGCAAGTCAGGTGTATTAGCCTCAGTCAGCATAGTCAAAGGTCAGGGGTGATGGGAGTTGTAGTCCAATAATATCTGGGTCACAGGGTTCCCATCTCTGTTTTAACCAGCAGCACAGGGATTAACCTACCACAGAACTGCCATTTTTGGCAGTATTCCCATACCAGAATAATGTACACCCTACGTCAAAATCCAGATAGTCTGCATTAACTTCATTGATGTTCACAGTCCATACAATATTTTATTTCTCAATGTATGTTGTCTGTAAGCAGCATTTTGAAATGCTGAATACACTTTGCCAACAACAGTTCCTTATGAGCACAATACAGAACAGTTTTAGTCCTAGATCTAAAAGAAAGAATTATTTTTTTCTAGGAAGTGGCAAAATTGAACAATTAACAGATTGACACATTTTAAAAGTTGCCTTTTGACATTTGGGGGTAAATATGTAGCACAGCATCCAAGTCAAATATGCCAAGATTACTTTTATCTGCTCCCATGTTTTTGCTCCATTAAAGCAAAACTTAACTAGTAAGCAAACTACAAATCAAAGAATGTCTTGATTTGAATAAAAACACACCTATGTCCACTACACTGGAAAACCATATTTACTCTGTGTGGGTGTGCACGAGCCTAGAGTTTGTCTCTTAAGTTTTTAGTTTGATGACCTGGTCTTGTTGTATTTAAGGCTTTCACAAAAAGAAATAATATTGACACTTTAACTGCAGTATGTAAAATTGAGTTTCTCAAAGCTCATGTCTTAATATTAGAATAAACTGGTGACATACACAGAATCCAATGCAGCATACTTTAAAAAGTGAAATCAGCCTTCCATGACTTGAAGAACACCAACATTTTAATCTAATCCTAACCATGCCCCTGCTCTAGGATGCACACCTTAACGTGGTGAGGGGGTTTGAGAGTGTCGAAGAAGCTGAGAGCAATGCCGTCAGGAATCTAGACCGAGGCTAGACTCCTAGCAGGGGCACCCAAGGCAGAATGGTCAAAGCTGAGACACCAGACTGAGGGCTTATCCAAACGGAGCGGGATAATCCACGGTTTCCATATTCGGTTTGTCATCTGATAGTCCTCACTTTGCCTTTTAGTTCGCTCTTTCCCAATTTAAAAAAATGCTTTTTTGCACACGCACATGCAGCAGTAAGACCCCTACATTCTTTTCGCTTTTTCCAAGCTCCGCCTCTAAAATCTCCCCCTATCAACCAATTGGTCAGCAAAAAAATTACGTATGCTCCTCTCCCCCTTTGCAACAAAGCACAATATAGCTGTAAAGGAGTCAGAAGGAAAGGCTGCTGGTCGGTTTCACACCTGCCTTCCCACAAGAATGAAATTGACACCCTTTTCTTGTTTGCATTTGCGATATTACACTTAAACGAATGTATGCTTTTCTGCCTTTATTGATATTTAAGGAGATACACACGCTGGCAATGCACTTATTTCTCAAAAAAAGCAAGCAAGGTGTCCCCCCCCCTTCTCCCTTTCCTTCCCACAGAGAATGAAATTGACAAAGCTTTCGGAGCAGGCTTGAAACCGACCAGAAGCCCATATTTGCAATATTACACTTAAAGGAATGTATGCTTTTCTGATTTGAAGCAAAAACCCCAGCAAGTAGAATTAAATTGGCAAAGCTTTTAGAGGCAGGCTGAAACCGACAGCAGCCCCTTTTTCGCTTGCTGTGCATTGCAGATCTCACCCAGAGTGGCCGCCCAGTTTGCAGGCTGGCAAAAAATAAAATGTATCTGCGCAGTAGTTGCAGACCCCCCCCAATACCCCACCATTGCGATGATTGGTTCCATTTTCCCAGGCTTATTCTTCCAGAAATGAATGTGTGTGTTTAAGTTGTTAGTAAGTTTTTTTAAAAAATATTCAATATTTTGTATTTTAGCCCCTGATGAAGGCTTGACTGCACAAGCTGAAACGCGTTGGGCTTTAGCATATTTTACACAGAAAATTTTTTTATATACAAGAAATCAATGGTGCCTCTGTGCACAGAATAAAGCTACATCTTTTCAGCATTCTGGTCTTTGACCTCTCTGCTTCCAGTGAATGCTTCACACTTTTATCTTGTTTCTCCCCCAACACCCCACCATTGCGATGATTGGTTCCATTTCCCCGGGCTTATTCTCACACATGTGCAAAAGTGCAGATACATGATTGGCTGGAATGAGGAGAAGGGGCAAAGGGAAACGCCCAAGAACCGCCCATCAGCTGTAAAGTCCACGGTATTGCATCCGAACTCCTGAAGGCACAGTGGATGATTCCCGATTTTAAACAGCAAATCGCATTTTTGCCAGTATTGGAAGGAGCGAATTTAACCCACGAAAATGCGTAACCGCGCGAGACATCATTTGGACGACCGAAAAATAATGAACACACATAGCAGGTGTGTCACACATTTTGCAGTCGTCTGGATGAGCCCTAAGATGCATCCAGACTCAGAGGAAGGCAATAGTAAACCACCTCTGAATACTTCTTACCACAAAAACCCTATGAACAGAGTATCCAAAATGCAACACGAGATAGTGCTGGAAGATGAGACACCCAGGTCAGAAGGCACTCAATGAGCTACTGGGGAAGAACAAAGGACAAATATGAGTAGTGCTGTGACTAATGACGCAGCTGTGTCAAAGCTGAAAGGAAGCCCAGAGGCTGATGTGCACAGATGCGAAGTCTGGAGTTGTACAACGTACACAATAGGAACATGGAATGTGAGAAGCATGAACCAGGGAAAGTAAGAAATTGTCAAACAACAAATGGAACACATCAACATTACAGTACTTGGCATGAGTAAATAAAAATGGACGGGAATGGGACATTTTCAATCAAGCAACTATTTTATGCAGGAAATGAGAAATTAAGAAGAAACGGGGTTGCTTTAATAGTGAGAAATGAGGTAGCAAAAACAATTAAGGACTATAACACTAGGTCTGACTGAGTTATATCAAGGAGATTTAAAGGGAAACCTATTAGCATAACCATCATTGAAGTCTACGCTCTAACGGCAAACACAGAAGAGGAGGAATTGGAGAGATTTTACGCAGAAGTACATGAAGAAATTGATCACACACCAAAACAAGATGTGCTGATAATCATGGGAGACTGGAATGCAAAAGTAGAAAACAGAGAAGAACTAGGAATTGTGGGGGAAATGGAGCTTAGGAGATTTAAATGAAGCAGGAGAAAGACTTATCAAATTCTGTGAAGCCAATAATTTGTTTCTCGCAAACATTTAATAATAATAATAATAATAATAATTTAATTTGTGGGTCGCCTATCTGGCCAATGGCCACTCTAGGCGACGTACAATTTAACAACAATACATTACATCATAATAAAATACATCATAAAATACAATATATCAATAAAACAATAAAACAGTTCCAGTACAGAGTAGTAGGCTATTCGTCGTAAAAATTTAACCCTCCCCGTAAGTCCCAAAGGCCTGTCTGAAGAGCCAGGTCTTCAAAGCTTGGCGGAATACATTCAGGGAAGGGGCATGGCGAAGGTCATACGGGAGGGAGTTCCAGAGAGTGGGGGCCGCCACTGAAAATGCCCTCTCTCTTGTCCCCGCCAACCTAGCTGTTTTAGTTGGCGGGATTGAGAGAAGGTCCTGTGTGGCTGATCTTGTTGGGTGGCATGGTTGGTGGCGCTGGAGGCGCTCCATCAGATAAACTGGGCCGAAACCGTATAGGGATTTAAAGGTTAATACCAACACCTTGAATTGGGCCCGGAAAATAACTGGAAGCCAGTGTAGGTCGAACAACACTGGGGTGATGTGTTCCCGGCGGCGACAGTTTGTAAGCAGTCGAGCCGCAGCATTCTGTATAAGTTGTAATTTCCGGACCGTTTTCAAGGGTAACCCCACGTAGAGCGCATTACAGTAATCCAACCGAGAGGTGACCAGGGCATGTACCACCAGTGGGAGCTGATGAGCAGGAAGGTAGGGCTGCAGTCTACGAATGAGGTGCAATTGATACCAAGCTGCCCGGCTCACTGCCGAAATCTGAGCCTCCATGGACAGCTTGGAATCAAGAACAACCCCAAGGCTGCGGACCTGGTCCTTCAGGGGCAATTTCACCCCATCGAACACCAGGTCAACATCT
Organism: Rhineura floridana; assembly: GCF_030035675.1. Lineage (NCBI taxonomy): Eukaryota > Metazoa > Chordata > Lepidosauria > Squamata > Rhineuridae > Rhineura > Rhineura floridana. The sequence continues at coordinate 51,219,276 of NC_084486.1, forward strand.
CCCAACCTTCCCTTGTCTCCCACGAGTAGCACCTCAGTCTTATCAGGATTCAACTTCAGCCTGAGCAACCAGAAAGACAACTGTACACGTGGACATCACCAAATGGTCAATATAGGAATCAAATTGATTATATAATTGGTAGCAGAAGATGGAGATGCTCCATACTTTCTGCGAAAACAAGACCAGGAGAAGACTGTGGTACAAATCACGAATTGGTCGTATCAAAAATCACAGTAAAGCTAAAGAAGAACAACAAAGCAATCATAATGCCAAAATACAATTTAAATAACATCCCAGAAGAATATAAAGATCAAATAAGGAACAGTTTTGAGGCTTTAAACTTACTTGACAGAGAACCAGAAGAACTATGGAGTGAAGTCAGAGACATTATCAGGGAAGAATGCAAAAAGACAATACCTCTAGTTAAAAAGAGAGAAAGACCTCAATGGATGACTGAAGAAACTGTTAAAATGGTTAAAGAGAGAAGGAAAGCAAAAGCAAAAGGAGATAGAAACACACTCAGAACCCTAAATGCAACAATACAGCGACTAGTAGGTAGGGACAAAGAGAACTACTACAATAGTTATTGTATAGAAATAGAAAAGGACAACAAAAAGGGTAGAACAGGAGGCCTATTCCAAAAGGTTAGAGAAATGAAACGGAAATTTAAACCAAGGGTAGGGATGTTGAATAATCAACAGAGGAACACTCTGACTGACTGAGATGAAATAAAAAGATGGAAGCAATATACTGAAGAACTCTATAAAAGAGATGCAAGGATGACAGATTCATTCAAGGAGGAACCCTATGATGAAGAACCAGAAATTCTAGAATGTGAGCTGAAAGCTGCTCTTAAAACACTTGGATGAAACAAATCACCAGGAACAGATGGCATACCAACAAGCTACTGAGACTGAATATGTCCAAATATTGACAAAAATTTGTCACCACTTATGGAAAACTAAACAATGGCCAACGGACTGGAAGCGTTCAATATATATCCCAATCCCAAACAAAGGGGATCCCAGGGAATGCAGTAATTATGGAACTATTGTCTTAATATCCCATTCAAGTAAAGTAATGCCAAGATTCTACAACAAAGGCTCTTACCATGTATGGGGCGAGAAATGCCAGACATCCAAGCTGGATTTAGAAAGGGAAGAGGTACCAGAGATCATATCGCAAACATACGTTGGATAATGGAAAGGACCAAGGAATTTCAGAAGGAAATCACCCTGTACTTTATAGATTACAGCAAAGCCTTTGATTGTGTAGATCATGAAAAACTATGGAATGCTTTAAAAGAAATGGGGGTGGCACAGCATCTGATTGCTCTGATGCACAACCTGTACTCTGGACAAGAGGCTACTGTAAGGGCAGAATATGGAGAAACCGATGGGTTCCCCATCGGAAAGGTGTGAGACAAGGGTGTATTTTATCACCATACTTGTTTAATCTATATGCAGAACATATCATACAGAAAGCGGGACTGGACCAAGATAAAAGAAGTGTGAAAATTGCAAGGAGAAAGAGCAATAATTTAAGATATGCAGACGACACCATACTCTTAGCAGAAACCAGTAATGATTTGAAATGAATGCTGATGAAAGTTAAAGAGGAAAGCACAAAAGCAGGACTACAGCTAAACGTCAAGAAAACTAAAGCAATGATAACAGATTTATGTAACTTTAAAGTTGACAACGAGGATATTGAACATGTCAAGGATCATCAATACTTTGGCACAGTCATTAAGCAAAAGGGAGACAAGAAATCAGAAGAAGGCTAGGACTGGGAAGGGCAGCTGTGAGAGAACTAGAAAAGGTCCTCAAATGCAAAGATGTGTCACTGAACACTAAAGTCAGGATCATTCAGACCATGGTATTCCCAATCTCTATGTATGGATGTGAAAGTTGGACAGTGAAAAAGACGGATAAGAGAAAAATCAACTCATTTGAAATGTAGTGTTGGAGGAGAGCTTTGCGAATATCATTGACTGCAAAAAAAGACAAATAATTGGGTGTTAGAAGAAATTAAACCAGAACTATCACTAGAAGCTAAAATGATGAAACTGAGGTCATCATACGTTGAGCACATCATGAGAAGACATGATTCACTAAAAAGACAATAATGCTGGGAAAAACAGAAGGGAGTAGAAAAAGAGGAAGGCCAAACAAGAGATGGATTGATTCCATAATGGAAGCCACAGAACTTACAAGATCTGAACAGAGTGGTTCATGGCAGTTGCTACTGGAGTTTGCTGATTCATAGGGTCGCCATAAGTCATAATTGACTTGAAGGCACATAACAACAACAACAACAACCATGGGCACATGCCAGCCAAGCTTAAGTCCCATTGACTTATGTGAGAGTTCAAGTTCTTTTTATTTCTCCCACTAAACCAACAGGATCAAGTGTGCTTAACTTGATGGGATTCAGTCCCCTTTACTCAGAAGTCAGATTTGTTCTCTACTTTGACTTAACAATCAAGGATTTCAATTATGCTTTATTGGAATTAAGTAAATTAGGAATGCAACCTCTTTACCAACTTTTCCCCTTTTTAATCTTGTTTCAGAGGCTCATGGTTCATACAGATTGCCTTTATAACTTGCATAAAAGGTTCAGTTTTGCGTTTTTGTTTTTAAAAGTTACAAGGGATGTGGGATAAATTTCACTGAAAGTGGACTAGGATCAGCCAGGCGCGTCTGCAGAAGAATACTGACCAGCTGTTACCTATTCTGCGAACGGTTAACAATCCCCAACTGTTATCAGATCCTTGAAATATTGTTCCTAGGTTACACCCCATAACACTGGAGGAAAATGGCAGGTCAAGCACCGCCTGCTCTAACAGCCAATTTTCAATTCAACACTCGGCCGAGACAAGCAAACAGCCAAGGAAAAGTTTTTGTAAGAGCGCTTGGCCTCTCCACTCGTAGAGTCGAGGCTACTAGCCAAGAAAGACGAAGCAGGAATTGCCAAGTTGGGTGCGGCTGGCCGAAGAGGATACTTTCCTGACGTCGGCCACACTCACCTCATCCTCCGAAAGTGCTGGCAGAGGCTCAAAGTCACAGCAGTCCTCGTCCACCTGCTCCTCAGCAAACTCGTCCATGGCGGCTGCTGCTGCCACAGAGACGCCTTTTCCTCCTGAGGGGTTGAGGAGATGGCACTCTTCGCTTACCTAGGCAGCCTAAATGCCCCGCGTTTTGTCGCCCTTGCGCGGCAAATCCCTAGGCAAGTCCTGGCACCGCTTCTGTTTGGAAGCGGCAACTCCTGCCCTGGCGGTCAACTCGCGCCGGTTTGGTGGTTCTTTGAGTCTCTTTCTCTCTCTCTCACCCCTCGACTTCTACCACTTTATCAGTCGCTGCCCCTCGCAGCCACGCCGAGTTTGCCGCTCGGAACCGTCGCCTCGCCCTAGCCTGCAAGCGTACCTGCTAAGGCAACGAGCACCCATAGCAACAGAAGCTTCGCGCCTCGTCTTCACCAACAGAGAGCCACCTACGCGGCGACTACAACGGAGGGCGGCGGACTCCGCCTCTTGCGAGACAGCGAGCCAGAGGTTTGGAAGAACTTTCGGCGTGGGGTCGGTTTAAAACGAAGGAATGGACGGAGGAGTACTTTTGTTTTTTTAAGGAGAGATAAGATTTCAAAGGAAACACCAAGTGGATTGAGCTCAGAGTTAGGGTTTTTTTTTTTGCCAGTTCTAGTTGTACTTAGTATTACTCCAAGCGGAACGTAGGCTGTAATCCTAAACATGTTTCCAGGGACCGAAGTTGCGAGCCTCTACCCTCAACCCACCCCCTGTTATTTGAAGCAATGTAGGCTGCGATCGGAAAACACACATACTTAGGACTATGTTTGCAATCCTATACCACCACCACATCCTGTTATGTGAGGCAATTTAGGCTGCAAGCCTAAACTCACGTATTTGGGACTAGGCTTCCAATCCTATATCCTTCCATCCACACGACAATAATCCTTTATGAACACAATTGGATTTAACTTATGCTCACTAATAGGGAACAAACCTTGAAGTTTAAGAACGTACTTATAGCCAACAGATATTTCTATCAAACTTTTAAAAGCAGGGAAACTGGGCAGCTGCACCATGGGAGCAGGAGACCTAACCTCCTCGCTGAGATATTGTGCTGCCCTACAAATTTGTCAAAATGCAGACACAATTTGGGTTGGTCTTTCACAGTCCAATCCACTTCCTGTGTAGCTTGGAAGAATTTGGTAACATGCTTTAAAATGAAATGGACTGCCTTCAAGTTGATTCTGACTTATGGTGACACTATGGGCTCATCCAGACGACTGCAAAATGTGTGACACGCCTGCTATGTGTGTTCATTATTTTTTGGTCATCCAAATGATGTCTCACGCTGTTACGCATTTTTGCGAGTTAAATCCGCTCCTTGCAATACTGGCAAAAATGCGATTTGCTGTTTAAAATCGGGAATCATCTGCTGTGCCTTCAGGAGTTAGGATGCAATACCGTGGACTTTACAGCTGATGGGCGGTTCTTGGGCATTTCCCCTTGCCCCTTCTCCTCATTCCAGCCAATCACGTATCTGCACTTTTGCACATGTGTGAGAATAAGCCCGGGAAAATGGAACCAATCATCGCAATGGTGGGGTGTTGGGGGGGTCTGCAACTACTGCGCATATGCATTTTATTTTTTGCCAGCCTGCAAACTGGGCGGCCACTCTGGGTGAGATCTGCAATGCACAGCAAGCAGAAAGGGGGGTGGTCGGTTTCAGCCTGCCTCCAAAAGCTTTGTCAATTTCATTCTACTTGCTGGGGGTTTTGCTTCATATCAGAAAAGCATACATTCCTTTAAGTGTAATATTGCAAATACAGCTTCTGGTCGGTTTCAAGCCTGCTCCAAAAGCTTTGTCAATTTCATTCTCAGTGGGAAGGAAAGGGAGAAGGAGGGGGGTGACAGTTTCTTGCTTTTTTGGAGAAATAAGTGCAATTGCCAGCGTGTGTATCTCCTTAAATATCAATAAAGGCAGAAAAGCATACATTCATTTAAGCATAATATCGCATATACAAACAAGGCAGGCATGAAACCAACCAGCAGCCTTTCCTTCCAAGGCGAGAACTCCTTTACAGCCATATTGTGCTTCGTTGCAAAGGGGGAGAGGAGCATACATAATTTTTTTGCTGACCAATTGGTTGATAGGGGGAGGTTTTAGAGGCGGAGCTTGGAAAAGTGAAAAGAATGTAGGGGTCTTACCGTTGCGTGTGCGTGTGCAAAAAAGCATTTTTTTAAATTGGGAAAGAGCGAACTAAAAGGCAAAGTGAGGACTATCAGATGACAAACCGAATATGGAAACCGTGGATTATCCTGCTCTGTTTGGATAAGCCCTATGAATAGGGTTTTTCATGGTAAGCAGTATTCAAAGGTGGTTTACCATTGCCTTTCTCTGAGGCTGAGAGGCAGTGACTGGCCCAAGGTCACCTAGTGATCTTCATGGCTGTGTGGGAATTTGAATCCTGTTCTCTCAGGTTGTAGTCTTAGGATAGGTAAAACTGACCAGGGGGAGGGGGATGGGATGATGGGAGGGATTGGAAGGGGATTGGGGAGGGGAAGGGGGAGGGATTGGAAGGGGATTGGGGAGGGGGAGGGGATTGGAAGGGTATGGGAGAGGGGAAGGGAGGAGGGGAGGGGATAGGAGGGAGGAGGAGGGGAGGGCAGGTTTGATCATTTGCATGCTTTTTGACTTCAGTGGGATTTACTCCTGTGCAATCATGCTTAGGATAGGTGAAACTGACCAAGGGGAGGGGAGGGGAGATTGGGTGGGTGGGCATTGGGCAGAGGGGGAGCCCCTTTCCTTTCCAAAAGGAAAATATTGTAAACAGTATCATTATTTTTCAACGTTTTCCCCCTTTTTATTCTACAGCAGGCAACTGTAGCCTCCCACCCAAATTTAACCAAAGCTGTCCAAGGCCACATCCACACCAGGCTTTTATTTCACTTTAGACAGTCATGGCTTCTCCCAAAAAATCCTGGGAAGTGTAATTAGTGAGGGGTCCTGAGAGTTGCTAGGAGAAGCCATGTTTCCCTCACAGAGCTTCAATCAGAGCAGCTGACTGTTAAACCACTCTGGCCACTGGAGCTCTGGCAGGGAAATAAGAGTCTCCTCTCAGCACCCTTCACAAACTACACTTCCCAGGATTCTTTGGGGGAAGCTATGATTGTCTCAAGTGAAATCAAAGTCTAGTGTGGGTGTGGCCCCCTGATTAGCCAAGCCCAGCAGTTGGTTCTTACTGAGCATGCCTGACATTTTCATTGAGTTTAAGCCAAAATTTCTTAAATAAATTAAAAATCAGCCAGGCATTTTTTAAACTTTTAAACTGCAGAAGGTGAAGGTCAGAGTATGGGGCAAGGTCACTAATATGATTGCAGGTACTCTGTGAACATGGTTGATTTTTAATGAATTTCAACAAATTATGAGAACTCTGACAGAAGAAAGTCCCAAAGGGGCCTGTTTTTCTCTCTCTCTCTGTTTACACCTTGAACTCTTGATTCTCTCTGACTGTTTTGTGTATCGCCATGAAAATTTAGTGGGTTGTTAAGCAAGTGTTTCTGAGTTCAGGACTATAAGTTCTGCAAGGTTTTGTTTTGAAATGAGCTTATGGGAAGCATCAGAATGGCATGGGGGTATTTTCAATTTAACATTGTGGAATGTGAAAAATCCATGCTGACTAAGTATACAGCCAATCTCGTGGCTGTATAATAAGTAGGCTGTAAGTTCCATTGAAGTCAAGGGGACTTGGCTTTTAGAACTGCACTGTCAGATGGATTGATTTGTGCCCACACGCAAGACCAAGGCCGGTCTTGCTCTTAGGTGGTGTGACACTGCTGCCTGAGACACCTGACTGGGGTATCAGGTAAGGACAACAAATACAACAATGTATTAGCATTGTATTGTATTTTCTTTACCAGGAAGATTTGCCATCTCAGGTGCCAAAATACTGTTGATTTAAAGGGGGGAGGCACCATTGGTGCTGCACTTTGGCAGCAAAATGCCTTAGGAAACCTTGCTGAAGTTTCCTGGACTTCATCAAATGCATAAGAAGTGGACTGTTCACCAAAACAAAGTTATTCCACCTTAAATCTGTGTTAGACTTCGAAGGTGCTATTGGAGCCAATATGGAGAAACTAGAACAGTAAGAAGCAACTTTTTTCTGTTCTGGTTTCTGCATATTGATTCCAGTAGTGTTATTCTGACAGTGCAATCCAATATGAGTCCCTGCAGAAGGCAAGTGCATGTAAGACTCCATGCAGAGTATGGCAGAGTATACTTTTGCTTACAGCACAGTCCAATGCATGTTTGTACAACTGCTTTCAATGGAACTTACTCCTAGCCTTGTGCTGTAATCCTGTACACACTTACTTGGGAATCAAGCTCTCTGAACACAGTGGGACGTACTTCTGAGCAAACATGTTAAGCTTGTCAATAACAAAACAAGGTAAGGCCTGATTCTCATTTCAAGGATTGCTTCCCAAGCTCCGTCCCCTCTAATACTGACACATTGTTGAAGGCTCTTAACAGCCTGTTGTAAGCTGCATTTGTACTCTGCAACAGCCTATCCTCTGTTGACTTAAAAGCTACAAGAGGATGGTTAAGCAAAAGAGCAAAGATAATAGGAAAACAGAATATATTACCAACAGTTCAAGAACAAACCACAGAAGCTGCTGGCTGAGTGAGAGTGGGCTGTGCGCTGACTCATTCATGCCAGGTAGCTAAGTACATGTGGTCTAGAGACAAAATACATCCATTTACCATTCTGAGATTTAACTTTTACAGCAAAGATGGGAACCCTGTAGCCCTCTACTTGTTGCTGGACTCCAACTCCACTGAGTCCCAGCTGGTGTGACCAATACTCAGGGAAGATGGGAGCTGTAGTCCATCAACACCTGAGGGCCATATCGTCCCCATTCCTACCTTATTTATTTTATTTATTTATTAAATTTCTTAGTCGCCCATCTGGCTGGTTCTCCAGCCACTCTGGGCGACATACAAATTAGCATATCAGTGCAATAAACATTAGAATCTGAGCCAATAATAATAATAAAATCTATCTACACATCTAATAACATAGCAATCCAGTAAACATTAAAATCTACACCAATAATAATAATAAAATCTAATCCTCCCCAAAGGCCTGCCTGAAGAGCCAGGTCTTCACGGCCCGGCAGAAACTCATTATAGAGAGGGCAAGGCGGAGATCATTAGGAAGGGAGTTCCACAGGGTGGGGGTCACAATTGAAAAAGCCCTCTCTCTAGCCCTCACCAATCTGGCTGTTTTCACTGATGGGATAGAGAGAAGGCTTTCTGAGGCTGATCTTGTTAGGTGGCATAACTGATGATGCTGGAGGTGCTCCTTCAGATAGACTGGGCCAAGGCCATATAGGGATTTAAATGTCAAAACCAACACCATGAATTGGGCCCAGCAAGCCACTGGTAGCCAGTGTAGTTCTTTTAACACTGGAGTTATGTGATCCCTCCTGCAGCTGCCTTTGATCAGGCGTGCCACTCCATTCTGTACCAGTTGCAATTTCCGGACCGTTTTCAAGGGTAGCCCCACGTAGAGCGCATTACAGCAGTCTAAGTGAGAGGAGACCAAGGCACGTACCACCAACAGGAGCAGATGATTGGGGAGGTAGGGGCGCAGCCTCCATATCAGATGAAGTTGATACAATGCTGCCCGGCTCACAGCTGAGACCTGAGCTTCCATGGACAGTTGGGAGTCAAGAATGACCCCGAGGCTGCGGACCTGGTCTTTCAGGGGCAATTGTACCCCATTAAGCACCAGGTCGAGATCCCCTAACCTTCCCTTGTCTCCCACAAACAGTACCTCGGTTTTGTCAGGGTTCAGTTTCAGCTTATTCCTTCCCATCCAGCCACTCACCGACTCCAGGCACTTGGACAGGGTTTCTACAGTCGACCTTGGTGAAGATTTAAATGAGACATAGAGCTGCGTGTCATCCGCATATTGGTGACACTGCAGCCCAAATCTCCTGATGATAGCACCCAGCGGATTTATATAGATGTTGAATAGTATCGGGGAGAGGATGGAACCCTGCGACACCCCACAAGTGAGAGGCCGAGGATCCGAAACCTCATCCCCCAATGCCACTCTTTGGTGCCTATCAGAGAGGAAGGAATGGAACCACTGCAGTACAGTGCCCCCTATGCCTAATCCCTCCAGGTGATCCAAAAGGATACTGTGGTCAAGGGTATCAAAAGCCGCTGAGATATCCAGGAGGATGAGGAAGGTGCATTCACCCCTATCCAACGCTCCCCTTATATCATACACCAAGGCGACCAAGGCTGTTTCAGTCCCATGTCCAGGCCTGAAGCCAGACTGAAATGGATCCAGATAATCCGCTTCCTCCAAGCTCACTTGCAACTGCTTTGCCACCACCCGCTCCACCGCCTTGCCCAAGAATGGTAAATTTGAGACTGGGCAAAAGTTATTCAAATCCTGGTGATGCAAGGAGGGCTTCTTTAAGATTGGTTTTATTACTGCCTCCTTGAGAGCTGATGGCATCACACCCTCTTCCAAGGACGCGTTTACCACCACCTTGATCTCCTTGCCCAGTCTGTTCTTGCAGCTCATAATGAGCCACGATGGGCAAAGGTTGAGTAGGCAGGTGGTTGGCCTTAAGGTTGAAAGCACCTTGTCCACTTCCTTGGAAGGGAGAAGCTGGAACTGATCCCACACCACCGGAGAACCACTGGCCGACTCTGGCTCGCTCACTGTATTCATAGCGTGCGGAATTGCACTCTTTAGACGATCGATTTTATCCGCAAAGTGTTTTGCAAATTCATCACAGGAGGTCTTGGAATGTCCCATCGGTTCCGAAACAACTGGACCGACCAGGCTTCAGATCACATGTAACAGCCTCCTGGGACAGCACTCTGTGGACGCAATAGAGGCAGTGTAGAAATCCTTCTTTGCTGCCCTCATTGCCACGTGGTAGGCCGCTGCAGCCGCTCTAACCCATGTCCAATCGTCATCAGAGCAAGTTTTCCGCCACTGGCGTTCTAGCCGTCTCATCTCCTGTCTCAGAATTCACAGCTGTGGAGTATACCATGGCACGGTCTGAGTTCTATTCAGGGGGAGAGGGTGTTTCGGAGCCACCCGCTCTAATGCCCCGGTGATCGCCTCATTCTACTCCTCCACCAGGGATTCGACCAAGTGCCCATCTGGAGGTTCCATAAAATCCCCAAGCGCATTCAGGAATCCATCAGGATCCATCAAACACCTGGGGCAGACGATCCTAATGGGTCCTTTGCCCCCGCGGAGGGTGTGTGGTATCAAAAGGTCTACTCTCACCAAATAGTGATCTGTCTATGACAAGGGGGTAAGAGATAAAGCCCCCACTTTCAGATCACTCCCCTCCTCTCCGGATGCAAATACAAGGTCAAGTGCATGCCCAGCTACATGGGTGGGCCCCATGGAAATAAGGTGCAGCTTCCAGGAAGCCATGGTTTCCATGAAATCCCGAGGTGCCCCTTGAAGGCGGCCTCAGCATGTACGTTGAAATCCCCCAACACCAGCAAGTTCGGGAATTGCACCCGCACATCCGAGACCACCTCCAGCACCTCGGCCAGGGAGTCCGCTGTGCAGCAGGGTGGACGGTACACAAGCAGAATCCCTAAGCTGCCCTTTGGGCCTAGCCTCCAGTACATGCAGTCCGTAACCCTGGTCTCATGGAGAGGAGGTCTGGTGAGAACCAAGGACCCTCGATAGATGACTGCCACTCCCACTCTCCGTCTTCCGACCCTCGGCTGCTGCGCATATAGGAACCCAGCTGGACACATGGCCTCAAGGATGGGAGCCGCGGCCTCATCCAGCCAGATTTCCGTAATACATGCCAGGTCCGCGCCCTCATCCAATATCATGTCATGGATGAGAGATGTTTTTTGGGCTACGGACCTGGCATTGCACAGCAGCCGCCGAAGGTCAGAACATGGCGTCCTGCATCCCCCAGCTATCTTCCGGTGTTGGGCAGGCCCGGAACAAGGGACAGATATTACGTATCTCTCCCTAGTTCCTCTTTTCTGACGTGGCCTGCCACCAGCACCCCACCAGCATCTGCCATCCAGCCTCTTTATATCTTGGCCTCCCCCCTTCCCGCCAACACTCCCCCCTGATATACACATGCCCCCAGCACTAGGGTCTGCAACTCAGGCAGGCCACCCACCCATAAAATCACCCCAAACCCACCCTTAAAACCATCCAAAATATACTAGAATCCCACAGCCAAAAGCAAAGACCCACCCCCGCCACAGTTAATTTAAATCATCAGTTATCGACCCTGCCTAATTCTCCCCTCTAAGTAACAGACTAGGGCCAGGTCTGTGGGGTAATCAGTTCTCATACAGATCCGCTAGTTGGGTCAGCTTGGCAACAGTTAGATGATTGGCGTCCTTTAGCAGCGTCTCTCCTACGTGGATGTTTTGGGTAGGCTGCCCTTCCCCGTAGCTGTTCTTAAATGTTTATGCATGGTTATCTCTCTTAGGGCCTGGGTCTACAAGTGGCTAACCTAAGAAAATAGCAGCAACATCTGAATGACTTATATCATCTAGCGCAGTCACTTCTGCTGGGATATTCTTAAGAAGACTTCTTCTCCCAGTGGGTGTAGTTAAGTTCTTAGGAAAACCTTTCTCTCCTGGCAGAGACTACTAATATCAGCTGGCAAGGCCTGAAGTAGCAGGACAGTAGGTTTCTTGCACAGTTTCACTGATGTAGCCGACCCAGCCAAAGCAATGGCAGCCGCAGAGTAACACAGCTGTTCTGCGTCGGCTCTCCTGTTAAATGTTATTGAGTTAGCTTCCTCTTCTACTCAGAAGTGCTGAGTCATAGATGATAAGGCATAAGCTTACAAGGAGGTTTCTCACCAATATCTCACCGGTGAAGTTCACCTGACAAGGACGACAGTAGCACAGCAACCACAAGTGGATGGTAAACTTATCTTATCTCTTGTGTTCTGTAGCCATACCTGGAATTCTTGCCC